>NW_021604578.1:17740003-17791057 GCF_004785775.1 Grammomys surdaster | reverse complement strand
GGCTGTGAGGTGCCCTGGGATGTATGCAGGCTGTGAGGTGCCCTGGGGTGAAAGGTGACAGGGAGTAACATGATACAACTTAGCATAAGTTCTTTACTCTAATCAATTATTCATTTGCAAATACTACCAAAAATAAAAAAAAATTTATTTAATGGAGTGGTTAAATCTTGTAATACACCAAGAACTATATCATAGTTCTCTATTCTCATTGTTTATCTCAAATCAGTGGTTGAAGTTCTCCTGAATACATTTCAAGTAGAAATACAGCTTTTACTTAATGGACTTAAGTTATAATTAGAAATCAGTTTTATATACAGAAAAATTCATAAATATAGAATTTTATTCCCATTTTGTCCTTCAGATATGCAAAAAATCGACTAAAAACTTCATCTGGGTCTTTGTAATAAACATGTAAGTACATATTTACAGTGGAGATGCTTTCTGACTGAAAGTAAATGCACAGAAGAAATTTTGGTCTTCACCAGAATCCATCATTATGTGTCCACTTCTGAAGATGATGTGTACGGTTACATCATATTCATTCCAATGTAAGATTGCCTTCAAGCACATAATTCAAACACAGCAACAAATAGTTTTCTGATACAATGAATGCTTAATTCTGCATCTCAATTTTCTTTTAAAAAAGACTCCTTAATCCAACAGTATGGAGCTTTAAAAGTTTCTGTACAATTATGTGCAACTTTCACTCTGATCTGACATTATAATCGTCATTCAACCTCTGCTGTTCATGCACAGGCGTGCGTCTCACATGATATAAGTACCATCCTTGCAGTATTTCATGGATTCCATTTGCTTTGTCATAGCCAGAACATCATGAAATCCAGTACTCAGGCCAGACATATGTTGAAAGTATGCCTCCTTTTCCACTTGTATCGTTAAGTTGTTTACTCCTGCATCTTTAAGTATTCCTGTCACCTGTTAAAATATTCAGAAAATTAAAAAATTTAGAATAATGTATTTAGTACAAGTTTTCTTTTTTGAGACAGGGTCTTGATATATATAGCCCAGGCTGGCCTAGAATTCATGCAGCTCTGCTTGCTTCTGTATCTGAGTGCTAGGATTAAAGGCAAGCTCCACCAAGACTGATAATTTTAGAGTAAAGAACTATTAACCCATATGGTGTATACAATTTTATACATGAATTATCACAAGAATTACCTGCTGTACAATTCTCTGTTCCAGCGCCTCAGATGTCACCTGTATATGAATTGTTCCTGCTACAATACTGGCAGAATGGCGCCAAAAATGAGGGTCTCGGTATGATATTAATCCTTCAATTTTCTGTATCTGTGAAATGAGTGGGGAGGTGGTATAAGTGATTTTTTTTTATAAAGTATATGTAGATTATTTGATCTAGAAATCATTATGGTAAGGCCAGAGAAGAAAAAACAGGATACAGACAGCTTGTAGTAAGGTGTTCAAGACATATATTTCATTTATTCTACACGTTACCTGAGCATATTTAATGAACTGTATTTAACGAGCTATGGCTTTCTTTATACTGACAAATGTATTCATATACACTGTTACAGAGGTAACAGATTTAAAAGATAGCCTCAATATAGTTTTCAATACCAGAGGATTAGCTAAATTATCAACTATAGAAAACTGGTTAAATAAGTGTAATATTATATTCCCATTAAAACATAAATAGGATATTAAGTAGAAAAAGCTTTTATCAAACAGTATTTTGCTATTTTACTTTCCAAAATATTTTTGTTTTTCTTTTATGTGTATGGGTGTTTTGCCTGCATGTGTCTGTGCACTATTTGTGTGCCTGGTGTTCACAAGAAGCCAAAAGAGGGTGTTGGATCCTCTAGAACTGAGTTATGTAGACTGTTAGGAGCTGCCATGGGGGTGTTGGGAATCCAATATGGGTTCCCTGAAGAACACCCAGTGCTCTAACTGCTGAGCAACCTCTTCAAGCGTTTTTATGTAGTGAAACAACTTATAATGTGTTGTAAAATTTCATCTGATTTTTCTTTTTTACATTTTGCTATACTTCTCTGCAATGGGCTTATTTGTTATTAATATCATTTAAAGATCTATTTATTGTTATTTTATGTGTATGAGTATTGTGCCTTCATGTATATAAGTATATATATATGTATGTAAGTATATCTTGTGTGTGCAGTGTTCATGGAGGTCAGAAGAGGTCACTGGATACCCTGGAACTGGAGTTATAGACATTCAAGTTGCCATATGGGGTACTGGGAACTAAACCTGGGTCCTCTGCAAGAGCAACAAGTAGTCTTAAATGTCATCACACGGTCTGTGTGAGGGGAATTACAAGTGCTTGTTAGAAAACTCCAAGAGAACCAGACCAGAGTCTTGTGACCTCAGTTTCTTCAAACACACAGAATTGTTCATGGGATGTACTTTTGTGCCCCTCCCACGTAGAGTGGAAAAGAGTTTACTTTATTTCAGATTACTCATGACTACTAGCTATTATTATCTGTTGATATGCCCCCATGGAGAAATATGCTCATGTGTGGCTTGTCCTTTGAGTGTATATTTTACTCATGTGACTCCTAACCCCATGAGTATAACCTGTCTGACACCCTGAATGAAGCAGGCTGCTGCCTGAGATTTTATTCAACCCAGTTTTAGACTCCACTCTCTCACATGGTAGCACATGCCTACAATCCTGGGGAAGTTGAGGAAGACTTGATGCAAATTTGAGGCCATCCCAGGTTGCAGTGAGTACCAGGCCAACGAGAGGTATATGGCAAAACACTATCTCAAAAAATTATTTTTATGTGAAAGGATATATTATTAGTTTTGTGTGCTAATTCTGTAACTTTATAATCATAAAACAGGCTTCTATTAGTCATACAATTAACTGTATACAGTTTACTTTCTTCTTTTTATGGAACTGGAGTTACAGACAGTTGTGTATGCCATGTAGGTGCTGGGAACTGAGCCCAGGGGCCACCAGAGCGCTTTACTACTGAGCCATCTTCTTGGTCCCTCAAGCATTTTATTTAAATAAGCTTTTTATGTGTGTGTTTGTATATGTGCACATTGAGTGAGGTTGTCTTCAAAAGTGCCTTCCACCTTCTTTACACTGGGATGTCTCACTGGCCTGCAGCTTACATATCAGGCTGTCCCAACCCACTAGGACTGCAGGTGACACTCCCATGCCTTCCACATCTACTTGGATTCTGGAGACTGAACTCAGATCCTCAGGTTTGTGAGGCAGGCACTCTACTGAGTGAGGCATCCCCTAGTTTCCTGTCTCTTCTTTTGAAACAGGGTGGTGTAGCTCCAGAAGACAGCGTTGACCTTCTGAGCCCTCCTTCCTCCACCTCTCACGTCCCGGGAGGACATCTTCCATCATGCCTTGATCACTTACATTTTAAATAATAGTGAAAAGAAACAAAAAATAAAACAAAAAACCAAAATTCTAAGCCAAACACCGGAAGTGAGGTTAGCAGGTCAGCCTCTTTGTTATGCAGCTCCCCGTGCTCAGCTCCTGTTCCGTGTACCCTCTCATCTCCTCCGCGCTCCTCCCTCCCCTCCCCACTCTTCCCGACCCTCCCTCTCCAGTGGTCGCAGGTGAGTTCAGAGCCTGCAGATGTAGGCATGTGCTCTATCAACCACTGGGTCACATCCTCAGCTCTCTTGTTTGCAGACAGTCTCACTAGCGTTGCCTCGGCTGGCCTTACACTCTCATCATCTTACAAAGCGACTGGGATTACAGGCTTAAGCCACTAAGTCTGGATCTAGTTTATTATGTTCTTTAGGCTAAATTGTATTTTTATTAATTTATATCTTGCATATTACTTGTTAGATCAATTCATTCAACTTTAAGTGTTATTTTTAAAGGACAGAGTAAGTAGTGAGGAAATTACCTTTTCTAAAGCAATATGCAGTTCTTTTTCATGGTCAGGTGGTAGTCTCAGAAGTAAAACTTGACAGGCATCTTTAATCAGTGGGATCACACTGAGAAATATTAACACGGCAATAAAAAGAGAACACAGGGGGTCAGCAATAAACCATCCAAACTGCTCTATAAGAACTGTGGACACAATCACGCCAATGCTGCCCAGTGTGTCTGCCAAAACATGGAGAAATACACCTACAAATAAAACATTAGGGGCATAAGACGTTAAAGTTGATCTGATTTACCTCTTACGTATTCTAGCAGCATTGCTGGCTCCTATCAGTACCAGGCACCTGCTAGCAGCTGGCCCTTCACAGTAACACAAACATGGTTGCTGTCAAGGACTCGAGACCGTGGCACAGTGTGCCAATGTTAACACAGTAGTCTTTGTCTCTGATGGTGTCCTAAAAATCATGCTTGAAGCAAGTTTCTTTGTTTTGTTTTTCCCCCTTGCACACAGGGCCTTGCAAAAGTTGTACTACTGAGCCATGTGCTGGGTCTTTGAGCCATTCTTTTCTTACCTTTTTTTAAAAATAATTTTATTGTCAGTCATGATGGCACACACCTTTAACTCCAGCATTTAGGAGGCAAAGGCAAGGCAGATCTCTGAGAATTCCAGGCTAGCCAGATTTACATAGTAAGATCCTATCTTTAAAAAATACGTATGTATTTTAAGGCTAGCTTGTGCTATACAGCAAGATCTTGTCTTTAAAAAGGTTATAAAAGGTTAAAAAGTTTTTAAAAATGGAATAGTTTTAATAATTTTAGAAAGATTAATGATATAGTCAAGTTTGTATTTGAAAAAAATTTTTTCTTAAAGGTTATTACTTCCTACAAAAATTTTAAAGTAAAACTAAGTGTCTTTGAAAAAAATATGTACTTATTACTGTGTGTACGTGGTATCTGAGTGTGGATGACATGACTCAGTGCACATGTCGTGGTCAGAGCAATGGAACTGGTTTCTTCCTTCCACCATTGCACGAGTCCCAGTGACTGCATCGGAGGCGTCAGGCTCGCATCACTGGCCAGCAGGCCCTTTACCAGAGTTACTGGACCAACTCCCAGTTCTGACGTCACCCAAGTTACTAACATTAAACAATTGGTATAAATGACAAAGGAGTTTAATTCAACCCAATTATTTTCATAATACAGTAAACAGTCCCTGTTTTGTCAGTCTTGAAGGCTTATTAATGTTCACTTAAGTGTTTCCCTAGCAATCAAAATAGTCTATGCATAGATGAAAAACGATTATACTTAAAGCAATTGACTTAAACATGGGTATTTGCACAAGTGTATTTATTTCCTTTCTTGTTTTTATGGTGCTGATCATCAAGGCTGCATGTATGGTAGGTGACTGCTATAAAACCAGATCCATCTCTAGCTCCTTCGCTTTCTAAACGGCTATCGTGGAGGGAACACACGGTCTGTCCTTACCACTTTTTATGGTAGAATACATCATCGATGCCTACAGGTACACTATTTCATAGATTGTGGGTCTTCAGAACTATTCATTAATGGGAACATTAAGCCCAATGATCAATGACGTCTCTTACCCCTCTTAGCCACTGTTCCATGCTGAGTCTATGAGTTTCAACATGTGTAAGGTAAATCTTGAGACAACCATATTTCTGTGATGAACTTTCACTGAGCAGCGTCCTCGAGGTTTGTCCACACTGCTGCATTTTAGAGTGCCTGCTTCCCTCTTCCTTCAGTGTTAGGAGCCTTGGGCACACTAGGCAAATACCTTTCACTGACAAGATTTTAGCCATCTTCTTCTAAAAAATCGTGAGTCATAGCTGTACCACAATGTTGGAACCAGGTATGAGACTCATTTGAGAATTCTGAGTGTTTGTGAAAACACTAAGAAAACAAGAGTCTTATGATCCCAGTTTCTTCAGCACATGGAACTGTTCTTGGAACTGTTTTCCCGGCCCTCTCAGGCGTAGCAGATAGGAGTGAGTTTACTGCAGATTACTCATTATTGCTTGGTGCTGTTACTCAACTAACGGTTTAAACTATTCTTTATATGTCTCTATGGAAAAACATGTTTTTCCATGTGCAGCTTGTCACTGTGATTGTATACAGCCAGAACTCATAAGAACTTTACTCATATTACCTTTCTTTTTAAAAAAATGTGTTTTTATTTGATGTCATTGGTGATTTGTCTGAATGTATGTTTATGTGAAGGTGTCAGAGCACTGGAGCTGAAAGTTACAGATAGGTGTGAGCGCCATGTGGGTGCTGGGAATTGAACCGAGGTCCTCTGCAAGACTAATAATCACAGGCCTTAGCCACTGAGCCATCTCTCCAGCCTCCATGTGACCTTTCTTAACTACAAACTGGCTGAAGCTTCAAATAAAGTTGACCATTGTATGAGACTTCAGTATGCCTCATTTATTGGCTCCATTTTCCTAGGTCCCACGACTTCGAGAGCACGGACACCACAGGGCCAATATTTAATAAGAACAAGTACGCGCCTCAACTCAGGAGCCAGCTGGTGGGCAGCACAGCACTTCCAAAGGACTCACCCCTCATGTTCGCATTCATGCCTCCACCTGTGAACCCGTGGCTGTGACCGTGGTCGCCATGTCCATGAGCATGGTGGGAATGGCCGTGGTCAGAGTGGCAGTTCCCTGGAGAAGCTCCGTGGCCATGACTGTGGGCATGGCTAAAGGCACAGATACCAATGAGGTTAACTATCAGTCCTCCAATGGAAACTGGCTAGCAAAAAGGAGAAAAGAACAGTTTTAATTTTAAAGCTTAGAAAAAAAGTTATTTAGAAGTTATTTCATAATACTCTCTACTGAGTGTTTAAAACTATTCATTGTAAACTTCACTAAGTTCTTCAAGTAAATCTGTCATGTTAAAATGTGAATTGTAAAGTATTTTTGAAGGATCATTCTAACTTTCAGATACCAGAAAAAAGTGGTTCAAGGATTTGAATTTAAGTGATATAGAATGGCAAATCCTGCCTGGGCATGGCAGTACATGCCTCTAATCCCAGCATTCAGGAAGCAGAGGCAGGTGGATCACTGTAAATTCCAGGGCTACCCAGTGAGACCCTGCTCAAAACAGACAGACAGGCACATCACTGATCCAACTGTACAACGTAACCAAAACTCCAAATTACTTTCAGTGATTTGAGAATTAGTTGTTCACTTTCCTACTACAGGTCAGTACTAGAGGGCTGGAGAGATGACGCAGCCATTAAAAGCACCAGCCACTCTTCCAGAGGACCTAAATGGTGGTGGCTCACAACCACTAATAACTCTAGTTCCAGGGGACCCCATACCTTCTCTAGCCTCCATGGGCACTAGGCATTTTATGTGGTGTGTATGTATGTATGTGACAGACACATACACACACACGCATGCACACACACACATGTAAGCAAAACACCCTACACATAATTAAAAATCCAAGTGCTAGCATCAAAGAGTTAATGATACACAACTCAGGGTCTTGAAAACACATCTTAGTGCGGAAGACTGACCAACTAAACAGCAACTGCAAGTCAGGGTTGCTAAAAGGAGAGACAGCAGGGATAAAATAAAGCAGGGATACTGACAGCAAGCTCCTGGGAAACTGAGAGGATGGGAGAGAAGAGTGAGTGTAAGGGCAAGTGTCCCTACAGAACAGATACACTAGCAAATCTCAGAGGAATCAGAAGGGCAGAGTGAAGGAAGGATGGGCCATCTACAAGAAACAACATCCATAAGGGCTGGGGATAGGAAGAACTAAAAGGTGTTGTAATAGTTATATACTCTATTGGGGAAAACTGTACAATTTTTATTCTTCTCTGATTTTATCTAACAATGTACAAATGCCCTCAGGTATTTAAAAATGTAATTTTGAAAAAAAATTATTAAGTCATAAAGGAACCTGCATGTATTTTTTTTAAAACTATTTATTTATTTATTTATTTATTTAATGTAAGTACACTGTAGCTGTCTTCAGACACCCCACAAGAGGGCATCAGATATCATTGCAGATGGTTGTGAGCCGCCATGTGGTTGCTGGGATTTGAACTCATGACCTCTGGAAGAGCAGTCAGTGCTCTTAACCACTCAGCCATCTCACCAGCCCCGGAACCTGCATGTTTTATAATATAACCTTATATTTGTCTAAGATAGTTAAGAAAAGGAATAACTAGCTGGGCAGTGGTGGCCCACGCCAGCACTTGGGAGGCAGAGGCAGGTGGATTTCTGAGTTCGAGGCCAGCCTGGTCTACAGAGTGAGTTCCAGGACAGCCCGGACTATACAAAGAAACCCTGTCTCAAAAAACCAAACCAAACCAAACCAAACCAAACCAAACCAAACCAAACCAAACCAAACCAAACCAAACCAAAAAACCAAAAAACCACCAAAAACCAAAAAAAAAAAAAAAAAAGAAAAGGAATAATTTTTAAGAGTCTGCAGTAACAATGTAAACATAGCAGTCTTTATTTATTGTTAGGGCACAAGTTTTAAGACCTCAATATATGCCTAAAGCTATGGATGGTACACACTGTCCAGTGTGTGGTGTTCTACATATACACACCTATGATAGAGTTCAAGTCAGGCACAGGAGACTAACAACAGAAATGGATTAGACCTACTGTAATAATGCAACGCACTAAAACAGCTAGAGTCCCTCTGACCATCGCCAAAGCGCTGGGATTAAAGGTATCCATGCAATCACTTAAAACTTTAAACTTATTTATTTAAGGAATTTTCATTTAATAGATGATAAACTAGTTACCAAAACCACAGAAAATGAAACCGTGCATAAAGGAGACAGAGTACTAAGAATGAAGCTATGCTGATTTAAACAAAACTAAAACTATACTCTATTAATAGTACAACTAGCTAACCTTGGTAAGGAAAAGCGTGTGAATAGTAGAAGCTGGAATAGGAGAAGAAAGACTTACTGTCAGCATGTTTGTGTCAAGTTCCGGGGGATCGATCAATCTAGCCACGGATTCCATAAACACAAAAAAAGCTATCACTATCAGGAAAAGTCCATTGATAAATCCAGAGAGAATTTCTATTCGGCCATACCTAAAAACACATAATATTTTTTTTAGAAAAGAAAGACTGACAAGTATTTTAAAAATATAAACATTATAGACTTATAATAAAAAGTGAGGAAACAAGCTCAGCTTTTTATACTAATAATAATGTAGAATTATCAAAATTTAAAAACACTATTAGCAATAGTAATATTAAAAATAGTATTAAAATATGATAAAATTTTATATATATAAAATCCTTCTTTATGCCTTTCTTACAAAAAGCCTTATCTAATTTTTTAGCAACTATATCTCTCTAAACCTGTAATGTGTACTGTATCTCCCATGGTACACAGATTCTGTTCTGTACCAAAATTATTTGTATATTTGGTTCATTCACTTTTCAAAATATAAACAATTAGGTCTGGAGAGATGGGCCAGAAGTTACGAGCATTTGGTGTTTTGAGAATCCAGGTATCCAAGGATCTAACTGCCTCTTCTGGCCTCTGTGGGCATCAGGCATGCGTATGGTACATATGTGCAGCCAAACACTTAACATACAAATAAAACAAAATGAAAACCACTTAGGATTTCCAAAGTATAAACAATTGATAAGGGGTGGATTTATTTAGAGAATGTTTTACTGAAACACCTTGCACACAGAAGTGATTATGACATTTGTTGAATTATTGACAATAGTGGGAGGATATTTTCACATATACTTCAAATTTTGAGCACTTTTATAACAAGTTATGAATAGCTATGGATGTTTTGTGACCTCAAAGAAGCAAACATTTTAGCCGGTATTTTCTCTTTGCCTCGTAGCAGATGTGTTAGGAAGAATAATCTTGAGCTGATTACTATTTGGTATTAATCAAATGTGTAGCTCATATTGCCTATCAACTTCAAATGAAGTAAAAGTGAAGATTTGAAATCATCTGTATTGGAAGTAACAAAATTCCGTTTCTGAAGATGGAATCTGCACTGTACTAGAGAACTAGTGCCGTTAGCATACCTACCCATAGGAGAAAATCCGAGTGGCTTTCCATCGGCTCATCAGGGCAGCAAACAGTCCCATGACCAAAGCCGAGCAGTCAAAGAGCATGTGAAATCCATCAGAGATCAGGCCTAGACTATTGGTTAGCACGCCATAGAACAACTCCACAAAGGTAAAAAGCTAAAAAGAGGTTTAAGAAATTATGGGAGGAGTATATTGAGAAATGTATCACTGCAGAGAATTATTATATTTTAATGATAAGAATTTAACCTTTAACTACCCAAACCTTTTTTGAAGATGTCCTTAAAACTTTAATGCTGGAAACTGTATTTCATATAGATAATAAATAAGCTAATCAGATACATGCATTTTATAAACTAAAAGGCAACTGTTTGATTTGTTTGTCCGTAGAAATCAACTGACAAGGCTCTAAATAAAATGTCAGCATCAGCGTTATGTACTGACATCCTACTAAGAGGCAACTCTACCTCTTACAAGCTACTGTAGTAGTGATTTAAAACATCCTCTAAACCAGCATTTCGACAATACTGCAAAGATTGTTTGCCTCATTTGAATAGGATCCTTGCTACTAATTAGAGAAAAATGTAAACTTTAGCAGAAACGTGTGAAGTACTAAAAGTATACATCCATCAAAATTAAAAACACTGTGCTTTAAAAATATAGCACTAATATTTAAAAATCTTACCAGATTCAAGCACAAGAAGTAAAAGATCTGCCTAGAGTCACTCTCCTCAAGAATCTGTTTTAGTGAGTCCTTAATAAACCTAGGGACCGACTGAGAGCTATGCTGAAAAGCATCACCCATGAAGTGATAGAGTGGTGTTCCTTCAGGAGAATATCCAATAAGGGTACCTTTCTGTCCTCTCTTAGAGGGAGATGATAGGATGTTGGCCGCTACAAAGAGAAAAAACAGAGTATTATACATGTTTTGAACACTTAAGCCACCAACACGGTCACTGTCATCAAGTACTAAATTGCAAGCACAGAACAATTTCTAAACTTAAATCTTAAACATCAGAAGCCATAAAAGTAGATTAATGAAAATAAAAAGGAGGGCAAATGCTTACACAAAATGAAGAACACAGCGCTCACTACCACTCCTCCAGACAGGACATGCTCTGTGCTCTCCTGGTGTGCAGCTCTGTTCATAGCCCGGAGTTGGTCTGTTATTGGATGTGTCCAGAAATTTCCAAACAGGAGAGCACTAATAAAAATGGGAAAGGATCCATAGCGGGCACACTTGGAAACGTCCATTTTGACTGAACAAACGGAATCCATATAGAAATCCAGGATCATGACGAAAAAGATGACTGTGGTGAAAGGCATGATGAGAGAGAACCAAGACTCAACCTTACTCTGCAAGTGAGACAAACACCACAACACAATCAGGATTCTACAGAGACAAAGTTAACCACTTTATACCTAAAGAGAAACACTCAAGACTCAGTATGATTCACAAAATGCCAGCATGTGAGAGTCACAAAATACTGGTACATTTTCCCAGTGTTCTGCAGGGTATTAACAACAAGACCCCACTCCTGTTGAATTTTATATAGACTAATACATTTTATATAGTAAGTAGCCCAAGTCTCTGAGTTTAAGATTAACTGAGTTTTCTTCACAGGTGCTTTGGGCCTCTATGTGAAGTATATGCAAATCTAATAGTATTTGACTTTCATTTTTATAAACAAAATTAACTCCAATTAAAAAAAAGACTAAAGAAAAAGCAAGGATAATTTAAGCCATTGTCAGTCTTAGATTAAAAAATTTGGAAGTGAGCCAGTTAAAAAATTTGGTGGTGGGGACACTCGCCCTTAGTCCCAGCACCTGGAAGGCAGAGGTTGGGGCCACCCTGGTCTACAGAGAAAATTCCAGGATAGCCAAGGCCACACAGAGAAACTGTGTTAAAACCAGAAAAAAGTGTTCTGAATTGAGATTTCTTTCTAATAGTAACTCTCTTTACTTGTTGCCAACAACCCTCACTCTTACCTCAGTCGTCACAGAAAGAACAATCACCCACGGGCACAGGAGAAACACAGAAACAAGCTGGGACAAGGCCTGAAGGCGCTTAGCTCCACCAACATCTATAGAGAGCTTTCTGGAAGCCGTATGAAAACCAACTTTACAACATAAAGCCAGCACCAGCAACAGTACTCCACCCTATGAAGGACATGACAAAAGTCTCATCAAAAAACATGCATACTATCATATCAACTCCCTACAGACTTATGTCATTTACAAAATTTTGAGACAAAGCCTCACTATGCAAAAATCTAGTTAGAACTAGAGTTAGCTTAGAACTTGCTGTTAAGACCAGGCTGACCTCAAACTCAGATCTGTCGGCATTTCTCTACCTCTCAATACCTAGGCAATATTGAGGACTGAACCTAGGACCCTGTATATGCTAGGCAAGTACTCTACCACTCATCTACAGATCTACGCCCCCCCCTCCCCCCACAAATTTTAACTTAAAATGTGTCTTTGCATGTGTGACTGGAGGCCAGAGACCTCCTGTAACTGGAGTTACAGATGGTTTTCAGTTTCCTGATACAGGTGCTGGGAACAGGTACTCTGCAATAACAGTAAGCACTCTTAACCACTGAGCCATATCTTTAGGCCCCAATGTTCAATTCTTGAATATATATTTGAAGAAATGGAACTATTTCTCCCCTCACTCTCAATTATTTAATTATGTAAATGGTAGGCAGTGTTTGTATTTAGTAGTAACTTTAGTATTATAACTTTATAGTGCTAGGGATGTGTGCTGGTTCCTTGCCCAGGATAGGCAAACATTCCTACCACTGAGCTATAAACTCTGTACTTGGGAGGGCTGAGAAACAATTATACTCTGGTAAATTTTCGTGTTTTAAAGTGTTTGTGTATGACGTTTTGCCTACACGTCTGTCTGAGCACCACCACCTTCATGGCTGGGGCACTGGATCCCCTGGGACTAGAGTCACAGATGGTTGTGAGCTGCCATGTGGGTGCAGGGGATCAAACAAGTTCTGTGGAAGACCAGCAAGAGCTCTTAATGGCGGAGTCATCTCTCCAGCCTCGAGATAAGTTAGTTTAAATATATTTTTTGGACAGTATTGAAGATGTAGCCCAGGCTGGCCTTGGATTTAGAGATCTCTTGTCTCTTCAGTGCTAGGAGTAGAGGCATGTGTTAGGTATAAATGAAACTTAGAAATGATAAATTCCAGTGTGATCCATGGTTAGAGGTAGAGATGGGAGGACCAAGTGTTCAAGTTCATCTCTGACTACATATCCCATATCCGAGTTTCTAGGACAGCCTGAGTTACATGAGGCCCGTCCCACACCCTCCAAAGTTTATAGTTGCTGTGTCCTTCCAATCATATTTGCAACACAAAGAACGTACCTTGTGATCTGCCACCCCCAGGAAGGCAATAGCTGTATAAAGCATGTGAGTTAGAGCGCTATCATGATGTCCTTCCGCTGAAGAAAGTGGAGTAAAGGAAAATACTTTAAATCCTACCTCCAAGATAAAGTTCCATGGAGATTCTAGCTGCTTTATTTTGTTTTGAAGACAAACTAGTCTGGGTACGGCAAATTCGACTATCCTTAGTAACTTATACAAAACACTTTAATTTAATTCTAAAAATATAATTTATAAATTGGAATGGTTTATAGTTATTTTCTTTTTCTTCCTTTTCCCCCTGTTGGCTTTTGAGCCAGAGCCTTAAAACACAGCCCGAAAGACTTTTGAACTCCTGCCCCAGCCTCCCAAGTGATGGGCTTATAAAGGTATACTACCAAGCATGACTTCTGAGAGCACCATTGTCTCCACCTATGACAGTGCTTGAGGCAGGAAGACATTTGGTTCTTAGCCTACAGAAGATGCATGTACAGGCACAGCATATCTCCTTGGTCTACCCATGTCCCATGGAACCTCGGCTGCATCTTCAGTCTTGGACTTGCCTTCTTTACATAGCAGAGCACACAGGCCCCAGCAAGCTGAGCAGCAAACTATAGGGTGTATCGGAACACTTGGGTCAGAAGCAACCTGGAGCTAAAGTAAAGTGCTAGTAGCTTACTAATTCACTTCAGGCTACTAAGTAGCAATATTCAGAGGAAACCTGGTACTTTGAGTACCGCAGAACAGACAAAGATGCATGGCTGAGAAAACCAGGGAGCTCAGAGCAGAGAATAAACAGGACTAGAAAGTTTGGTTCATGGGGTGGCCTGAGCTGGCAAGAGAAATTCTGGGCAAGACAGTAAAAACTAGAACTAAGGAATTTAAATGTTTGTCTTCTACCATCAGGACATTCTAAAATACAAGCACTACAGAAAAATAGTGAGGATATTCTAAAATATTCAGCTCGGAATGAATTTACTATTTGTTTGAATAACGATTAAGTATGTCAACATGAATCTATGGAAGTGTCACTTGTGTCTGCTGAGGTAAATTTCTTTCCTTCCACCGTTTCCCATTCAGCCACCTTCTGTTTTTCTCCTAGACTGTAGGTAACTCCAGTGTGCTGCAAAAGGATACGGTGTTCAGCCATTTTAGCCATGAGATCATCATTGTCAAAAAGCAATAAACAGATCACAGCAATAATGAAAAAAGCAGCCCCTCTTGTCTGAAAGAGAAGAAATAGACAATGTTTTGTTTTGTACTTTTAAAGGTTAATTCCTAGCATGATAACCACACAAATGCTAGAGGAAAGTGTTTTTCCCTTTTCCTTTGGAACAGGACTATACTATATAGCCCAGACTGGCCTTGTACTCACAATCTTGGGTGCTAGGAGTACAGGTATGTTACCACCAAGCATGGCTTGAGAGAAACATTAAAAAAAAAAAACCAAAACATTATTTAATAAAAATGACAGCTAACATTATTGTGTTTATATAGGTTTATAGTATAACAAATAGTCAAGCCACAGAAATAAATTCTTCAGAGTATTTTAAGAGCACTTAAGACATATAATGTTAGTAACGTATTTCCTTCTAAATGTGAGTAGGCATATTAATATCAACAAACCATTAGGGTTTATAGAGAAAAGCTTCTTATTTTTGGTTGAAAAACCCTACGTAGCTGAGGAACAGTAACTAGCAGAGCTGTATTGTGTTTGGTAACATTAGGAAACAAAGAACAGTCTAGCTTGTTTTTCTCTAGGGAAAAAGGTCCCTGAAGCCATGCTGAGAATACTAAGTCATTTCTAAGACAGCGAGCTGTGTGTGTGTGCTGTAGATGTGTATGGGTGCTGTGTGCAAGCAAGAGGAAGCCAGAGGAAGACATCTGTAATTTCTATTGCCCTCCACTTTTTTTTTAAAGTTGCCTTTGAACTCTGTGAATATGTGTGGGTATTGTACATGTATCTCAGGGACCACTAGAGGGTGTCAGATCCCCAGGAGTTTGAGTTACATGCAGTTGTGAGCCACCCACAGGGATTGTTGGATACCAAATTCCAGTCCTCTTAACTACAGAGCGATCTTCCTTCTTGCACCCTATGTTTTGAGATAGTGCCTCTCAATGAACCAGAAGTTGGCTGTTTGCAGTGGGCAGGATAGCCAGCCTGCCCCAGGAGCTGCCTGTCTCTGTCATACAATGCTGAGGAGTTAAGGCACATACATGGTTTTTACATGGGTGCTGGGACCTGAACTCAGGTCCTCCTGCTCTAACTCATTGGGCCATATCTCCAGTGCCCTGATAAACTTAAATTTATATTCTTGGCAGGGATGGGATTTATATAAAGAAAGTTATACAGAAAAGGCATAAGCCTAGATTATATAAGTATTCTAGATTAGGTATAAAAACCTCATATATTCTTACTGTAATTTGATACTTGTAAATTTATAGGTATTTCCTATGTAATACTTATGCTTAAATGCACTATTTCATATATTTATATATAATATCATGCATACTTAACAACGGAACTATAATACTTTGAGTAAATAAAAATTTCAAATGAAAACAGCATACTAGTCTACGCATTATATGACTATCATTACACTCGATAAATTCTTAGTGTGGTGGACATATGACAAAAGGAACATACACTACAAACCTATACAACTGACATTTTTCTTTCCCTTAACTCCCATTCCTCCCTTCTCTGCTGCCCTTTCTTTTGGTTTCTAAAAACAGTCTCACTATGTAGTACAGGCCAGTCTCAAAGTCTCTTATTTGTATGTTAACTGGGTTCCCAAAATTGCACAAGAGTCTACCTGTAAGACACTGAGGGTCTCTGCCCCCAGTTGGGTTTGACTCGTAAATAAAGTTGCCGGTGGCCAATGGCTGGGCAGGGAGACAGAGGTGGGACTTTAGGATTCTTGGCAAGGGGACAGAGAGAGGAAGGAGGATGGAGAACAGCCATGCTGGGAAAGGAGAGAGACCAGGCCAGAGAAATGTAGACTGAAGACAGAGACACTGTCAACATGTAAGAGTCGAGGATTGTGGCTCAGGAGGGCTGCAGGCCTGGGTCTGGGACAGCCGGGATGAAATGTAGTTTTAGTAAGAAATAATTCAGGAATATCAGAGGGGAGAGTGTGCTAACAGCATGGAGTTTGGAGTGTCCCAGCCATTGGGCTGTTTAAGGCATCTTAAAGTATAGAAGGCTGCATGTATTGTGTCTTTCCTTTGGGAACCCAGAATATCGTGGTAGGTAATGAGGAACGCTGCCAGGTTGATTTGAGCAGGATTAATTGTCCTACTGCAACACTGTGGATGACAACTTTCAGGCCAATGGACCATGAGCAGGATATTTTAATTTGATGAAATAGAAATACTGCAGTGCTAGCTAGCTCTAACATGCAGACTGTAGGCGGACAACTCATTTTCCAAAGGCAGTATACTTAAATTATTCATAAATAGGGATGACTAGTTGGTAAAACGTTGGGTTTAGCAGACTAAATCTAGCAAGCTCACAGGCTTTTTTTTTTTTTTTTTACTAACTTAAGAATAAGGCAGAGAGAGCTATGGGCTCCACGTGAAGGAGATCTTTGCTGGTGATACTCACTTCTCCATCTTGGTTGTACAGGTATTTATACAGTCTACAAACACATGCGTAACATTGCTAATACTCGAATAAAGGATATAGCACGGGCTATACAATATCAACCTTTGAAATTTCCTTTGCAAAAAACTGAGTGGAAAATACATCTGTATATTAATTTTACAACATCCTATGAATCTATAATCATGTGAAAATGAAATGAAAATAGAAAACTGTTTTGTAAGAAGAATGTTAAGCTAGCATTAATCTCATGGCTTTCAAATGCTACGTAACAATGATGGAAACTCCTACCTTTGCTGGTCCTCCTCCAGAGCTGGTGAATAACACACTGAGCAGAGAGATAACGACAATGTCACTGTGTTCAAACAGTAGCAAAGTCCTACGAAAATAAAAGACCATTCAGGAAACGTATCTGACCTTTCCCAGGAAGCATGGATCCAGTTAGAGTACGGGGAAAGAAAGCCCCCGAGTTTCACAAAAACTGAGAAAAATAAACATGAACAATTCCCTTGGAGAACATTTTGGTATCAGCTGCCTTAGAAAGAATGAGGCCATGAATATCTGAAAATAACAATCTTCAGTCAGAATTATGTCATTTAAAAAATATATCGAATTTTGAAATTGTTTTTGATAAAAATAAAAAAGGTATTTACTGTGTCACAGTTTGTCAGGGAGGATAGAGGAAACTTTCAAGAATCAGTTTTCTCCTTCTACCTCTGGATCTGGAAATCAACTTCAGGATGTTAGGCCTGCATAGCATGTGCATTTCCTCTGAGCCATCCTGCTGGCCTAGATTTCTGTGAGTGTATCTATGTGATGCACATGCATGTGCATGGGTGCACACACAGGCTAGAGGTTGACACTGGGTGTCCTTCTCCATCACTCTCTACGTCATCGTCATCATCATCATCGTCTCGAGACAAGGTTTCTTTGCATTTTTTTTTTTTTTAAATTTGAGACAAGGTTTCTCTGTGTAGCTTTGGTTGTGCTGGAACTGGCTCTGCCTCCTGAGTGCTGGGATTAAAGGCATGCATCACTACCGCCCAGCCAACTACACTACGTTTAAATTGCTCTCCACAGTATTTTAAAAAACAGGGCCTCTCACTTAACCTAGAGCTTCTTTTCAGCTAGACTGGCTGTTTAGTAAGTCCCAGGAACTGCCTGTCTTGACCTCCCATGGCAGGGTTATAGGCCGCCATGCTCGACTTAAGTCTCCATAGCTCTGTAGCAAGCATTTCCCTACTAAGCCAACTCCCCAGCCCTTAGATTTCTTGTGTGTATTAGCAGACACTTAGTAAGTCTGTAGTTGGGGCTGGATGATGGCCCAGTGGGTAACAACACTTGCTGCTCTTGTAGAGGACCCAGCTTTGGTTCCCAGCACCACAACTCTGCAATTTCAGTTTCAGGGCATGCTGTATCCTCTTCTAGTGTCTGCATACACTAGGAGAACACGTGGTACACATACATGTAGCCAAAACACTCATATACATAACATAAATAAATACATCTAAAACATTAGTAAAGTGCATATTAAAATTTTTGCTTTTGAGAAGAACTTGGTATGATGCCCAGGCTAGCCTCAAACTCCGAGGATAAAGTGAGCTGCGCAGGCTAGCTTCAAACCCTGAGGATAAAGTGACTTTCCTGTCTCAGCCTTCTAATCAGTTGAGCTACCAGCACACAGCCCACTCTGCCTAGCACTGAAGTAAATACTTTGAAAAAAAATTAATTTTAAGGTAAGTGAATTACCTTTTTTCTCTCTATACAGTATCTCACTATTAGCCTTGCCTGTCCTGGAACTCTTTGTAGACCAGGTTGGTCTCAACTCACAGAAAGTCACCTGCCTCTGCCTCTCAAGTGCTGGGGTTACAGATGTGTGCTACAATGCCCAAGGAAGAAGAGAGGCTTCCTAGATCAGGAACGGAATTATTCCTCTTAAAGCATATCTGTGTTGGGGCTGGAGAGATGTCTCAGTGGCTCAGTTGGCTTCCTGTGCTTACAGAGGACATGGATTGGTTCCAAGCACCCACACAAGAGCACAGCCGACCTGGAGCTGCAGCTTCAGTATATCTGACTCGCAGCTTCAGTGTATCTGACTCCCTGAGTTCTTCAATCTCCCAAATGCACGCAGTGCACTTACACATTCTCAGGTGCACACACTTACGCCTACAGTAAAAACAGACAGGGGCTAGAAAGGTGCTTCAGCAGTTAGTCATTTGCTGTTCTTCCAAAGGACTCAAGTTCCGTTCAAGCAGTTCCAGGGGAACCCTCATCTGGCCTCTATGGGCAGCCACACGCACATGGCACACATACATAAATAAAAGTAAAAAATAAATTTAAAACATTCTTGTCTATATTTAATGCAAGTCTATATTTAATGAAGTATTTTATGTAGAACTGTCTGGCTAGTCTGGCTTACACAGTAAATTCCAGGTTGGTCAGTGAGAGCTACACAGTGAGACCCTGACTCAAACAGGGAAGTGGCAGAGAGATGCAGCTCAGTGCAAGCCCCTAGATTCAATCTCTGGGACAGCCAAACACCAAAGACCCTAAACCAACAAAAAGGGGTCTTATAGATCTAGACAGTAACCCAATTCCAGCTCTCTGTTAAATATGGCATTTTTCTTCTTTGCCTAGGTCTGTAATGAAAGAACATTCATCATAACTTTAATTTTTATCATATTTGGAAGGTTCTAATTTAAGAAATTAATATATCAACATGGCAATACTAACCTAAAATAAGACTGTCTACAAACCATCACTGTGCTCAGCTCTGAAGTACACACCTTAAAATGCATCATGGGTTTAGCAAAAGATGGAGAAAAGCAGGGTAGGTGGGTGGTGGTAAGGGGCAAGCAGATGACTAAATATTTTCTCTTTCTATCTGTATCTTAAGACACAGGGATGGGGTTTTTATATGAACTAAAACATAATTTCATGAGTAAGAAAATTAAAATACAGTGACTGATAACAATACTCAATTATGATCAAGCTTAAACTGAAAAGGTTCTACCAAAGTTGAGAAACTCAACCATTCCTCTAGGGTGTGGCTGCTACATACAGTGTCTGAAAAGCACAAGGCAAATAAACCAAAGAAATCCCAGCCCAGAAGGTACTTCCCTGGCCTCCAGAGGCCCCGCCCCACCCCGCCCCACCCCGCCCCTCTCCTTGGTCCATCTTTACTACTATAATGGAGATTCTTCTTTCATTCCAGCCCTTATGTCTCCCTAACCTTCATCCTTCTCCCTAACCAAAGGCAAGGGCAAGGCACCTCTTCTTATACTTTGTTGCTAATAGCTTTTAGAGACCTGAAAAAAAAATTCTTAAGTCACGAGTGGTGGTGTACAGCTGTAATTCTAGCACTTGCGAGACACAGGCCGGCAGATCTGTAGCTTGGTCAACAGAGTGAGTTCTAGGACAGCCAAGGCTACAGAGGAACCCTGTCTCAAAAAATTAAAAAAACTTTTTTTTTCCTCATGAGAGTTGCACATTTTAATGTTTACTAAGTTATTTTTCAGCATTTCCTCCTTCAACTGGTCCCATAAGCACAAAGACATTCTCTACACAGACCTAAGAGAAACAAGGGAGAGCGGCCTGTATCACTCGCCCCATCTTTCGGCTGATGAGTGCACTTGCAGGGCTAAGAGGAGCCCCATGGCACCTGTTAAGATGGTTCATCTTTACTGGTTTGTTTCACTTCCCATTTCAGACATCTTAACTTCTCCATCTGAAACTTTTGGATTAGACAATAAAATATCTGTGATATTAACAAATATATTAATGGTATTCACCCAAGACTAAATCAGTTTTTCTATGTTGAAATGTATTCAACAATGCTATAGAAGTGACAGAACCAGTTGTGCAAGTAAATCTCTGATATAAAATAGAGAACAAGGTCAGTGAAAGCCACAGGTCCTCTGATTTCCACATGTGCACATAACAAACACTAAAACACACAGAACAAAATCAAGTCAAAAGAAGAGATGTAAACAAATAGTGAATATACATATTTTTATTTACCTTAGTGGTCCACAAAGAGTAAGGCCAAAAAACCATAAAAGTGATATGATACATCCAGCAACTGCATGTTTAAATATTTTGATCCACTATAAATAGAAACAACAACAAAAAACTTCAGTCAAATCCATTTGCTAGTAAATATTTCAAGCTTAAATAAAACCTACAAGGAGGCAGCATGGTGGAGCATGCCGTTGATTCCTACACCAGGAGAGAGGCAGGCAGACCCTTGTGATTTCAGGCTAACCTGGTCTACACAGTGGGTTCCAGGTTGCTCAGGCCTAAGACATCCAGACATTGTCTTAAAAAGAAACCAAATAATGCTCAGAAGGAAATATGATAATTATGTAACCATTTTAAAGGTTAAATAATCACATATTTTAGCATTAAATAAAACCTGCCAAGACTGACTAATGACATTCACTTCCGTTATGTAAGCTCTTACTCTGTTAGTTTTTTTTTGAGACAGTCTGACTATGTAGCTTTGTATACTCACAGACTCACCAGTCTCTACTTTCTGAGTGCTCGTATTAAAAGACATGCACCACCATGCCTGGCTGTTAGCTCTTCAAGTCTTTTTCCAGTGTAGTATAATTTTTCATTTCCTCACTAGATTTCTAGCAATAATTAATGATTTAGTCTTTTAAAGGTCTCACTATGTAGATCTTCCTGTTTCTGGCTAGATGCATTTTGTGAGTACCTGTGTATACCACTATGTTTTCTATAAGCAATTCTTATGCTATAATCATTTGAAAATAAGAGAAAAAAAAACCTCTGGTGGAATTGAAAAGATTAATTATACTTTCAAGATGTTCTTAGTCTCTAAATCAGAAGCACTTAAGTTACCACTCTGATAATATGGTAGAGAACACTCATTGTGACATGAAGCAATTGTGACATGAAGCAAACATGCAGTAGAATATAACTGCTTCCAGTGAGATGCTTTATGTGAGACTAGTGGAATGAGGAACCTTTCTGGCATGAAGCCACCTAGAGGGAATAACAAAGAAAACATGTACTGCATACTCACGTGAGGTATAACTAAAAACCCTTACATGTATAAATTATTCCTCACAGATACATGATATATCATATAGAGAACAGTACTATTACCTCCACTGTATAAGTGGGTAAAATTGAGGCAAGAGAAATCAAAGACATCCTTTTAAACTCTGCCACCCTTTTCTACACTTGGAAATATTCCATGACATTGAAATTTATAGTTCACTTGTGGAGCCTCAATTCTGAAAAGACACGTCAAGAGTGAGTTACCTCTAGATTCAGGATGTAGCTAGGCTGGTAGGCTTGCCCACATGCATGGGTTCCTGCATCAGCACTGTACACGGGGAATGGTAGTGTAACCCTGCAATAGCAGCACTGGGGAAACAGGCCAGATGATCAGGAGTGAAAGACCATCTGTGCATAACAAGTTCAGGCCCAGAATGGGTTACAGGAGATCCTGTCTCAAACCAGACCAGACCAAAGCAATCAACCAACATAACAACAAAACCTAAAAAAACCCAAAAATCCCAAAACAAAACAGGAAGTGAAGTCTTCAAATATTAAAAACAGGGCACTTTATTCTGGCCCACCGCGAGGAAAGCTGTTAGGAATAAATGATTCTGTCTGCATCTCACCTGGTGTTTTGTAATAGTCTTCCCAGAAGAAAACGGTTTTTGAAACAAAACCATAAAAAATGCAGTCCTGTAAACATTGAAAGAGTAATATATTAACATAAATTCTAAGGTGCAATTTAACAAATACACCAGAACTAGAAACATGCTGTCCTTTAGAGCGGAGCTTTACAAACTCTGTCTACCCATGGCCCCTTTCCACCTGACGTATTTTTATGCTATTGTGGTACACAGATATACAAATCAAATATTTACTGCTAACAAATCAAATAAATTTATCTTTAAAATGTATCTTAAAGTCTTTGGTATATATGATTTTACTATTTATTAAAGAGAACAGCAAATCTGCATACTAATGAGATGGATGTGTTTATACACATTAGATACACTAATTTGATATAAAAATGTTGAAGAATGACACCAGGAAAATATTAAATCTTTGCTTACTGTAATTAAACCATTATGCTTCCATAAAGGCAGAAAAGTTTTTACATAATACAAAAACACTAATTCAAAACACAAGAGTATTGGTGGTGGCACATGCCATTAATCCTAGCATCTCTGAGGGAGAGACAGGTGGGTCTCTGTGAGTCTGAGGCCAGCCTGGTCTGTTACAGGGTGACTTCCAGGACAGCCAAGGCTACAAAGAAAAACCTGTCTCAAAACAAACAAACAAACTCCAAATCAAACCAACCAAACAGAAAAAAAACCCCATGAAGCCAAAATATAAAAGAGTAATTCAGAAGTATTCTTTGACACTGTGTAGCGGCTAGATGGTACACATCGTGCAAAGTGTTCATGCTGTGTGCAGAACCAAGACTACAGCTAAGTCGTGAACCCCAGATCCAATATGCATCTGATTTTGAATTAATTTTTGGTTGACAAATTCTTCACGATCATCACATCTAAGAAACTTTGCTCTAGGCTGGGTATGGTGGTGTACACTCCCAGTACTTGGGAGTCAGAGGCAGGTGGATCTCAGTGAGTTAGAGGCCAGCCTGGTCTACAGAGCAAGCTCCATGCCAGCCAAGGATACAGAGACTCTGCCTCAAAAATAAAACAGCAACAACAAAAAGAACTGTAGTAGACACTGTCTTTAGTGATGAGGCTTTCATGGCAAAAATCAGGACCTTCTGATAACTGACTTCAGAACTAGTTCATAAACCACAAAAGCAGTAATGAGTATTAAGACTGAGTCTCATGATGCAGTCCACGCTGATCTGGAACTTGTGACTGTATAGCCTCAGCCTGCTAAGTGGTAGGATCACTGGCATGTGCTACTATGATTAGCTTTCAATATTGTCAATACCTTAAAACAGCAAACAAAAGAATTCATCTTCTCTTAAACTCAATAGTAATAAATCTTGAGCCAATATAACAGTAACATGCTTTCACCTTTTTACTGTCAGCTTAATAAAAATGCTTAACTTTTCTAATCAAGAATCTTTTTCCTGGCCGGACGGTGGTGGCACACGCCTTTAATCCCAGCACTTGGGAGGCAGAGGCAGGCGGATCTCTGGGTTCGAGAGTTCAAGGCTAGCCTGGTCTACAGAGTGAGTTCCAGGACAGCCAGGGCTACACACAGAGAAACGCTGTCTCAAAACAAAACAAAGTAAAACAAAACAAAAGAATCTTTTTCCTAAGTTGGCAAACTATGGCCTTAAGTGTCTTTGATAAGGCTTTTATTAACGCCGGGCAGTGGTGGCACATGCCTTTAATCCCAGCACTTGGGAGGCAGAGGCAGGTGGATTTCTGAGTTCGAGGCCAGCCTGGTCTACAGAGTGAGTTCCAGGACAGCCGGGGCTACAGAGAAACCCTGTCTTGAAAAACCAAAAAGACTTTTTTTTTAAAAAAGATTTATTTATTTACTGTATATGAGTACACTGTCGCTGTCTTCAGACACACCAGAAGAGGGCATCAGATCCCACTACAGATGGTTGTGAGCCACCATGTGGTTGCTGGGAATTGAACTCAGGACCTCTGAAAGAGCAGTCAGGGCTCTTAACCGCTGAGCTATCTCTCCAGCCCCCCAAAAGACTTTTATTAACATGGGGTGGAGGGTTTACTGTTAATCTCAAGGTTTATAAATCTCTACATAGGAAGAAAACTGTATACAAATTGTATAGAGCATGAGGACCCTGTACTCTTATGAGGACACAGCACAGCATGATTTAACTTGGAAACAAGGAATGTCTGTACTAAGGCAAGCTCAGGTAACATTTTTTTTTTAAATGGGATATTTTCTTAATTTACGTTTCAGATGTTATTCCCTTTCCTGGTCCCCCTCACGGCCGGAAACTCCCTATCCCATCCCTGTCCCCCTGCTTCTATGAGGGTGTTCCCCCTCAGGTAACATTTTTATGACTGCCTCACGACTGAGCTACATCAGAAGACAGTCTATAACTCCATAAGGAGTATAAAGTCAAAACTATATTCTTTTTAAAAATTTACTTTATTTTTAGCTATGTGTATGTGCGTCTACATATGTGTATCCGTGCTCGCAGAGAGCAGAAGAGTGTCAGCTCTGGAGCTGGCATTATAGGCAGGTGTGAGCCACACAAACAGATATTGGGAACTGAAACTGAGACAGACCTCTGTAAGAGCAGTTAGTGCTCTTAACTGTTGAGCCATCTCTGCAGCCTGTCAAAATCACTTTTATAAAAATACAACATCTCCATTTTATTTTCACACCTGTTCTCAGGAGCGTAAGGAACTCCTCATCTCCTGAGATTAAAGGATACAAGACATTACAAAAGAGTGAATGCTAGCACAGATAGGAACCAAACTGTCTATTAAGCAAGGCATTAAAAGAGCTTTACAAGAATCTTAGCAATACAAACTGAACTAAACGCCTGTTTGGCAAGTCATTAGAATTCAACCACCTTCTTTTACTTTTTTGGTTTTTTTGAGACAGGCTTTCTCTGTATAGCCCTGGCTGTCCTAGAACTCACTCTGTAGACCAGGCTGGCCTCGAACTCAGAAAATCTGCCTGCCTCTGCCTCCCAAGTGCTGGGATTAAAGGCATGTACCACCACTGCCAGGCCTTTTACTTTATTTTTAAGACAGAGTCTCACTGTGTAACTGGGGCTGGCCTCCAATTCATAATCCTCCTGACTAAAGCCCCCAAGTGCTGGGAGTATGGACTACTGCACTCAGCTGAAATAACCTTTTTCTGATGGGTCTCTATACTTCTACCCTTGTACAAGCTTCTACTTATAGAAAAAAAAATTCAGATAGTTGTCAGAAGAAATAAACTTCACAGAACACATAAGTAAGATTTCTTAAAAATACTCAGTCAAGCCGGGCGGTGGTGGCGCACGCCTTTAATCCCAGCACTCGGGAGGCAGAGGCAGGCGGATTTCTGAGTTCGAGGCCAGCCTGGTCTACAGAGTGAGTTCCAGGACAGCCCGGGCTATACAGAGAAACCCTGTCTCGAAAAACCAAAAAAAAAAAAAAAAAAAAAAAAAAAAAAAAAAAAATACTCAGTCAAAAGAGGATTTTCAGAGAAATAAAAAAACATTAAGGCCCTCTCCATACTCACCCGAGTTTTAATATAAAAATAAATTGAACAATGTGAACAGCTTTTAGGAGATCATATGATTCAAAAAGTCCCACAGCCTTCAAACACTTGGTTAAACACAGTAATACAATGTATTTTGTTAATCTGAAAAATAAGAACAGGAACAATTTTTAATATGATTGAAATCACTAGGATTGCTGTAATCTTATTTTTCCCCCTTAATATCCAAGTACGGTAGGTCATAATAAAAACTACAGGAGTATACATGAACACATATAAAACAATAAAAATCCTCTCCAAACAACTCACCATCCACATGTTAACCACTGTTAACATTTTGGGTCACATACTCCTGGTTTAGTTTCAATGTATATTAATGTCTAAGGTAGGTCTGGTGGTATATGCCTGTAATCCCAGTTATTTGGGAAGCTGAGCAGAAAGATTTTCTTTTTTATTTGACACAGGGTTTCACTACATACTCCAAGCTGGCCTTAAACTCAGAGATCTGCCTAGGAGCAGAGTGTGTTTAAGACTACACTCTGCACAGGCAATGAGACCCTATCTTGAGAGGGGCGGGGAGGGAGGGGCTGAGGATATAGCTCAGTGGTAGAGTGACTGTCTAAATTGTGAGAGATTGTAGGTTCAGTTCTCAGCACCCCCTAACCTCCACAGATAATGTATATAGTTTAGCAAAATTAACAGTCACTTGAAATCTGCTTTACTAACTAGTTATTTAACACCAAGGAGAATTAAGAAAACAAACAGAAACCACATTCTGTGTGCAGAGATGAGAAGATTACTACACCTAGGAGGCATCTGTCCATCTGCCCTGCTAAAAGACTGCACTGAGGTCACTGAAGAGCTAGCTGCACTGAGAGCTGAAAGTCAAGTGACTAGGCAGTGGACACATACTTCAGGGGCAGCAGGAAGCTGCAAAGTGGGGAAGGGGCTTTGGCAACTCTTCCAGGAAATCAGGCCCCCAGACTCCTGCCTCCCCAGATCCGGGCAGGCAACTACTCATTCCCAACCACTACACAAACCAAAAGGCTTAACTTCTGGCTTCTGGATGAATATTCCATGCTCACTTAATATGTGTTGGATGCTACAAAGGGCCAACGAGACCCAGGGAGGTCTGGCAGGGCAGCTTCAGGTACAACCTCACTTCTTTCTCCTGACAGGAAAGGAGTGCCTTATCCCTGCCTTAAAGGAAAACCTTTCTTCTCATCCCCTCTTTTTGAGACAGGATCTTACTATGTTGTACAGACCAATCTCAACCTCATGACCCTGTTACCTAACTTACCTAAAATTTACATTTTAATTTATATTTTTAGCCAAACCCAAAATATATTAAAAATAATTTAAAAAATTTTAGCTAAAAATGCTGTACCCATTTTATAAGTCTGAAAATAAAAGTTAATATAGAATAAACAATGGCAGGGAAGAGTCATAAGGAATTCATCTGGGGAACACTGTGGGCAATCTGGTTTCTTTTATGTGAGAGAATCCTTATCTGTTTAAGCCTCGCCAGTTTCATGATTCTATGTAATAACCAAGACACATACAAGGGCCCTGCCCTCAAAGAGCTCCAGGTCTTCAGGAATGAATAGGCAGACAGACTGACTACACTTCCCAAGTAAACTGACAGATGCTTCTAAAAGACGTGGTAGCCACTAACTATAAAGAAGTGAAAGTGTATTTCCACAGAGTTAAGATATGTGTGTACTGACTATGAATCAAGAATTAAGCAAGGGTAGGGTAGGGTAGGGTAGGGAAGGGAAGGGAAGGGAAGGGAAGGGAAGGGAAGGGAAGGGAAGGCTTCCCTTCTGTCAGAGCACAGAGCACATGTTAAACACGAGCACTGGGCAGGAGGCCTGCAGTTAGTTTAGCGCAGTCCAGTCAATTCAGATCGCTTATGACAAAGATCAAGGAAAAGACAAATTGTACTTAACATACTTGTTTTACAAAGATTATAGATTTCTATATAAAGCATTAAAAATTAAAAAACTGGGTCTTAAATGAGAGATATGAAGCAATTCATGTTAAAATACTCATTGATAATATATTAGTATTAGTCAACCAACTTTATTTTCACACACACATATGTGCATAACACCCCAGAGGTCATAATGTTAATTCCTGAGTAGCAGATTATTGGAAAAGTTTTTTTTTTTTTTTTTTTGGTTTTTCGAGACAGGGTTTCTCTGTGTAGCCCTGGCTGTCCTGGAACTCACAGGGTAGTCCAGGCTGGCCTCGAACTCAGAAATCCGCCTGCCTCTGCCTCCCAAGTGCTGGGATTAAAGGCGTGCGCCACCACGGCCCGGCTGGAAAAGTTTTAAATAGAGTCACTTCTAGTTTTCTCCTCACAGGTAAACAATTACAAACCTTTTCCTATGTGTGTCAACAAATACTTTCTCCACATTTGCAATCACACACATATTGTGACATTGAAATTTTTCATACAATATACACTCAAGAGCTTTCTGCTAGAATTATCAAATTAGAAAAATCTCCTCAACATTTTAAACAGTATTCTTTGACTTAAAAAATTTCCTTTATTA
Organism: Grammomys surdaster; assembly: GCF_004785775.1. Taxonomy (NCBI): domain Eukaryota; kingdom Metazoa; phylum Chordata; class Mammalia; order Rodentia; family Muridae; genus Grammomys; species Grammomys surdaster. The sequence goes on along the minus strand of NW_021604578.1, from coordinate 17,762,432 downwards.
CAGGTATTATTAATACTAGTATTGTGTGTGTGTGCACGCACGTGTGCACGTGCATAAGAACATACGAAGACAGAGAATTGTGAGAGTTGATTCTCTCCTTCTACCACATGGGTCCAGGGAGTCAAATTCAGGTCATCAGTCTTGGGAACAATAGCCTATACCTGTTGAACCATCTCAATAGTTCCCGTTTTTTTTTAAAAGACAGGGCTTCTTCTTGTAGCCCTGGCCTGGAGCTCAGAGATCCTCCTGCCTCTGCCTCCCAAACGCTGGGATTAAATGCATGTCCTACAACATCCTGAAGCTTCTGCATTCTTTGACTTTTAAAGTTCTAGTTAATATATCTTCCTGCTGGACACATCGAAAAAACTAGTTAAGACTAAGTAACCATATACAGAAAACAGAGACACTGTGGTTCCTATTAAGGGGATTGGTAGGTGAAGACAGGGATGAGAGAAGAGACAGGTTCTCATACCGGCCACTGAGCCTCAGGGCAGAGCAGGGAATTCAACCCAGTCCCCCAACTTAGAAACCACTATTTGCTATTAAGTGATCAAATAAAAAATATAACTGGTCTTCTATGTGGTTAGACATTTCTTCAGTTCTCCATATTGCAATTCTTAAATTTTGGGTATGAGTTTATAGCTCCTTCTTGAGATGTGTCCATTGCTAGCACAGTCTCTAGATACCAAGAGAAGAGGAGGGCATAGAGGAGTGCGAGGGAGAATATGCCCAAACAATGTACACATATAGACATTTTAAAAGTGGTTCAGTGGGTAGAGCACTTGCTGTGAAAGTGTGAGCTTGAACCCTTGGCATTCACATAAAGCCAGGATAGCAGTCACTGCACTGCAGAAACAGAAGGCTGGATAGGGCTGTTAGGCTAGCTCCAGGATCGGTGAGAAACCCTGTCTCTAGGGAATAAGGCAGTGACAGAGCACACCAGCACATATATATACAAACAAGGCTGCTGACCAGGTACAGTGGTCTATGCTAGCACTTGCAAAGCTAAGGAAGGAGGTGACAGTTTGAATACCATGGTATGATATCTTGTCTCAAAAAGAAATATGATGTATAATAATAACACTAGTTCAATTTATTGAATACACATTTATGCTTCATAGGTGTAAACAAAAGGCTTGCAGAGTAAATACACGGACTCTGAAACAACTCAGACTACCAGGACATCCATCAGTCTTGTGACCTAAGGCAATGCTATTTCCTGACCTATCAAACAAGGATATCACTACTTAGCTTTTAGTGTTCTTGAAAAGATTAAAGGGAGCTATACACAAAGAGTCTTTGGGGCATAGGAGATACTCTGCAAATGCTGGCTGTCCTGACCACCAAAGATTTAATGAAGTCAAAATAGAAACCTTTATTTAAAACATTTGTGCATTCAGGCATAAAAATAACCACAATGAAAGGATCTGATCATTTTTGTTGCAGTTAATAACCAGTGTTTGAACACACAGAAAACTCTGGCAACCTGGAACACCTTGAAATTCAGCCAGCTCTGAATCAAAATTTAAATTCTGTAATAACCTACAACAGAAGGGCAACTCTGCTAAGCAAATAATGCAGGTAAGCTGGCAAAGGGCGCTTACCATATTTGTCAAGACAGTAGGCTCTTAAGCAAAACCACTTTTAAACCACTCAATACTGTCTCAACTCTCACACACAAAGCCCTTGGACTATTTGAAAGTACATGAAGTATGTCACATTTTAACCCTAAATACCTGTATTTCCTAAAAATATGGCAACTCTGCTATGAAATCAGGAGTTAACAGGAAATTTAACAACGATCTGATACTTTAATCTGTCTCCATGGTCCAATTTTGTGAACTGACCTAGTCTTGTTCCTTCTAGGACTTCCCTCTATTATCAATCCATAGCAGTAGCCCCTTCTGCATCTAGCTGCTATGGGTCACTGGTTAACACGTGACATGCTATAAATGAATTGCTGAAAATAGAAAACCAAATGCATTCTGCAAATCCCGCAGTTGGTTTAAATTCTATTCAGCATATGTGTCTTTTCACAGACAAAAAGTTAGCTGGTAATGCTGTAACCACGGTCTAAAAACATTACCAAAAACAATCACGAAACTCAGAGTACATACTGATAACCAGTTTGAACGAAATTGTTGGGCTTTAACACTACCTCAGAACTTAGGACAGGACAGGAAGGACACAACTGGCTAGTGCCAGTGTACACTACTCTCGGTTTGCCTTGAGGATGGAGGGACGGTGAAGAAGAATTTTCACGCTACGAATCCCTGTACGGTATGAGTTTGGGGCGGGGGGGAGAGTAACACACATCTCTAACTATTAAAATAAACCCCCATCCCTCCCCCACAAAACCACGGCAACAACTCGATGACAGGGCTGCATTTTTGCTGTGCTGTACACCCAAGTTCACCGGCTTGAACTTTGGTTTCTTCGCCTGAGAAAGTGACAGCTTCCGCATATCCTCTCGACGAGTCGTGGGACAAGCTAAGGAGCCCTGCGTTACCTAAGTGGCAGGGAGGAACATCCAGATCCTCTCTCTAGGGACTGGAAACTGCCAGGCGGTGCGTCCCGAGCCCAGACTCCCGCCCGCTCGCCGATCTCAAGCCACAGAGGTAACCGGCGGGGTCCGAGCAAGACAGGGAAGCTTGTACGCACCGCCGCCGGCCGTGGAATCCCTCCTTACCGGGCGCTGGGCACGTCCACCGGCCCGAGGCCGCCGCCGGGCCCGGGCCGCGCGTCCCCGCCGTACTTCTCCTCCATGCCGGCTCAAGAGCCGCTGCCCGCGCCGCGGGCTCTCCTCATGTCTCGCCGCCGCTGCGGAAGCGCGGGCGCAGGCGCGTCACTCCCCCATGTCAGCAGCGTCCTCGCAGGCTCAGCAGTCCCAGCCGCTAGCCCGGGCTCGGCAGGCAGGCACACGCACGCTGGGCGGGACTAGGCCGCGGGCTGTTCCGGCAGCGCCGTTCCCGGGAGGCCGTACGGGCAGGGACGTTACCCGGCCACGTCATCCGCCCCGGCAGCCCTCACTCCCGGGGGAGTGACCAATCCTGCGCCTGCGCGCAGCTGGACACGTGCTCCGCTCCGCTCAGGCTCCTCCCACCGCAGAGAAGGCTCGAATCGACCCGCCCCCTTCTCGCGTCTTTTAGAGAAGCCCTTACGGGTCCCTGCAGCGCCACCTAAGGTCCATCTCGGCTACAGCATGTCTTCCTGATGGCTGATGCCCTAGAAAATGCACCTTGTGTTAACAAATAGAGCTTCGCCCTTTGCGTCAGGGTTCTTCTTTTTCCAACGGCCTCACTCTGTAGCCCAGGTAGGCCTAGAACTCAGCATGTAGCCCAGACTAGCCTCATAAACCTGAGTATTGAATTTACAGGCGTGAGCCACATATGAGTTAGGCGCTACTAACTCAAAATATGTGTGAAGTGGATTAACTTTTTTTTTCCTAATGAGAAGCTCAACTTTTGTTTTTGTTTTTAAAAAGTGCCTGTGACTTCCACAAAGAGATAATTATTTTTGGATTTCTGATGATACTATAACACAGAGTGGGAGGCTGGAAAGATATATCTACTAAAAAAAATGGAGAAAGGCAACTGCTTTTGCGGATTTAATTTTTGGTTAGGAGTACTGGTGATAAGGCTAACCGGCTCAAGTGTGTGAGACCAACACAGAAGAAAAGGGCGCCGGGTGTGCTATTGTAAACAATTTTGTCCCCTTTTTGAAAATACAGATTTTCCTTCAATTCTGCCTTTGAAATGGTATTACTTATATAGTCACATCTATATAAAAGCTATTTTTTACAGGCACCTATTGGCCTGAGTCTCAGTACTTAATAATTGTGGGCATCTCGGTCAGCATGGTAGTGCATGCCTGAAATCCCAATTACAGCCAGAGGTAGTCTGAAGCCAGCCTGTTCTACATACTGAGTTCTAAGCTCGCCAGGGCTCCAAGGTGAGATCTTATCTCAAAAAGAACAAGGAAAGAAATAAACAATTGTAGTCACTTGCTCAGAACTCTGATCTCTCTGCTTCTGTCTTCCAAGTGCTGTCATTACAGGCTCGTACACCATTCCGGGAAAGTAGAAATAGTAATATCTATATTATAAAGCTGTTCAGAGGAAAGTGAGTCTTCCAAGTGCTGTCATTACAGGCTTGTACATTCTGGGAAAGTAAAAATAGTAATATCTATATTATAAAGCTGTTCAGAGGAAAGTGAGTAGGGTGTAGCACTACTCAAAAACTGCTAACTATTATTACTCAGAGAGGTTTGGGCTGGTGATTTGAATAAGAAAATGGGGTTTTCAGCAGGATAAGTCATAATTAGTTGATATTATTCTACTGAATTTGAACACAAAGCATCCAAGTGATACATATATGAGCAAGATAACAAAGGCTTTTACCTTTAATCTGTTGTGGAGGAGAGATGAGAGCAAGACTCAGCTGAAAGTGTTACATGTTAGACTCCCCAGGTTTCCCAAATAGCATCTGATAAACAGGAAAGGCTAGCAGAAGAGTTTGTGAGTTCACATTGATACATTAAAACAAACAAACAAACAAACAAACAAACCTTTTAATTAGGCTTCAGGGAAATCCTCAGAGTTTAAAGGACTGCCTGGCTACAAAGGACCCTGTTTAAAAAGGAGAGAGAGGGAGGGAGAGAGGGTAAGAGGGAAAGGGAGACAGAAAGAACAAGGGAGGGAGGAGAAGGGAAGGGAAGGGAAGAAAAGAGAGAAAATCTCATGGGTTGAGAATCATTCCTGAGACCTCAGTAAAGTTTTTTTTGTTTTTTTTTGTTTTTTTGTTTTTTTTTTTAACACATGCTACATGCCAAACAGGGAGGCAGGCAGTCTGGAGAAGCTACAGGTGCAAACACTCCTGTTTGAAGCAAGGAAAAGACTGACAATACAACATACCTCACTGCGATTAATTTGTGTGTGTGTGTGTGTGTGTGTGTGTGTGTGTGTTGCTTCATCGGAACCTTGTTGTTTTTTACACTCATCATGTATATGGGTTTCTTTCCTGATGGTATAAAACACCATGGCCTGGGTACCTTACAGAAGAAGGGGTATTCGGGTTATGCTTCCATAGGGTTAGGAGTCTGTTGTGGCAGGAAGTGTGGCAGGAAATGGAGGAGGAGCGCTCACATCTTCAGCTACAAGCTTGAAACACACAGAACAAACTAGAAGTAGGCTTTTTATCCTCCAGAGTCTTCCCATCTCCAGTGACATACTTCCTCCAGCAAGGCCACTCTTCCTAAACCTACCCAAATGTCACCACCATGGGGACCCAGAGTTCCAATGTGTGAGCCTATGGGGGACATTTTTTTTTTCGAGACAGGCTTTCTCTGTGTGTAGCCCTGGCTGTCCTGGAACTCACTCTGTAGACCAGGCTAGCCTCGAACTCTCGAACCCAGAGATCTGCCTGCCTCTGCCTCCCAAGTGCTGGGATTAAAGGCGTGTGCCACCACTGCCCAGCTGGGACATTTGTTTAAAATTAATTTTATTTTATGTGTATGAGTGTCTTGCCTACATGTGTGTATACCATGTGCATGCCTGGTGCCCAGTGCGGTCAGAAGAGAGGGCCAGTTCCCCAGGAGCTGTAGCTGTAGATTGCTGTCAGCCTCCGTGTGGGTGCTAAGTTGTAGATTGTTGTATAGACCCATGTATTCCACAAAAGCAACAAGCCTTCTTACCTACGGAGCCAGCTCTCCAGCCTGGGAGACATTCTTAAACTGCCACAGGAGGTTCATATCTTATGTTTATTATTATTTTTGTATCTAGGGACAACTGTTGGCTTAGAATGGATGGGTCAGGTGAGGCCCAACAAAATCTAACATTTTTGAAGAAATATTTAAAACTTTTATTTTTGAAATTTTGCTCGTGTCTGTGCTTATGTGGATGTGCTGGTATTTGTTTGTTTGTTTATTTATTTATTTATTTATTATCATATTGGCATGAACTAGGGTCACCTGGGAAGAGGGACTCTCAGTGGAAGAATTGATTTTATTAGACTGGCCTGTAGGCAAGTCTGTGGGTTATTTTCTGGGTAAGTGATTGCTGTAGGGCAATCCTACCCATCAGTCAGGGGTGATATGAGAAGGCCAGCTAAGCAAGCCTGGGGAGCAGGTTAGTAAGCAGTGCTCCTTTTCCTGTGGCCTCCTCGGCTTCTGGCCCTGACTTGGCTTGACTTGATGATGGACCGTACACTGTAAGCCAAACCCTTGCAAGTTGCTTCATCACAGCAGAAGAGAAGCAAAGGATACAGCGCCTGAAGTTTGTATGTGTAGCACATGTGTGTGGGTCCCCCAGGGGGCTAGAAGAGGTCACGGGACTCCCTGGAACTGGAGTCATAGGCAGTTGTGAGCTGTCCAATATGAGACTAAATTCATGTCCTCTACAAGACCAGCAAACGGAGCCATGGCTCCAACTCCTTGTTTTGTGTTTGAGACAGGGTCTTACCATGCGTCCCTGGTGAGCCTTACACTTGCTTTGCAGGTTAGATCAGCCTAGGGTTCATGGCAAACCTCTTGTCTCAGCCTCCCCAGCATGGCGATTGTAAGTGTTCATGCCAAATATTTCTACCCCCCTTCATTTTTGTAGCAACTTCTTTGTGGACTCCCAGCGGTGGCAATGGTAGCAGTGAGCTCTGTGCCTGCCTTTCCAGAGCTGGCTCTGTTCCTGTGGCACTTAGAGAACAAGGGAAGACGGTGTGTGTGAACAGATTCACTGGCATCTCAGCAGAGCTTGGATTGAATTCAGTCGATGGTTCTGATTTGGTTAAAATCATAACATTTTCTTTAGCATTAGTACATTTTTGGTGATTGCATGTTCTTCCTTCCTCTGTGCTTCTCAGGCTGTTTCTGTCAGGTTTCCAGTCCACAACTCCTCTGAGGCTACTCTTCTTTGGATACATTAACCTCCTATCCTCTCACCCTCCTAAACTTTCCACACCCCACTTCTCCCTGATGCTTTCATCAAACCAGGGCCTTGCACATGCTAGGGCTAGGCAGCCACTCTATTCCTGGGACATATTTCCAGTCCCACTTCACTTTCTTTTGAGAAAGACACAGGGTCTTGCTATGTTGTCCAGGCTGGCCCAGAACCCCATATCCTTCTGCCTCTTTAGCCAGCTCCCCTCATGGTTTTGTTTTGTTTGTTTGTTTGTTTTTGTTTGTTTGTTTTCAGTTTTGTCTATTCATCCATGAGTTCATGGGTGCACACATGGGTGTGAATATTCTTATGTAAGGTGCACATGCATGCTCAGTTGTGTATGTTGGGGTCAGAGGTCAGCTTCAGGTATAGGTCCTCAGGAGCTTTCCAGGGAGGTGGCATGTGCAAACCTGCTCTGTCTTTGGTTGGTCCCTGTTTCTGGGTCCCTCTGATGCCATCATAACTGTAATTCTAAGATGAGACATATGAAAGATGTAGAGTTTTTTTTAGGTTATCCACTTGCTTCTCATTGCCTCATCTGGTTCAGTGAGGGAACCAGCAACCATTTCAGGGGTTGAGGGGAAATGGCTGCGTTGCAGACTTAGCCTGAGTAGTTCTGAAGTTTCCATTAGGCTCTCTGACCAGATTAAGGGATATTCAGAGCCATAGTGCACACATGGCTTTTGTTTCACATGCTAGCTTTGTTCTAAGGCTTCATGGAGTATGAAGCTACCCCCTTTTATACAATATTTGAAAATGCAGGAACATGGAAGGAAGTGTACACACTTAAAGCTATCAACTGTCCATACAAAAATGGCATGTCCTTCTTTTAGTCCTCCCTCATGCCAACTCCTGTTCTTTCTTTCATACTTTGGATTTCTGAAATGAGATATTGCTTAGGAAGGCCTTGAACTTGTCATCTTTGCACTTTAACCCTGAGTGCTGAGATTATAAGCTTTTAGTTTCTATTCTTTTCCTTTCTTTTTCTTCCTTCTTTTCTTCCTTCCTTCTTTCCTCCCTCTCTTCCTCCCTCTCTCCCTTCCTTCCTTCCTTTTTTTCCCTTCCTTCCTTCCTTTATTTATTTATTTTTTTGAGACTCCACTATGTAGCCTGGGATGGCCTGTAACTCAATAGTCTCAGTGTTACAAAAAGAAACAAAGAGAAAATGGTTCACCAAGGTGATTTTTGGGGGGACAGTGGGGTCTGACAGGGTTTTACTATGTAAGCTGTCCTGGAACTTACCGTGTAGTCCAGGCTAGCCCAGAATGTATAGCTGTCCACCTGCCTGCCTCTCTAGTGCTGGGATTCAAGGCATGTGCCACCACACTCTGCCAAGATGACTGGTGATTTTTTCTTTCTTGGCAAAAGATTGCACCAAATCCAAAACTGGTTAGCAAACACAGTTGCCAAAATGGCCTCCAGCAAAGGTGATGGTGTGTCATCCTGTCTGTGGAAACACAAACCTCACACTCTGACACAATAGGTTAATTGACACAAAGAGAAGGGAGAGGTTTAGGAAATACAGAGAGGAAAAAAAAGTTTCTTACACTATATAGACCTTGCTGGCTTCAAACTGAGATCTACTTGCCTCTGCCCTGCACTCCAAGTGACCACAGTTGACCACTCTCTTTTCTTTTTTTTTTTTTTTTTTTTTTTTGGTTTTTCGAGACAGGGTTTCTCTGTATAGCCCTGGCTGTCCTGGAACTCACTCTGTAGACCAGGCTGGCCTCGAACTCAGAAATCTACCTGCCTCTGCCTCCAAGTGCTGGGATTAAAGGCGTGCACCACCACTGCCCGGCATGTTCTTTTCTTCTGTTATAAAATTGTATAGGCTAATAAACGTGTGACTGCACATGTTGAACTCTAAAACTACATGCATATGCATTTTCCTTGTCCATGTTCTATGGTGATAGTTTGGTAACTATCATTCTATCAAGTGTAAAGTGGATGGGGATCCATTGTTTTAGAGTAGCCGCTGTGTAGGTCCCAGAAGATCACAACAAACCAGAGCAGGGTCACTTGCTGGAACATCAAACTGAATTTTGAAATAGACCAGCTCTCCAAAAAGCCGATTATAGCATGTTATGGTCTCTGTAGACCAGGCTGGTCTTGAACTCAGAGATCTGCCTGCCTCTGCCTTCTGAGTGCTGGGATAAAAGGCCTGAGGCATCTTACCCTGAGGAGACACAGTCTCTTACTGAATCTGTAGCTTATTGATCGGGCTAGGTTGGCTGCCCAATGAGATCTGGGGATCTACCTGTCTTTGATATGTCCAGGCGGCACCCAATTTTTATGTGGGTGCTGGGGATTCAAGATCAGGCTTTTCTGTACTTTATCATCAAAATCATTTTCCCAAGCCCTCCTCCCAGACACCAGTTTCCCAGTTTCTCTCTCTCTCTCTCCCTCTCTCCCTCCCTCTCTCTCTCTCTCTCTCTCTCTCTCTCTCTCTCTCTCTTTCTCTCTCTCTCTCTGTGTTGGCATCCATGCACATGTGTGTCACCAAGTAGAAGTTCGATGACAACTTGAAGGAATTTCTCCTTTTACCTTTATGGGGATTCTGGGATCAAACTCGGATCATCAGTTTCTGCAGAAAGTACTTGGACCTGCTGAGCCATCTTGCTGGCCCTCTTATTTTTCTTTCAATGAATCATTGTTTTTCTTATTGACATTAGAAATACTCTAAGGTTATTTAGGAAATCCCTTTGATTTTAATTCCATCTCTGAAATTCTTGTCTGGAGTACCTTAGGATGGTTTCAATAGTTTCAACACTATTTCGTATATTTTCTGATTCACCACTGATTGATACCCACTCTATATTTTTCGAAATTATATTATAATTGTACCACTGCTTCCTTCCCTTTCCCCCATCTATTTCATCCCGTGAAACCCCCATGTTCTCTCCCAAATTCATGGCCTTATTTCTTTGTCATTACATATATACCTATACACATATATTTATATATTCCTATATACAACTTACTCAGTCTGTGTAATATTTCCTGTATGTATATGATCTCAGGGCTGACTGCTTGACATTTGGACAACCACCTGGGGGGCTCTCCACCTTCTCTCAGAGTCCCCCAGTTGTCTGTAGTCCTTTGTCTAGGTCGGAGGCTCTATGACCTTTCCTCTTCCATGGGAGCCGTATCTGCTTGTGTGTGGCTCAAGTCTTGTTTAGACAGCCATGCTGTTGAGACTTTGTGGGTGGAACCTCTCTTACATTTCTAGGAGATGCTACCACACAGCAAGTTTCCTGTCACTCTGGCTCTTATGTTCATTCTACCTCTTCTTTCGCAACGATCCCAGAGCCTTAGGTGTGGGAGTTGTGCTGTAGATGGATCAGCCGGGATACTTTGACTTAACTTGATGAATGGGTGACTGCTCAGTGAGAACTGGAAATGGAAGAAGTCAGATGAAACTTTCTCAAGTCTGGCTAGAGAAGGGTGCCCTGTGAGATAATCTCTAGTGTGACACTGATGTCTTTGCTACAGCCACTAAGGTACGTCACAATTTATCACAGTACCCCATTCAGATACTCTGTGATTTCTAGGCTGTCACATGAAGTTTCATTCCTTCTGTTCAGTTTGGTTTTATTTTCCTTTCCTCTCCAGTTTCACCACCATCTTTCCTGCTTCATTGCTCTAGGCTCAGTCACTTCAATAAGATTTTTGGGCTAGAGAGATGGCTCAGTGGTTAAGAGCACTGACTGTTCTTCCAGAGGTCCTGAGTTCAATTCCCAACAACTACATGGTGGCTCACAACCATCTGTAATGGGATCTGATATTGTCTTCTGGTGTGTCTGAAGACAGCTACAGTGTACTCACATATATAAAAATAAATAAATTAATTAAAAGAATAAGATTCCTAAATAGCTCCTTATTTGGGGTAGGGTTTGTACATGTGATCAGAAGCACTTTAAATCGTGACTTGATTTGCCTTTTTTTTTTTTTTTTCCCGAAACAGGGTTTCTCTGTGTAGCCCTGGCTCTCCTGGAACTCACTCTGTAGACCAGGCTAGCCTCGAACCCTCGAACTCAGAAATCTGCCTGACTCTGCCTCCCAAGTGCTGGGATTAAAGGTGTGTGCCACCACCGCCCGGCGATTTGCCTTTTTTTAAAAGAACAATTTATTTATTATTTTATGTATATGAGTACACTGTAGTTGTCTTCAGACACACCAGAAGAGGACATCAGATCCCATTACAGACAGTTGTGAGCCACCATGTGGTTGTTGGGAATTGAACTCAGGACCTCTGGAAGAGCGGCTATCGCTCTTAACCGCTGAGCCATCTCTCTAGCCCTCAATTTGCCTTTCGATCCACAGATATTTTAAAACATCGTTAATAATGAAAGCAGTAAAAACTGAAAAAGAAAATGTAGCACGGCAGGCACAGAGCTATGTGTCTTAGATCTATTTTCAAGGGAGAGCTTGTCTAGCTGTCAGCTCTCAGCCCCCAGCTGCCAGCTCTTCAGGGCTTCCAACAGTGAAGTGGGAATTTTTGGTTTCATTGGAGACTCAGTTGTGTCATGTGATGTTTTCTTGAGGCTGACTTATGAGAGGATGTTTTGCTGAAGGAAACATGTGAGAGGAATTTTTGCTGAGAGCAGATACGTGGTGGCTTTTTTGGAAGCTGTCTGGTGAAAGGGCATGTGATGTTTTGCTGGAATGGATGCGTGAGGGGACCTGCGGTGCCTGAAAAGAGTGGAAGTATAACCCAACAGACAGTGCAAGATGCTCTGGTATTGGTTTGCCTTGCTGGTCTTCTCTGATCTTCTCTTCTCACGAGTTTGTAGAGAGAAATGAATGCACCAAAGAATTGGTGTTTCTGCTGCTTCTTGCTGCTTCCATGGACTGGAGCTATGCCGATCTGCGGAGCCTCGAGGTTTCTTCTGATTGAGTCACTGCTGCTGATTCATGTTTGGGGTTTTGCTAGTGGACTGGACTGCTGATGACAAAGACTGGAATCGTCCCAAAGAACTACTTCTAAACAGGTCCACACTCCCCTTGTCCTGTCAACCATCTTTCTCCCCTACCTTTGGTCTGTGGGCTATTAGGGAGACTCTTATTAAAGTAGGTTTTAAAAAAAAACGGAAGCCTTCTCAACAGCTTTTCAGAGCAGTCTCAAAGTACTGTGGTGGAGTTAACAAGGCCTGGCCGTTCTGCTGGGTGCAGGCACTCTGATAGACCTAACAGACGCCAGAACATGTCCTGGGGCTGAGACTTGGTTGGGCTTACAGCACAGTAACCCTTTCTCTCTACTTGTTTTATTATTATTATTATTAATTTAATTATTTTTAAAAACTGTGTATGATGTTTTGTTGACATGTATGCTCACACATCACAGGTACCTACCTGGTGGCTGCAGAGGCCAGAAGAAGGTGTCACATTTCCTGGAACTAGTGTGTGGATGGTGGTGAGCCACCATGTGGGTGCTGGGAACCTACTCTAGGTTCTCTAGAAGAACAGCCAGTGCTCCTCAATGCTGAACTGTCACTCCTGCCCCGCTCACTGTTTTGGTAACAAGTATCGTTTACACAAATTTTAAATGTCTTCTCTCGTGAGACTCAACAAAGCCTAGAGCCTTTTTGTTTTCAAAATTTCAAGTTGTCAGAAATGAACCAGAAGGAATAGTGATGAAGCCAGGCAGTGGTAGCGCACGCCTTTAATCCCAGCACTTGGGAGGCAGAGGCAGGTGGATTTCTGAGTTCGAGGCCAGCCTGGTCTACAGAGTGAGTTCCAGGACAGCCAGGGCTACACAGAGATACCCTGTCTCAAAAAACAAAAAACAAAAAAACAAAACAAAAAAAAAGGATGAAAGGATGTTAAATGACATACATAAAAAAGTAATAAAAAGAGGAATAGTGATGGAATAGTTATGGGTGATAGAAATTATTTCGTTTCAACTTTAAAACATTTCATTAACATTGCTTTATCCTTTCAATATTATTACCTTTGTAATTTAAAAATTACACTATGCAATTATGTCACAATTTGTCAGAAAAACTAGAACTACTCTCCAGGAGCCAAGTTTGGCCAGGTCTGGTGATGTAATCCTAACATTCAGGAGTTTAAATGACAGTGGGTTGGAGGCTAGAATCCAGACAACAGTGAGTTGGAGGCTAGCCGGGGCTACAAAGTGACATCGTGTCTCAAACAAAACTGAGCAAACAAAGGCATAACCTCATCAAGTTATGGAACACATGTGTGCAAGCAAAGGCATGCATGTGCTCTCTTTCTCTCTCTCTCTCTCTCTCTCTCTCTCTCTCTCTCTCTGTCTTATGCATGCCTCTCCTCCCCCCCTCCTCCCCACAGAGTGAGGCTTTAGATTGAACACAGAACCTGTGCTCATCAAGGTATCAAGCTATGGGATAACACACACACACACACACACACACACACACACACACACGGGCTGAAGATTGAACCCAGGGCCTTATGCATGCTCGGCAAGCATGCTGTACTCAGCCACACCCAGTCACAGAGTTCTTTCACATTCCTTCTCAGGCAGTCCTCTCCCACTGTCCTAGGACAGTCCTGTTCAGTTGCCTGTAATAAAATACCACAATGCCTTGGCTGGTTACTAAACAACACGTTTATTAAACACGTGTTCATCTCCCACAGTTCTGGACACTGAAAAGTCCAAGGTCAAAGTGTAGATGTGGTGGATACGTGTAAGGGACCACTTTCTGTTTCATAGGCTCATCTTCTTCCTCTGTCCACATAGGAACCAAAGGCAATAGCTAACTCACTGAGCCTCATATCATCTGATCCCAAAAGTCCATCTGCTAAAACTTGGCATTGCAGATTAGATTCAGCATATGGATTTTGGAAACGTCACAGCACCTACCAAATAGAGAAAATAGCTATTTTAATTTTTTCTTTTAAAAAATGTGTTTAATTAATTTTGAGATAGGTTCTCACTATGTAGCCCTTTCTGGTCCAGAACTCACTATGAAGACCCAGCTGGCCTCAAATTTGCCTGTCTGCCTCTCAAACGCTAGGATTAAATGCATGTACCACCATACTTGCCCTCTTCCTCAAGGGGTGTGTGTGTGTGTGTGTGTGTGTGTGTGTGTGTGACGATAACGTATGGGTGCCAGTGCATGATGAGGCCAGAAGAGGGCGCCGATGCTCTGGAGCTGAAGTTAACAGTTGTGAGCCTCCTGCTCAGGGGTGGTGAACTGACCTCTGGTCTTCTGTAATAAGAGCAGGTGCTCTTAGCCTTTGCCACATGTCTCCAGCTCTGTTATCTTCCACCATGGAGATTTGTCCTTTGTAGCCCTTCACGTAAATGCAGCCTATCACTGTGTTCTCTTTTCTTAGATTGTAGAGGCTTCTGTCAGTCCACATAGTGTTCTCGAGTTTGCTGTTTCTGTGTATATCCATATTTTTTTGTTACTATTTTGTTGGTTTTTGTTCCGATATGGACAAATGACATTTTATTTGTTATCTTCTTCATAGATATCTGGGTTGTTTCCATTCTGGGATATAATAGATGAAGGTATTACACATGTTTTTGTGTTGACAAGTATTCCCCCCCCCCCCATGGTAAATATCTAAGAGTGGAATTGCCGGATCATAGAAAATCATTATTATAAGCACTTTTACCTTTGTGAGGATTTGGAGACCTTTCTTCAATGCCCAATAATTTTGTAGGCCTATCGACAGTGTATGAGGGCTCTGATTGTTGCCTCTCTGTGTTAACCTTTGGTGCTGTCAAATCTTTTCAGTTGAGAGACATTTTGACAGATGTACACATAACAGTGTCTTATTTATTTTAGTATTTTAAGCTACATTTCTCCAATGACTAACAAAAACCCGTAAGTATTTTTTATGTTCCTGACATTTCAATGTCTTCTTTTGAAAAGTGTCTTGGGTATACCAGCAGTATAAACTCAGCTTGTAGGCCTGCAGCCATCTTGAGTTGTATACTGCCATGATTGCCCCAGAGAAACCACAGTTGTGCCTTTCCAATTCCAGAAAACTCTCTCCTCTTTCATTGTCTCTCTATCTGCCTATCTTTGTCTCTTTCTCTCTGTGTGTTTGTCTCACTCTTTCCCTCTCTGCACCTCTCTGTGCACTATCTCTCTGTCTCTTTCTTCCACTGTCTCTGTCTCTCTGTCTCCCTGTATTTCTGTCTCTCAGTCTCTGTCTCTCTGTGTCTCCCTCTGTATCTCTCAGTCTCTATCTTTCTCCATCTCCCTGTCTCTCTCTTTTTCTGTCTCTCTCTTTTCCTGTCTCTGTGTCTCTCACTGTCTCTTTCTCTATCTCCCTGTGTCCCCGTCTTTGTCTCTCCGTCTCGGTGTGTCTCTCTGTCTGTCTATCTCTCCTTCTCTGTGTGTGTATCTGTGCACATGCATATGTGCTTGCACTTAGTTTGTGAGACAAGGTCTCACTGTGTAGCTCAAGCTGGGTTGAAACTCATGGTGATTCTCCTGCTGTAGCCTTTGGAGTGCTGGGATTACAGGAGTTTACTACTATCACACCTAGCTCTTAGCTGATTTTCTTTCCAAATGGTACTTAATAAGCCTTTTAAAGCCAGTCAGTAACAAGTGAATGTTTCTTCTAGTTTAAAATCCAGTTCCCTGAAACTAAGAAAGAAGATTCTTGTCTTCAGCCATGGTTCCAGTATAGACTGATGACATCATCTCTAGTCACTGTTGCTTCCCTGAGATCTATTGGCCCTTGCATAATTTTCATGCAGGAACGAAAGATGGATGTCAAGCATCCCAGGAGAATTATTTCAGAAGTGACTTCTTTCTCGTGAATATCCAAAGCTCCTTCACTATTCCTCTTTGCAGCACTCTGTGATGCTGATGGCGTAGGATATGTGTGTGCTCTGGTTTGTTCTCAGACAATAAATACTTTGAGACTGTGCTGGCTAAATTTGATAAAGGCTGGAGTTGTCTGAGAGAAGGGAATCCAAATGAGAAAAAGCTTCCATAAGATTAGGCTGTAGACAAGCCTGTAGGGCATTTCCTTAATTAGTGATTGATGGGGAAGAGTCCAGCCTATTGTGAGTGGGGACACCATGTGCAGGTGGTCCTGAGTTCTCTAAGAAAGCGAGTTAAACAAGCCATGGGGAGCAAGTCAATAAGCAGCACTCCTCCATGGCCTCTGCATCAGTCCAGGTTCCTGCCCTGTGTGAGTTCCTGTCCTGACTTGAGTGATGTGCAAGAGTAAGCCAAGTCAACCCTTTCCTGCCCAAGCTGCTTTGGTCGTGGTGTTTCATCACAGCAATAGAAATCCTAAGTAAGGTGGCGGGCATGGCATATTCCATTTATACCCTCTACATCCCCCAGACTAATTATCTCACTGTAATTAGTGAGTCTTATAGCCAAAGGAAAAAATAAACCCAAAACACTTGTTTAATAAATAATGTAAACAGAACCAAACCAAAACCAAACCAAACCAAACCAAAACACTAAATCCCCAAATCTCCACAATATACCAAGCTGAGAGAAAAACTGATTAATGAGCCATGAGTTGCATCATTGTCTTGTTCAGGAAATGAGACATGCCTGAGATGCCAGGGCTCCTGCCAGCATCCCTTGTGGGCACGGTATTCTGGAACAGAGATCCGCTTGAAGCACACTAACTGGCTGTACTTGTTATCAATAGGAAACTTACGGTCATCAGCTTTGGAGCTTTGAGCTCGCAGTTGTGGCCCCAAATTTACAGAGCTGCCTCCAGATTACTCACACAAGAGTCTGCTTTAGTCAGCCCAGGCTGTTTACCTATGCACCACAGACAGCGTGGCTGAAGAAACCAACGTTTAGTCCTCATAGTTTTGGAAGAGTAAAAAATCCATGCTCAGGCTGGGGATGCGGTGCACTGGGCCGACTGCTTGTCTGGTGTGCACAAAGCCCGGAGCTCAAGCCCTAGTGTGCAGGAAGCTGGCATGATGCTGCACACCGGCAATCCCCGCACTTGGGAGGGAGGGAAGAGGAGGCAGAAGAATCACAAGTTCAAGCTCATCTGCAGCTCCATAGTGAATTTAAGCCTGGGCTTCAGGAGACCCTGCTCCTCCCACTCTGGAATTCAAGACCAGGGTGCAGCCACAGAAGGGGCTAAGATAAGCTCCTTTCCTGGGTTATGTATGAGTAGCTGACTCCTTCCTGAGTCCTCACAAGGCAGAGCAGAAACTCTAATGCCGTCCCTTTCCTGTAAGGCAGTGGTTCTCAGGTTTGTGGGTTGAGACCCCTTTGGGTGGTCAAATGACCTCTTACAGGGGTAGCCCAAGACCTTCAGAAAACAGAGATATTTACATTATGCTTCATAACAGTAGTAAAATTATAGGTATGAAGTAGCAGTGAAAATCATTTTATGGTTGGGAGATCACCACACCATGAGGAGCTAGCTGTATTGAGGGTCTTGAACTCACAGCACTAGGAAGGTTGCAATCCAGTGATGTAAGAATACCTGTTTCAGTGTGGGTGGTCCTGCTCTCACACCTGAACACTAACCTTATTACTTCTCAAAGGCTCCACTTCCAAATACTCTCACCTTTGATGATTGGGGTTTCAACATAGACGCTTTGGTGGCAGGGTGCACAAATATTCAGGGCAGCCTGGTGTGGTGGTTTACAACTATAATCCTAAGGTGTAAAAGTAGGGGCTGGAGTGTCAGGAGTTCAAGATCACTCTCTGATACATACTAAGTCTGAGGCTAGCCTGAGATACATGAGACTGTCACAACCACCACCACCACCACCACCACCACCACCACCACCACCACCACCACCACCACCACCAAACCAAACCCCATTCACTCTACAGCAGAGGCAGTGGCAAATGATATCGTTTTATCTATTCTAAAGAAGACCACAGCGGCTGAAGTTACCTGAGCCTAGCTGTTGGAGCATTCTCCTTATGAAAACAGGCTCATCATCTCTAGTCTCCTCAGGTAGGATGTCTGTCATTCATCCGAGTTCACGTAATAGACATTTGTTAGGTATCAAGTGTTGTGTGATGTAATGAAGAATTCTGCCTGAAGAGAAGGGAGATAAGAAAACATGTGAAGCCACTAGAGGACGATATAATACAACAATACGATGAATCCAGACAGTACAAACACAGCGGAAGCTAAGCGCGCAGTGGGCGGGCGCTGCAGCCTCTGGGAGACCAGGGAGTGAAGCTGGCCTTTATCTGTGGCCACCTATTTGCCAAAGAAAAACAGCGTATGCACTTGAGAATGCCCACTTTAGAGGCTGACTGCGGATGAGCTTTTTTTTTTTTTTTTTTTTTTTGTTGTTGTTGTTGTTGTTGTTTTGTTTCTCGAGACAGGGTTTCTCTGTATAGCCCTGGTTGTCCTAGAACTCACTCTGTAGACCAAGCTGGCCTCAAACTCAGAAATCCGCCTGCCTCTGCCTCCCAAGTGCTGGGATTAAAGGCGTGCACCACTACTGCCCAGCTGGATGAACTTTACTGAAAGTCTAGAATGTCTTCGGCTGATTTTCTGCCTCTTGCAGGTCTGCGGGACTCCTTTTCCCTTTCAGAAATGCTCGCCCCTGGAAATGGGCTGGGATCTAGCTTAGTTGGTAGAATGCTTCTTTTCCTTCCACCCACAAAGCCTTGCTTTCAATCCCAAGGACCCCGTTAAAAAAAAGGGGGGGAGGCATGGTGGCACATGCCTGTAACCCTCAGCTCCTGGGAGGTAGAGGCAGGAGGATCAGACGTTAAATTCAAAGTGGCAAGTTGCAGGCCCTCTGGGTTACACGAGTCCTTGTCTCAAAAAAAAAAAAAATCGGTTATTTTCTTACTCAGTTGAATGCAGCTGGATTTTGATCACCCAGAGGCTAACTTGTTTTCAACCTAATACATTTTGATTTTTTTCCCCATCATTTGGAATACTGAGGAATTTATAATTCACTCTTGAAAAAATTTATTTATTTAATTAATTTTAAACAGAGTTTCACTGGATAATCTGGAACTCTTTATGTAGGCTAGGCTGGTCTTGAACTCACAGAAATCCATCTGCCTTTGTTCCCGAGTGCTGGGACTAAAGGTATATATCCCACCATACCCGGCTTAATACCACTTTGATATCAAGCAGGTTTTGATTTGTTTGTTTGAGACTGGGTCTCATTACATATTGCAAAATAGACTTCAACTCACTTAAGTAGCCGAGGCTGGCCTTGAACTCTTGATCCCTCTGCATGCTGGGATTATGGGTATGTGCCACTATTTCCAATATAAGTAGTTCTTTGAATGTGTTTCCTTGTTTCTTCCTTTCATACTTGTATTTACATCACAATATGATCTGTGTAGAGACTTTGAGAATGTCTAGTAGTGTTCTTTTGATGAATCTTTCTATTTAAAAAGGGCACCAGGATATTTATCTTGAATTTGTAAGTATTTAAAATTACTTACTGGAGTCCTTGGTTACTATGAGTTAAAACTGTCTGCCTTTGCATATCTAGTGCTTAGCTGCATATCTAGTGCTTAGCTGCATATCTAGTGCTTAGCTCCATAAAGCATGCCCTTAGCAAGCACTAGGTAAGGTGAACAGACACCCAGTGACAGGGACTCCACAAGTACTTGAGGAATCACAGAGAAAGATGGAGCAGGAACCCTGTCGGAGTTCAGCTTGCTTGCCCACAGGCCACAGGAAATTCATGTCCAGAGCCTTTTGCTGAGGTAAACGGCACTGGGAAGTTCCTGATTCATAGATCATCATATTCTGAATGAACATGATGCCTACAGTAAGGTCATTTCAAGATCAGAAACCTCAACATTGTTAAGTTTGTCTTTATTAAGGTTTCTATTGCTGTGAAGAGACACCCTGATCATGGCAACTCTTATTAAAAAACAAAAACAAACATTTAGGTGAGGCTGGCTTATAGTTTCAAAGGTTTAGTCCATTATCATCATGGTCTGAAGCATGGAGACATGTAGGCAGGCATAGTGCTGTAGAAGAAGCTGAGAGTTCTACATCTGGATTGGCAAGTAGCAGGAGACTGTGTGCCACACTGGGAATAGCTTGAGCATAGAAGGCCTCAGAGCCCGCCTACACAGTGACACACTTCCTCCAACAAGGCCACTCTTACTCCAACAAGGCCACACTTTCTAGTAGTGCCACTCCCCATGGGTCAAGCATTCACTAACATGAGTTTATGGAGGCCAAACCTATTCAAACCACCACAAGGCCCAAAGCAGGTTCCCCTGATGGCAATGTCCTAGATGACAGCCTGGACTCAGCTCAGGCTGGATTCCGACCAGGTAAACAGAAAGATTTCCAGTGGATAAACAAAAGCACAAACTTAGCATTTCCCAGAAACCTTGGGAAGTGGGTTTCTGCTTGTTAGGAAAAGCCATTAACTTCTCTTATCCACCACTACAGCTAACCACCTCCAGCAATGGGGAAGGGTGCTTTTGTTCACAGGCTCCATCCAGCTGCAACCCGGTGCCTTAAAACTGGCAAGGTTCTCCTCCTCATTTTGGTGATCTCTCTCTGTGACCACACCCCAAAGAGACAGCCCGGGCAGCTCGAATTCCCCGATAAATCTTTATTTCTACCCACGGAATGGCCCCAGTTCATGGGTTTCACTGTGCCCTTGCTTTTAAATATCATTTGGAAATTTGTTAGAAATGCAAACTGTTGAACCGTTACTGGAGATGCACTGGATCAAATCTTTGGAAGAAGCTTCTGTTTTCCTAAGCCTTCCAGGCCATCCCATGCTTAAGTTTGAGAAGCTCTGGTCTAGCAGCCTATGAGGTGGTCTATAGATTACTAGCTGAGTCTCAAGTGTTGATATTGGCAGTTGGTAAGTATGAGGTAGGTGGGTGGTAGTGGGCAGACCAGGAGTTGCCAGATGGGGGCCAGGATACAGATGGCAAGAGGCTGTAGAGGTTAGGAGTTGGGTTAGTTGTGGGGCAAAGCCATGGTGAGATGCTGACTGATGGCAGATGAGCTGAACAGGGAGAGTTCCCGAGTTATCCCCAATCATGGAGTCAATAGACATAGTCCTCAAGGAAAGCATGGCTACCTGGGGTTCCTTTGTTAACCACTGATGAATTCCTACTGACCAACTTTTTCAATTTAATCAAAAACTCCGCTTGAGTAACTTGGAGTTGTCTTGACACCCAAACTCCAACATATCCAAATAGTCTAGCTCACTTGTACTATGATTTAGCTTCATGTACAATATATAAGTTAAATCCTTGTGTGTGTGTGTGTGTGTTGGGTGTGAACCAGAAAAGTTTCTGTAAACTCAAATAACAGAAGTTGAACTAACTTTAGTGTCACAGAGAGACAGTGGGTGGGTTTCTTGCCTAGTGGTTTGGCTTCTGTTTTTTTGAGAAGCAACCAAAAAAGTTATTTATATCAAGGCTTCCATATTGTTTGTTTACGAAAGCAGATCAACAATGTGAAATACAATGAAATTGCTGTGGACTGAATCATGTCTCTGGAGGTTGATATATTAGAGTCATACCTCCCATGTGATGGTATTTGGAGATTAGGGCATCTGGGAAATAAGTAGGTTTAGATGAGGTCATAGTGAGATTATAAAAAGATGACAGAGAGCCTGCCCTTTTCCCACCATGTAAAGATCCAGGAGGAAGACAGCTGTCTGCATGCACTGAAGAGAGCTTTTCCCTCGAAAGGCCTTATATGCTGTGAGAAACCAGCTCTTGTTAAAGTACCACAGTTGGTGATCCTTTGTTGTGACAAATCAGACCTGGCAAAGACATTTCATGTGGTATGATGTCACAGACTCCTGGTCTATGACATGGAAGTTGTTACAGTTATGCATCAAGACAAACTTTTCTTTTGCTAATACATCAGAATATGAACCCATTAATAGTCCCAATTTTCTTAGACTTCTTTAAGTAGACTTTTGGGAGACTTAAGACTCCTTCTCTAGTTGCTCTGGAAAACTAATTCTGTAGTGTGTCTTGATTCACTTGTCTCTTTTAAATCTCACTTCACTTTTCTATTTGAGGCTCAAGCTGTTGCTTTTGTTTTTCTAATCTTAGAAACAAAGCCCTTTCATACTTTCTTGAGTTGTGTTTTTATTTTATTCTTTGAGACAGGGTCTTACTATGTAGCCTTGCCTAGCTTGGAACTTACCATGGAGACCACTCTGGCCTCAAACTCATAGAGACCCACCTGCTTCTGCTTCCCAAATACTGAGGTTACAAAGGCATGAGCCACCATACCCAGCTTTTGAGTTGAGTCAAAAAAAGATTTATTTTGTATGTATGGGTGTTTGCCTACATAGATTTCTTTGTACCACATGTGTACAGTACTCATGGAGGCCAGAAGAGGGCAGTATATTCCCTGAATCTGAAGTTATAGACAGCTGCCTTGTGTGTATTGGGAGTCAAACTCAGGTCTTCTAGAAGACTAGCTAGTGACCTTAACCACTGAGCCATCTCTAAAGCTCCCCTAGAGTTGGTTTATATCACCTTGGGAAGCTTTTCCCTCATCTTGGTGTGAGGAAGCCCCCCCCCTCACTTTTGAATCACACACACACACTCACTTTTGAATCACACACAC
>NW_021604578.1:17732227-17739993 GCF_004785775.1 Grammomys surdaster | reverse complement strand
ACACTCACTTTTGAATCACACACACACACTCACTTTTGAATCACACAACCACACACTCTCACTTTTGAATCACACACACACTCACTTTGGAATCACACAACCACACACTCTCACTTTTGAATCACACACACACACTCACTTTTGAATCACACACACACTCACTTTTGAATCACACACACACACTCTCTCACTTTTGGATCTCACACACATACACACTCACTTTTGAATCACACTCACACTCTCTCACTTTTGAATCACATGCTCTCTCACTTTTGAATCACACATGCATACTCACTTTTGAAACACACACACACACACACACACACACACACACACTCATTCACTTTTGAATCAAGGTCTTATATAAGTCTAGCTTTGAACTTTCTAGGTGCCCAAGAGTGACCTTGTACTCTTTCTTCTTCATCTTCCCAGTGTTGGGATCACAGACATGCACTGCCACACCTGGGCCACATCTGTGTTTCAGAACCATGAATTATATCAGAGACTCTGGTTCCCTTCATCTTCAGGTTCTCTGAGAATGTAGTTTCTTCATAGCCTTCATGTATTTGTCTTGAATGTACTCGAATGCTGAGTTATAATCCACCAAGTTTAAGCTTTTCTTCCTTTGTTGCAAGCATTGCACTTTGCCTATAGCAGTAGACTACAAGGACCACTGTTCCTCATCACCCCAATAAGCCACTAAAAGGATTAAGTATGTGCCACGCTTATGAAAAGAAATGTAAACACATATCTATCTATCTATCTATCTATCTATCTATCTATCTATCTATCTATCTATCTATCTCTTTCTACACACAGGTAGGATAGTCTTCTGTAAGTGTCCATGTTTTGATTTGGGTTGAGGCGGATGTTGGCTTGTGTAGATGATGTAACTCTGGATAAAGTGTCTGAAGCTGCAGAGATGTTTTAATTTGAGGACTGGTTAGTCAGCTGTTAGCCTTTATTCCGTGGATGTTCTACAAGTGCTTATTAAACATCTTAAATATTCTATCTTTTTGGAGAAAGAGATTGAGTCTAGGAGGTTGATGCATGAATAAAAGCAGATGGAGACAGGCATAAAGTCCAGAATTCAGGAGGCTGAGGCAGGAAGATTTTAAGTATCAGGTCAGCCTGGGCTAGCTGCATTTGGAGAGCTTGCCTTGGAAAAACTCAACCAACCAACCAATCAACCAACCAGCCAGCCAGTCAGTCAGCCAAGGGAACAAACAAGGATGGGCACAATGAAAAATATCGAGTCAGCACAGAGAACATAAACAAACAAACCAACAAACCAATAAGCGTCAAACAAAACAATCACTGTGAATCAGATATTAGAGGACCATGCTTGTAACTAACCAAAATGGGAAAAAAAATGGCTTCCCTATTGCAAATTTGGTCACGGGAAGAATGTAGTTTTTCCTGTTTTGGACCGTGAGGATGGGATGTTCTTTCCTTTCAGCTTACTAGCATTGCTTGTCAACTAGACTGGATCCAAGATCAAAAACCAGTTGTTCTCCCCCCAGTGGAATGCTGGCAGGTAACAAAACAAACACACAGAAGCAACTGTAGGTTAAAAAAAAAAACCTCAAAACCAGAGAGGCAAGTCATTCCAGAATGGATATGGCTTTAATATATATATATATATTCTGTATATAGTGTTCTGTTTATATGTATGCCTGTAGGCCAGAAGAGGGTACCAGATCACATTATAGATGGTTGTGAGCTACCATGTGGTTGTTGGGAATTGAACTCAGGAAGAGCATTCAGTGCTTTTAACTTCTGAGCCATCTCTCTAGCATGGCTTAAATAAATTTTATCACTGAAACTTTCATGCATGCATATAATGTGTTTTGTTCAAATCGGCCCCCTAGTAGTTGATATTTTATAGGTTCCTAATATTAGGAGGTTTTCCTGGATTTCAGATTTGAATGTAGGACCCTGGTTTTCATAATCTATGTAGTTGAGAGTGACATTCCTTGCTGGACAGCCTGTATTCTCCATGGATTTTGTGGATCTCTGGCAGGGGAAGTTTCAAGGGATGAGGAGAAATGAAAAAACTAAGCTTACAGTTGGAGGAGTGCTAAACTTTGTTCAGAAGAATTAGATATCGAATCATGGGCTTCTAAAGCAGTGGTTCTCAGCCTGTGGGTTGCGACACATATCAGATATCTGTATACTAGACATTTACAGTTCGATTAATAACAGCAAAATTATAGATATGAAGTGGCAACAAAATAATTTTATAGTTGGGGGTCACCACAACACGCAGAACTGTATTAAAAGGTCACAGCGTTAGGAAGGTTCGGAACCACTGCTCCGAAGAATTAAGCATAAGTCTCCATTAGCTGTGGAGAAGGGAGCCAAACCCTGCTTTATTTGAGACACCGGTCTAAACTTGTAGGAGAATAAAGTTTGTTCTGTTTTTATTTATTAATAACAATTTATAATTAAGCAGGACACCTGGGATATAAATGGGCTATATCTTTGCAAATTCAACTTATGTTGTGGTCCAAGACTGACCAAACACCCTGATGTGAAGTGCTATCTATGGCCGAGGTATTTCTTATGAGTAAGGCAGAAGGCCAGAGCGGAGAAGCATGATCAGCTAAGGTGCCAAGTGACTCATGTCATTAGAACCACGATATCCAGCTGCACAGAGTCTACAGATTTATGCTTCTGGTTAAAAAAAAAATTAGACACATTCTTCTTGTGTAGGGATGCACACATTCAGTGAAGTCTAGAAACTGGGAGTAACAGTTTACAGACTCATTTTATACAATGGTGCCACCTATGGTCCACTCCTAGGAATTACACTCACAAATTAACCTGTAATCCTTTGGACACATGATGTAAGTATATATATATAATATAGAATCACAGGATTTCAGAGGTGCTGGGACTGGTCAGCAGAATCAAGTTTATCTTTAATTCTTCTGTCACTTCTTGCTGTGTAGTTAAGCTAAGGGCCTCAAACCTTGAGCTATAGTCCCAGTTCTCTTCCCAGTGTGTGTGTGTGTGTGTGTGTGTGTGTGTGTGTGTGTGTATTCACAAGAATATGTGTGCCCGTGTGTATGTGTGTGAAGGTCAGAGGGACGTCAGATCCCACAGGTGTCATGCACTTCTTTTGGGAAAATGTCTCTCACTTGTCTGAACTCATTAAGATTAGTTTGGCTGGCGAGAGAGCCCAGTGATCTGCCTGTCTTCAGTCTTCAACTCCCCAGTGCTGGGATAACAAGCACACTTAGCATTTCTTACATGGGTTCTGGGAATTAACCTGTTGTCCTCATGCTCGCTAGGCAGGCTCTATACAGACTAAGCTATCTCCTCAGCTTATTTTTTTCTTTCTAATTTTTACTTGAGAAAGGGTCTTACTAAGTTTAGGAGTTTGCTCTGTAATTTGCTCTGTAATTCAAACAGGTTTTGAACTTGAAACTGCCTGCATTAGCCTTCCGAGAAGCTGGGATTACAGGTGTACATGACCACACCCAGCTCCCAGGTCACGTTTATTACACACTTGATTAATAGTTGTCTAATTCTGCTTGAACCTTGGGTGAACAGAAAGAGCCCCACTCAGCATCTTGTTCTATTACAGAAATCCCTTTTGTTCCAGAGTCTATTCCAAGATTCCCAATGGATGCCTGAAAGGGCAGATAGCCCAGAATATATATATATCTCACAAATTTTATCCTCTTGTCCTTTCTGTTTGTTTGTGGCACTTGTATTGTGTCTTAGTTAGGGTTTCATTGCTGTCAAGAGATATCAAGACCAAGTCAACTCTTATAAAAGAAAACATTTAGTTAGGGATGACTTAGAGTTTCAGAGGTTCATTTTTTTTTCCATCATAGGAAGAAGCATGACAGCGTGCAGGCAGACATGGTGTTGGAGGAGCCGAGAGTTCTATATCTTAATCTGAGGACGGCAGAAGGAGATTGTCTTCTGCAGGCAGCCAGGAGGAGGGTCTGATTCCACACTTGGTAGAGCTTAGACAGAGGAGATCACAAAGTCCATCCTCACAGTGACACACTTCCTCCACAAGGCTACACCTATCCTAATAGTGCCATTCCCTGTGGGTCAAGCATTCAAATACATGAGTCTATGGGGACCAACCCTATTCAAACCACCACAGCATGTGCGTATGTGTGAGTGTGTACCTGCATGTGCAGAGACCAGAGGTCTGTGTCAGGCATCTTCCTCTATCACTCTCTGCCTTATTTTTTGAGACAGAGTCACTCACTGAACCTGGAGCTCACGTTTTTAGTTTGACTGGTGGCCAGCAGTCCTAAGCATCAACCTGTTCCCACATTCCCATGCTGGGGTGGTAGACACCTGCTGCTGTGTCTAGCTTCTACACAAGTGTGGGATCTGAACTCAGGTTCTCAAATTTGTGCAAGCAATCACTTTATACACTGAGCCATTTCCCTAGTACCAATTTCTTTTGAGTCTTAACCAAGCATTTTTATCACCACTGGGCTGTAACTTTTGCTGTTTGACCAGTGACAGAAAAAAAATATGTTCCCCATCTACAATTTCACAGGAAAAAAAATTCACTTCTGCCATAATTCAAATTTCTATTTTATGTTGAGAACTTCTATCTTTTCACCTGCAAGGGCAATGGGAAATTTCCCCTCTAGCCTCTGAAGGGTCAGTGTAGGCAACTGACAAAGACATATTAAATGGTGAGAAAAGTTACATAGATTTGGCCCATGAATAGAGGCAGACACACGGTGCTATTACCTGTGGCCTGAAATAATTCAGGATGGGGAGCATAGGTATTTTGAGAAGTGGTAAGTTATTTTGGGGATTACTCTGAATTCGGAGACCATACTATGGCCTGGGTAGTCTATGTTGCTGGCAGAACAGATAGCAGTATGAATGTGATTCTCTTTTGAATATTGAACAGGACTGAAAGAGAAGATGATCTCATGAGACAACTGTCCAAGAGTGTTGGAAACACTTCAATCTTCCCTCCTATATATGAATGACGGTTGACGTAGCAGTGAGTTTAGCTGCACTGCTTTGGTTCCCAGCAGGTTGAGCTCCCAGCAACCCACCCAGGATCTCTTTGGATTCTCAAATGAAAGACACACACACACACACACACACACACACACACACACACACACACACCAGTTAATTTATGATATGCCAAGACTAGCTCAAAGGCTGGGCACTCCTAAACCTTCCCCTCATAGCAACTGCTCCCCTCTGGTACTCCTGAGACTTCTAAACCTTCCCCTGATACCTCAGGCCCAATCCCCCACCAGTGGCCCCTTACCCAAATTCTTACATGGCTGGTTGGCTTTCTCTCCTGCAGCTCTTGTGTCCCAACCTTCTCCCTAGTCATGGCGATTCTCTCCCTCCTTTCTTCTGTTCCTAGCCTGTGCAAACCCAAAGGTCCCGCCTCAGTGTACCTGCCCAGTTATTGGCTGTTGGGTCTTTACTGATCTATCAAAACCCAGTTGGGGACAAGGACCTTCAGCATTTGGACATGCAGATTCCCAATTTAGGGGGCTGGATAAATTCAAAGCATTAGAACCAATCTCCAACATGTTGATCTGAGATCTAGCTGGATACTGAATGACTGGGGTGGCATCTTACTAGGTAGTATGGCTACCAGGGATAAATTGCTTCTTGGACAGGTTACAGGAAGATAGGGCACGCTATTGAAAACAGTGTGCAATAAAGGTGTATGAGTTCTTTATTCCTAGAGTTTTTCATTTTCATATTGTTGGACCATGATTAGTTGCAGGGAACTGAGACTTCTAAAAACAAAACCATGAGCAAGGCAGGAGGTGTGTACTGCTACACGATGTTCTCTCTGCTTCAGCACTCTCTTCTGCAGTATGCGGGAAGAACCTAGTCCAGGTCCCACCAGGAGTGCTGCTGCACTGTGACCACGAATATCTAGTGTTCAGTGCCACATTTCTTTTTCAACATTTCTTCTGTCGTGTGTGGGGAGAACCTACCGGGATCCCTGGGAATGAGCTAGCCTATTACTCCACTTCCTGTTTTTAGACATTGTTTCTGGAGATGGAGTCTGTCAGCTTAGTTATTAGGTATTTTCTGAGTTTCAGAGTGTTCACATCTCTTCTTCTGTATGTTTCTTCTTTAATACTCTTTACTCTTAAAAATTTATACACTTTTCTCCTCTAAGAAAATTCATCTGCTGTGCAGATGGTAGATTTCGTCAAGACAACAAAAATAAAAGCAAGAATTTAACCCCACCGAGTTCAATTGGAAGCTTGGTCATTTCTCCTTAATAACTATGCTTTCATGCGTGAAAACTTTGAAATGTTATGCTTTCATGTTAACTGCAATGTAAAGTTTTGTGAAGTTTGGCTTGATGTTAGGGCCCCTGGATTTTCAATCTCCCACCCATACCTTGGCTTTCTTTCTTAGCCTCAAAAAGCGCATAAATAAGCCAGCTGTATACTCAGCTGTTCCCAGAGGCTGGCTCGAAGCTGAAGACAGAATCCCGTGGTACTAATGCTCTGGGCTTGTGCTCACTTGTGATTAGCATCAGTCTTTGTGATCAGCTGGGCCCTTTCCTCACTCTTGTTTATGGATGGGCATTGCTATCATATGCTGAGTTTAAAATGCTTATGGTAAGTGTGGATGGCCTTTTCTGACTTGGTAGTTTGGCTAAAAAAGGAAGTGCTGTAGGGCTGGAGAGATGGTCTAATGGTTAAGAATGCTGACTGTGCTTCTAGAGAACCTGGATTCAATCCCCAGCACATAGATGGTGGCTCACAACTATCTGTAAGTATAGTTCCAGGGAATCTGATGCCCTCTTCTGGCCTCTGTGGATGCCAAGCGCACTTGTGGTACGCAGACATACATACGCATAACATCCACACACATAAAGCAAAATTTAAAGAAGGAATGTGCTGTCAAGTCTTCCAATTGTGATATGCCTTTAAGCATTATTGTAAGCTCCCATTTGTTTTTTCTCTGTTTGAGGGAGTTTGTGGATAACCTGTCTGAGGATTGCATTGCTATTCTTTCCCCCAGTTTCTAGGAGATTTTTATTTTATTATTTTATTCTATTTTATTTTATTTTGAGACTGAGTTTCATGTAGCCCAGGCTGGCTTTTGTATTCCTGATCTTCCTGCCTCTTCTTCCCCAGTGCTGTGTTCCAGGTGTGTCCTGTTACATTCATCTCTCCTGGCGTTCTTTTGGGCTCATTTTCTCACGACTGGCTTCTGTTTGTAGCTGGAATGCCATTTGCCACATCCAGGAGATTCCCACTGATGTGGGTCCTGCTGCTTTTTGTTCCTCTCCTAGTTAGAACTTTTTAGGTCTTCTGTCAGGAAGCTTGTGAAGCTCTTTTCTCTCCAGTGACCCTTCTCCCTGGCACAGCTGCAAGCTAAGGACAGGAGGTGAGGCTGATGGCCTCTGTACCCAAGCTGTCACCAACCTACGCCTTCGTTGCTCTCCTTACGTTTAGCAAACGGTCCTTTAAGTCAAGCTTAACGTTTAGAAGTGTTTAGCAGACCACCTAGGTTTACAAGGAATCGTGTGTTATTCAGCAGTCCAGATGTTTATTAAATGGTTTTTTTTTTTTTTTTTAAATTGGATTGGAGGATTTAGCGTAGGCTTTGTGAGTTTTGGAGTGGAGCCCTTGTGTTGTAGTAGCCAATTAATCTCTACTCAAACGCGCAGTGGTGGTGGCGCATTACTCACTAGCTGCCCTAACGTTCTCGGTTCCCGAATGAAAGACACACACACACACACACACACACACACACACACACACACACACACA
>NW_021604578.1:17720204-17732217 GCF_004785775.1 Grammomys surdaster | reverse complement strand
ACACACACACACACACACACACACACACACACACACACACACACACACGCAGCCTTTTATTTTAATATGCCTTGAACAGCTCAATGTCTAGGCCACTCCAAACCACCACAAGGCTGATGTACTTTCTGATAATCCCACCTCATCACTTACTAAAACCCATATTCTGTCTTTGCTGCCCTGGACCTAGACCTGCAGCCTCCTGGGCCACTATACCCGACTCTTACATGATGGCTATGCTCTGTCTTCTGCACCTCTCAGGTTGGACTTCACTCCTTCCCCTGCAAGGCGGCGCTCTCCTTTCTCCTCCCTCGGTCCCTTGCCCGGGAATTCTAAAAGTCCTGTCTCTGTCTCTCTGGCTAGCCATTGGCTGCAGGCAACTTTATTCACCAATCAAAACCAACTGGGGGCAGGGACCCTCAGCGTCTTACATGCGGACAAGCGGATTCTCTGTGCAATTTTGGGGACCTAATTAACCTAATACAAGCATTAGACCAAACCACAACACTCTTGACTTAGCAAACCATAGATTAAAATTTACACACAGAAACTGTGGTGAGGCACACCTTTAATCCCAGCACTCGGGAGGCAGAGGCAGTCGGATCTCTTGAGTTAGAGGCCAACCTATTTTTATAGAGTCAGTTCAGGACAGTCAGGACTACACAGGGAAACCCTGTCTTGGAAAAACCAAAAAGAAACAACACAAAAGAAGCAAGCAAGCAAGCAAACAAACAAACAAAAACTTACATGAAGGAAGAAAGAAAAATACCTGCCCAGTGCTTACAGCTTCATTAAATTATCTTCTTCACTTAACATGAACATCTGATGTTACTTGGTTAGGCAGGGGATGGCTTCAGTTAGCTTCTCTAAATCATTCTCCAGCTCTGGAAGGCACACTGCATGGACAGCAAAGCCACCTGTGTTCTCTGGCTTTTGGCAGGACATGGAAGGAGGGAGGGAGAGACTCTCTGTCAAGCCATTTATTTCTGTGGTGAGCTTGGGGCAGACTGGCTCCCCCAGCAGCCGTTGCCCACCTGGGCTGCCACGTCTCCCAGCAGTCATTGCTCTTGTCTCGGCAGCTCATTCAATTTCCCCATCTATGTCTTCAGTTAATAACGAGCCCTCTTGATCCTTTGGGGATAATGACAGACACATTGCCATGATTTCTTCTTACCGCTCACGCCCTTTAAATAGAACCTCTCCAAAAATTCTCATCTTTCGTGTTTCATTTGTTTTGTTGTTTGAAGGTGGGAGGGAGGACTTTGACCGACATAGAAAATTTAAAATTCGGAATGAAAAGGTTCTGCTATTTTATTTTATTTTATTTTATTTTATTTTATTTTATTTTATTTTTTGAGACAGGATTTCTCTGTATAGTCCTGGCTGTCCTGGAACTCACTCTGTAGACCAGGCTGGCCTCAAACTCAGAAATCCACCTGCCTCTGCCTCCCAAGTGCTGGAATTAAAGGCATGCGCCACCACCGCCTGGGGGTTCTGCTATTTTAAGTTTGAATGAATTATATGACAAAAGGTCTTGGACACTCCAGGAAATGAGTAGGCTTTTTGTACAAAGTATAGAAAAAGGATCAAAGATAAAACATATCTAATAATTATTTTTCATGTAAAATTTCTCCAGCACCTCACACATGCTTAGCAGGAACTGTTCCCTGGAGCTAGGTGTCCTCAGGCTATAACTATATTTGTTGGGTTAGAAAATCAAGTGAAACCCTCTTTTTCTTCCAAGAATTCCTCTATCACCCAATGCTATACTTCAAAGAGTGTTACTGATATCTAAAAGTTGGTGTTTCAGTTAGGGCTTCTATTGCTATGATAAACACATGACCAAAGCAACTTTGGATGAAAGGATTTATTACATATTATAACTCTCTGGTCAGACTCCATGACTGCAGGACATCAGAGCAGGAACGCAAGACAGGACCTGGAGGCAGGAATTGAAGTAGAGGTCCTTGTGGGATGCTGCTTACTGGCTTTCTCATACCTCTTGCTTGTACAACTCAAGGACCACCTGCCTAGGGGATGTACCCCCTCAACCCTTACACATCAGTCATGAATCAGGGCAATATGTCATAGACTTGCCTATAGGCCAGTCTTACAGAGGCATTTTCTCAACTAAGCTTCCCTCTTCCAAAACAACTCCAGCTTATGTCAAGCTTGGAAAACAGAAACAAAAACAAATAAAAGAAAACAAAAACCAAAAGAACAACTAGCCAGGACAGTTGATAAAATTCTTTTTTTTTCT
Source organism: Grammomys surdaster (assembly GCF_004785775.1). Taxonomy (NCBI): domain Eukaryota; kingdom Metazoa; phylum Chordata; class Mammalia; order Rodentia; family Muridae; genus Grammomys; species Grammomys surdaster. Next base: position 17,729,960 of record NW_021604578.1, on the reverse strand, counting down.
TTTTTTCTTTTTTTAAATTGAGTCCTTCCAACGTTTATTATAATGGGTCAGCAGCGAAAAAGCCAGGGGCTCAAGAACCCAGAGTTATTTGTTCTTCATGTAGATCTTCGAGGTTTGCCAGCTCTCAGGGGCTTCCTTCAGACCAGCCTTCAGCCAGATGCGCTTCAAGTCTTTCTCAAGCTTGATCTGCTTCTTTTTCAGACAACCCTCCCGGACTTTACGACGTAGAAACCGTGACCTCTTGATCAGTTTACGATACTTGTGGTGGTTCATCTTCCGTCTTTAGATCTTCAGCACATTTTTACACTGCACTGGAGTGGCATCCCAGACTTCCCTGACTCCCTGCTTGGCTTTTTCCTCCCCCTGGCTAGGTGGACATTTGTAGAATCGGGAAGGAGCCAGAGTCATTGGAACCTCAACATTCAGTCTGGGCAATAGGTATTGGATAGTCAGCTAGCTCTCTAGAGGACTGATGGCCATCTTCCTGGGGACCAGGAACTCCTCAAGCTCTAGCTGGGCCTTCTTACCAGGGAGGGAGGCAGCCCAACTTGGGCTTACAGGCTGCGAACTGTAAAGGGGTCGAAAAGCATGGCTGCCAATCATCCCTGAGCCAGGCCAGGAACGACTGAAACCTGCCCAAGGAACAACAGTCCTGACCAGCTGTGAAGTCAGGCGCGCCAGGAACATGGTGAGCTGTTGGGCGGGCAGCAGTGCTCAAAGCAAACAAACGCAGGCCACCCAAGTCCCGCTGTCTCTCATCTTTTAAGCTCCCCAACAGGCTCTCTGTCTCTCTCTCTCAAGCTTCTGACCCGTCTACCCTCAAGCTTCCGACCTACCTACCCGATAAAATTCTGCTTACACTTCTCTCTTTTTCTCTGATACAGTTTTTGATTTATTTATTTGTTTACTTATTTGTGTGTGTGTGTGTGACAGGGAGTTGGTTTTCTTCTTCATATGAATTTTGGGGATCAAACTCATGCTGTCAGTCTTGGTGACAGGTGCCTGCTGAGCTGCTCCACGGCCTTCTGCTGACCTATCTCAAACAACTGACTAGTGCCCAGAATATATAATGAACTCCTATAAATCAATATGAAAGAAGCGGGGGAGGGAGAGACAGGCAAAGGTATAAATAGACGAGTCACAGATGGAAAGTGTATTTGAGAAGATGCTCAACCTGGGAATGTGGAAAAGCGAACTAAATCAGATAGTGCTTCATAGTCATTGGAGTGGCGGAAAGTCATGTAGTAGTCTGGTGGGCGGGTGAAATGTGAACTGGCGCAAACACTTTGGGAAGTAATTTAATAATATTTTATAAAGCTGAAAATAAGCACAACATAGAATTCAACAGTTTTATTTCTAGGTATCCACTGGTTGAGGAAGGCTGTTTTACATATGCACACGGGGAAACACAAAGATGTGTGCTGTAGTAGTATCTGTGAAGGAAAAAAAATCAGAAATAAGCTAATTATCCATCAAAAAAAAGAATGTCTAAATAATTAGGTTGTGTTTATATGACAGAATGATGTGGAGTGAACAATATATCAATAAAATGTCAATCAGCAAACAACCAGTGTTGTTAAACAGGAACCCATAGGAAGATGTGGATAGTTTTAGCTCCCAACTTCCCCCCTCTGTATGCATGCACATGTGTGTGAGTGCCCGTGTAAGCCCACATGTGCACATGCACTAATGTGCAGATTCGAAAGGAGAGAGAGGACAACCTTGGTTAGTATTTCTCAGGCATCATCCACCCTTTATTTTAAGTTATTTAAAGGAATGTATTCATTTTTATTTTATGTGTTCGTATGTGTGCCTGCACATATGTCTGTACACCAGATGTGTGCCTGATGTGTAAGGAGGTTGGAAAAGGGTGTTGGATCCCTGTAACTGGAGTTACAGATGGTTGTGAGCTGCCACATGGATGCTGGGAACCAAACCTGGGTTCTCTGTAAGAGCTCTTACTTGCTGAGCCATCTCTTCAGGTCCAGAATATTTTCAGTTATTATTCTTATTCTTCTTTTTATTATTATTATTTTGAGATAAGGTCTCACTATGTGTCCTTGGCCTGGAACTCAATGTAGGCCAAGCTGATCTCAAACCCACAGAGAGCTGTCTGCCTCTGCCTGTAGCGTGCCTGGGAGTGTCAGCATGCTCAGCCAATACTAGCTCATCTGACAATGAGTAAAAAGCACACACATAATACCCACTGTTTACAGATGTGCATATGCTATTTACAGATGTTCTTTCAGAATTCAGACTGAAGGACTGAGCCTAGCGAATGACAGAGGAGTCTGGCAGAGGTCTGAGGTGAATGGAGGAATAAAGGGCCACACTGTTGGGTCTCCTCACATTTTTGGGTGCTGGGCCTTCTGCATTTAACCACAGTCACCCTCCACAACAAGCCTTGCCTGTTCTTTTCTGACACTAAATCTTCCATCAGGAACTTCATCCTCATTGGGCAGCCCCCAGTGTGGGTGCAGAGCCAAGTCTTTTCCTGTTGAGTCCTCTTCTCCTTTTCTCTCTCCCCTCTCACTCTCATTTGCACTTTCTATCCTCCATTTTGTTGCTAAACCTTTAGGTCTTGCATCTTATATTTAACAACTTTTAGAAGTATTTTATTTTATATCTATGTGTGAGTGCCTGTATGGATGTATGGGCAGTGCCTGCATGCCTGGTGCAGGAGGAGGTGAGAGAGGGCATCGGCTCACCTGCAGCTGGAGTTATAGGTGATCATAAGTTAGAATGGGGGGGGGGCGGGGAGCTGGGAACTGAACCAAACTCTTCAGCAAGAGTAGCAAGTGATCTTTGCGAGAGGAGAGGGTAACCTTTGAGCCATCTCTCCAGCTCTGTATTTAATAATTTTTCATCTCCCACTAACGAGAGAAGACCTGAATCTTTCATTTCCCTTTTTCTAGTGTGTGTGTGTGTGTGTGTGTGTGTGTGTGTGGGGCAGACAGACAGACAGACAGACAGACAGAGAAATGAGGGTGTGAGAGAGTTCAGGCACACGTGTGCCACACTGCATATGTGGGTGGAGGTCAGAGAACAACTTTTGGGAGTAAGTATGTGCCATCCACGTTGGGCAGGGTCTCTCTGGTCCATAAGCTGTCAGGCAACTCTTCTGTTCCCCTCCTGTCTCTCTGGAGTGATGAGATTACAGATGCGAGCTACCACGTCTTGTTTTGACCTGAGTTATCAGGCAAGGGCCTGTAGTCTGCTGAGCCACCTTCCTGCTTCCTCTCCCCAGAGCAATACTTCTTTAGTTTACATTTGAGGGAGTGCTGAATCCCCACCACTAGACCACCAGGGACAGTTTTAGCTTACATTTGAAATCTCTCTCTTCTCATGCTGACTAAGGCTATCTCAGTCCTTGTCCCTTTCTCTTCCCGAGAGTTTTGGGAAGATGTCTGCTGCAGTCCACATTGCCAAAGAGAGTTGTGGATTGCTAAAATTTCAGAGTTAATTGGCTGCCCTGAGGGGGAGTGGGAAAGTGGTTTATTCAAGAGTAAAACATCCTTTTAGTAAGAGACAAAAATGTTTTCCAGTGTCTAGGAAGGTATTACCCGTAAGTCCACTGACTTGAGGAAGAGAGAACATCGCCCACCAGCCAGGAGAGCACTGAGAGACTTGTCCCTTCTCATGTCAGCACACTGTCACTCAGCTGGCCCTTTTCATGATGAATTTCAGTGTTTGCGATCTCATAACTCAGTGCGCGTATCCTACTTTCCGTGTGGCCCCTCTGTGCTTCTGTTTAATAGCAACTGGTTCCTGTCTTAATTCTCAGAAAGTCACCAAAGGACCCATATTGCTCATCATTGATGTCATCGCCACAGAGCTCCTGAAACAACCCACATGATGCCTCTTGTCAGAGAAGCACCGTAAGCTGGGAACTGTCCCAGTGTGGCCCCTCTTCCCTAATCACTCCTCTGTCCAGTCATCTGTAAACAGCCTTGTTACTTGACTTTCCCACTGTTTCCTTCTTTGTGGGTGGCATTTCTTCTGACCCCCAACCCCCTCACCCCCAACAGGGTATGTTCAGTGGTAGCCATAAAAAAAAAGTTCCTTGTTTGCCGACTGCTAGTTTATGTGGGCCATTGAAAGAAGAACTGGCAGCATCAGGGTTAGGCACTGTAACCTCACCTCTAGGCTGGACTAGATCTCTAAGCCCAAATCTCTCTCTCTCTTTCTCTCTCTCTCTCTCTCTCTCTCTCTCTCTCTCTCTCTCTCTCTCTGAGCTTGCAAGCTATTTTGTTGTGGTAAAGGGAAATGACATCCCTACAGCCAAGTTCATAATTCTGGATTCAGAACCATGCATCTAAGAGCTGAAAGATTCCTTTGCCCAACTCTCTGATTCTGAAGAACAGAGAGACCCAGGGACATTAAGAGATTTCCACAGTAGCAATGCCATTGTTTTAACCTTATACAAGAGGAGATGTGTGACCAAAGATGAATCCAAGGCAGCACAGAGAGCTGGGACCAGAGCTTAGGTATGGAGCTGGCTCTGCTACTTTCCAGTTTGGTGCTTCGTATGGATACCACATGGCTTCTGGGGATGGTGAGAAATTTAGAAGTGGCTTGTCTGTCCTCTAGTGCTCCATGTTATTTTCTTGTCTAACTGTGGAGACTTTAAACCCTGCTGCTAGAGCATACACACATTCACAAAATTAAATTGTATTTGCTATTTGAGAAACATGTGGTATGACACTAACAGGGTGCAAAGAGGCATACACACTAGGAATAAATGTCTCCTCCACCTCCTGTCCCTCAGTTTTCTATTCATTCTCTGTCTGTCTGTTACCCACCCTCTGGCCTCACCCAGAGTCTCTTGTATGTCCTCTGGAAAAGATGTGCTAAGAAAAGCCAATACGCATGCTCATGTGCATCTCTAATCAAAAAAGAAGAGCATATTGCACCTGCTTCTCAAGCATCTCAGATAGTTTTGCATTTCCATCCTTCACAGTAAACATAGAAGGTATGGCTCCCTTCACACAGCAGGGAGACATGTCTGTCTGGAGGGTCTAAGTTAAGCCCTCACAGGTCCTTATATCCAGTTTCGAATGGAAGCTGGCCCTGAACCTGATGTTCAGATACTGGGGCTGTAAAGTCAGAGATTAAGAGGCTAGGGCCAGCTGAGATTTTATAGCTTGTCACATACAAAGATGAATTGCTTTGAGAACAGAGCTGTATTCCAAAAGATAGCAAGGCACTAAAGTTTTGTAGCTCATGAGATTGATGAAGGCCTCACTAGCAACTAACTAGATAGTTAAAATGTGGTAAGGCAGTAATTGCATTTAAATGTGTAAAAATGTGATTTTGAAGTTTCCAGAGAGGAACTGTTGGAAATGTCTGTGCTGGAAATGTGCTACATTAGTTATGGTCAAACCATGAATGGTAGTACGAAGCTGTCCAATGAATGCATTTGGATCCATATATACAGACATGGAATTCTTCCCAGGAAGTCAATAAATGGAAAACTCAAGATAAGGGACAGTGAGTAAGCGTCTTAGGTTGGGATCTCTGGAAGCAAAAATAGAGATTGTAGGAGAGGAGTCTCCTGGGAGGAGAGTGGGAGCAGGGTGGAGAATGGGATTCTCTGAGGAATACAGCGGCAATGAACCATGACTCAGCTTAGTAAAACTCACAGCAGCTGAGAGAGAGAGAGAGAGAGAGAGAGAGAGAGAGAGAGAGAGAAAGAGAGAGAGAGAGAGAGAGAACAGAATGTACTAGCTAGAAATGGGCTGCAGAGTCTTGACAGCAGCCACTGCAGAAGGCACAGTACATGTGACTGCCATGTGTGGGAAAGGACAGGTGTGTGCATGCATCTGCTTGCACAGACTGGAAACCCTAAGAGCAGAACTTCCAGCTCTGCATCCTGGAGGCCTCAAGTCCCTAAGGGCTCAGTGGATAGAACTATCTTGAGCTATAACTGATCTCCTTTGTAATTCTTTGTATTCTTGTTTGTATCTTTTCAAACATTATCCTAAGAGGGGGACCCATAGACTTTACCAGACACCCCACGGGTCTATGGAATGCACAAGAATAACGAGAAGACAGTAGTAGCTGTGTTCATCCTTGGGTTGTGGGGGAGGGGGAGGTAGATTCTACGGGTTTGGCGTAAGAAGAGGGAAAACGTTTTCCTACATTTTGTGTGTGTATGTACATGTGTATGGTGCTAGAAGTCAACCCTGGGTGTCACTCCACCCCTTTTGTTGTGTGCACAAGTGCACACATGTGTGCCTGGGCATGCATGTGGAGGTGTGTTGGTTTTTGTCTTCCATCTTGTTTGAAACAAGGGCTCTTATTCTTAGTTCCTTACGCCAGGCTCCTGTCTTGAGCTTCTGGGGATGCTCTTGTATTCATCTCCTATGAAGGGGACAAAGGAGCACAGGGATTACAGGATACAGTGCTACTGTGCACTGAACACAAATCCTCATACTTGCATAGCAAGAACATTACCCACTGACCCCTTTCCCTAGCTCCCCCCTCCCCCACTCTCTCTTCTCCTTCATTTCTTTCTTTTTCTTGTCCTTCTTGATTTTTCTTTTACCTAGTGCTCACAGTCTTTGTTTCTTTTTCTTTCCTTCTTTCTTTTTTTTTTTTGATGGGGTCTCACTATATAACTCTGGCTGTCTTGGAACTCACTGTGTAGGTCAGGCTGGCATCAAAATCACAAAGATCCATGTGCTTCTGCTTCCTAGTTGCTGGGATTAAGGGCAGGCACTGCTATCATCACACTCAGCACCATATATTTTTTTTTTTTAACCATCTTGTTTTTTGAGACAAAGTCTTCCACTAAGACCCAGGGCTCAAGAGGTAGGCAAAGCTGGTCAGTGATCCCTAGTTATCTACCCATCTCTACTTCCTCAGTGCTGGGACTATAAGTGCATGCTACCATGCCTGACTTATTTTTATGTAGGTGTTGGGAATTGAATTCAGGCTCTCATTTTGTGTAAAAAAAAAAATACTTTACAACTAAGCTACCATCAGATTTTAAGAATTACGTGCTTGAACAGGACTGGAGAGATGCTCAACGGTGAAGAGCACTGGCTTCTCCTGCAGAGGACCCAGATTTGGTTCCCAGTACCCACATGCCAGCTTGCAAACATTTGAAACTCCAGTTCCAGGGGCGTGTGATACCCTCTTTCTGTCTGGTTGGACATCAGGCAAACATGTGGCACACATTTGTATGGGTACACAAACACTTATATATGTAAAATAAAGTAATCTTTTAAAGAGTCCTCTTAAAAATTTTGTTTTTATTTTATGTGTGAATGCTTTGCCTGTGTATATGTATGTGCAGCTTGTGCATCCTGGCGCCCACAGGAGCCAGAAGAGGGTGCTGAGGAGTACCCTGGAACTGGCGTTACCCAGTTGTGAGTTGTCATTTGTGTGCTGGGAATCCAACCAGTGTCCTCTGGGAGAGCACTCAGTCATCTCTCCAGTCCCCAAATCAATAAAGTCTTAAAAATGTATGCATGAACTATATTCTGAAAATATTGAAAATATACTCTCTGTGTGTGTGCCCGAGTGTGCACATGCATGAAGTTGTCTACTTTTTTCTTTCTTTCTTTTCTTTATTATTATTATTTTTTTTTTGAGTCAGGGTCTCTCACCCACCCGGAACTCAGCAAGTAGACTAGGCTGCTGACCACAGCTCTTAAAATGGAGGTTCTGGGGATAGAACTTAGATCGTTGTGTCTAACTGAGCTATCCCCTAAGCTCAATGTATTTTAAAACATTATTCAACTGCTCCAAAGAGCCAGAGAAGAAAGAACGAGGAGAATGTACTGGGTTGATTTTGTGTCAACTTGACACAGCTGGAATCATCAGAGAGAGGAAGGAGCCTCAACTGAGAAAATGATTCCATAAGATTAGGCAGGCTGTTGACAAACCTGTCAGGCATCTTCTCAATTAGTGATTGACAGGGGAGGGGCCAGCCCATTGTGGGTGGAGCCATCCCTGGAGAGGTAGTCTTGGGTTCTATCAGAAAGCAAACTGAGCAAACCATGAGGAGCAAGCCAGCAAGCAACATCCCTCCATAGCTCCTGCCTCAGCTCTTGCCTCCAGGTTCCAGCCCTGCTTGAGTTCCTGTCCTGACATCCTTCAGTGATGGATGTGTAAGCCAAATGGACCCTTTCCTCCTCAAGTTGCTTTGGTCATGGTGTTTCACCACACAGATGATTACCCTAACTAGGAGAGAGCAAGGCGAGGCAGTGTCACACAGGTGGGCCTGATTCTTCCTGGGATGTCTCCTCAGTCTTGTTTGCTGGGTTGCTGTTTCTGTTTTGTATCATTTCTCTGAGTGCTTGCCTTCCTGTTCAGAAGGTCCTTTCCTGTGTCTCTGTCGTCTGCATTTGATTTTGAAGCTGTCTTCTCCGCACTTGGATGGAACCCTGTATAATGATCCTTTGCTAATTTTTGCTCTCGTTCCTTATCAAATGATCATAGCACAAAGACACTTCCTAACATATCCATGTATGCTTGCAACAGAGACTGCCTTCATTTGCATGCTGTTCTGAGTCAAAGTATGCTTTTAAATGAGGAAAATGTTTTTATAATGTGAATAAAATTTTGGGGGGGGTTGCTTTAAACTCGGACCCTTGAAGGTTTTTTAATCAGAACAGGCTTGAGGACATTTGATGTCCCTCCATTATTCACACTACATTTATAAAATAGATTTACGAAGTTCTTCCTCTTGGGATTCGAAAATGGATGTGTACTCCCTACCATTTGTGTTGCCAAGGGAGCACACATCTGCCCTGGAAAACCTTCCTGCAGAGTAATGTCAGCAGAGATAGATGAATGAGCGTACACACGGTTCTGGGATAATAGTGCCGTTTTGCTAAAGGATGATGTCATCTTTTTGCTGTTGCATCTGCTGTCCTAAGTAGCACACAATCCACCCGGGCTAGAGAATGAATTACAAGGACGTTGCGCTGGCAAGGTGAGATGAAATAAAAAATGGAGAGCAAGATTTAATTTAAGAAGAGGAGAGCTTCGTAAAGATCCGGTTTGCAATGTATTTTTCTCAAGTAAGGTCTTGATCTAATTACCATATCATAATTTGCCATCATTTTGGATTAGCAGGAACGATGCAGAGCTTACCCCTAATAACTGGATTGCTATTGGTACACTCGTGGACCAGCAGACTATAATTAGGCACGTTGTAATTGATTTCCGTCTTTAAGGGCACATTTAAATGCCAGCAAATAAAGATGCTTTTTATCAGTTAAACACACTCACTGTTTTGCCACGTGCCTTAGGGTGACCTCGGAAATGGTGTGTTAGGCTTTCTCTGGATACTAAGAAAAAACTGTCATCCTGAAAATGGCTTTGTTCTCGTTCTCTCTCTCTCTCTCTCTCTCTCTCTCTCTCTCTCTCTCTCTCTCTCTTTCCCTCCCTCCCCTCCCTCCCTTACAGTCTCATGTAGGCCAGGCTGGCTTCTGTATGTAGCCAAGGATGACTTTGAACTTCTGACCTTTATTTGAACACTTGCTCAAATGCTGGGATTACAGGTGTGTACCAGCATGCTCAGCCTTTCTCCTATCTATCCTCTCTCTATCTCTCTCTCTATCTATCTATATCTTTGATACAGGGACTTATTACAAAGCCCAGGTTGATCTTGAACTCATGGTCCTATCTCAGCCTTCCACTGCTGGCTGGGGTTAGAGGCACCTGTCAGCCATGACAAGCTTTCCACATTCAATCAAATCTGGGTCTCCAACTTTCCTTCCTCCCTCCCTCCCTTTTCCCCTC
>NW_021604578.1:17700825-17720104 GCF_004785775.1 Grammomys surdaster | reverse complement strand
TCCCTCCCTCCCTCCCTCCCTCCCTCCCTCCCTCTCTCCCTCCTTTCCTTTTCTCCTTTCCTTCCCCTCCCTTTCCTGCAGTACCAGGTATGGAACCTAGGGCTCTATTACTGAGATAGAGTCCAATCTGCTCTTTACTTTTTATTTTGAGACAGTTTCGTTAAATGGTCAGGACTGGCATTGAACTTAATTTATGGTTCAGGCAGGTCTTGAAATTGCCACTGTTCTGATTTAGCTGCCCAAGAAGCTGGGATTATAGGCATGTGCCACCAGCCAAGTCTTGCTCCCTGCCTCCTAGTGTCCAGAGACACAATATGTGAATTTCTGCAGAGGCACAGGTAATGGCTGGGAGGAATAAATACTACAGCTAGATTAAATCAAAGAATTAAATTTCAAAGCCGGATTATGAGGTTGTGAGAAGGAGGGAGAAGGCAGACAGAGGAGCAGAGACTATAGAAGTATAATGAGCTGTTGCTTATTGAAAAGCAAACCTGCTGTTTGAATAGAGAGCAAAGGGCTTTCATTGTGCTGCTTGGCTGGGCTTGCTTTTGAGCAATAAGTCCTGAGATAAGAAGGCAGAAAGAACTAAGATGTTAATTAATAGTGATAAAAATTCACAAAATATCAGCAACAAACTCACGAGGCAATTTCATTTCCAAGCACGTTTTCACATATCGCAGGTAAAACAATGTTTTCTCGAATACAGTTTTTAACGTAAGATTTACTTGTAGAAGCTATTTTTATGGCTTAGGGAACAAATTGTTCGTTGAAACAGGACTTTGCTGATCTGGTTTAAAAGAATTCTTTTATATGAAAAATTCTGTAAAGCAGATGGGTTCAGAACAGGAGTATTAGGTAATGAAAATGTTCTTTTGGTATATATACTTTCTGCTTTAAAAGTATTAGTATGCAAGGCACTGCGACAGGAACTGAAAAGAAGAAGTAAACCTAGGTAATATTTTAAATCTGTATGTGCTCTGTTCTTTCTGAAATAGACCCCATGGAAGTGGTAAATACTGTCCTCATTCTGCTGATGAGAACACACTTCCAAGAAAGGGTAATAGAGAACTCACAGGGTGACTTATGAAATACAGCACATTCACGTCTTTGTCTTGGTCTCTCTCTGAGTTTTGACTCTTGGAATTGAAGACTTGAGACCTGGTACTTTTGGGGAAGCCTTGAAAGAGATGTCCTACTCAGACCTGCAGGACCCAGTTGCTCTTGACATTGCCCAGTTCTGCTTCCCTGTGATGTGGTTGGCTTGGGTTAGTCAGGCCACAGAGAATGAATGACTCCAGATAGCTGACTGCAGAAAGGCAGGCAGGGATGTTCTCTGCAGGCCAAGGGGTACTTTTTAGCTGTGTTTGGAGAATCAGGCAGGTGTAAACAAGGGACAACCAACCAGAAGTTAACAAGATGACATAAATTAGGAAGATTTAAATCACAGCTAGAAGTCAAAGGAGGCCCATGGGAGTTGCTCTTTTTTTTTTTAAATCCTTATAGATTTATTTATTTTTATTTATGTGTATGTCTGTGAGCCTAGGTCATGGGCACCATGGGTATGTGGAAGTCTGAAGAGCCCAGAGAGGGCTTTGGATCCTCTAGAACTAGAATTATAGATAGTCAGTTATAAACCATTGAGTAGCAGCTGTTGAACCAAACCTGTCTTACCTCAGTAAGACAGCCCGCTTTCTTAACTGCTGAATCATCTTTCCATCTCTCCACCTTTCAACTGTCACATAGTTGAGGGGGGCTAAGAAAGGGAGAGAGAGAAAGGGAGAGAGAGAGAGAGAAAGAGAGAGAGAGAGGGGGAGAGAGAGAGAGAGAGAGAGAGAGAGAGAGAGAGAGAGAGAGAGAGAGAGAGAGGGTGCTGGTGGTAGGGTATCTCCCTTTGTCTTACATGTATCACACACAGATGAGTGTGATGCCAAAGCCCCATTTACCTGGGCTGCTGCTGGGACACACTTGCTTCTGGATCCTGCCCTGGCCCAACTCCAAACCAAGACCTTTAGCTTAAGCAGGATCCTAAGAGAGTCCAGTCTGCCTAATTAGCACATCTGCTTGCACCCTGCTTGCCAGGATACTCTGATAGATTTCCTGATGTCATTTTTCCTTTGTCTTGCTTCCCTGCCTGCTGATGATCCTTGTTTAGAATGTGAATTCTCATTTTCCAACAGATGACACACACTCAGGCCAAAATAATCTTCACTGACATAACACTGGGCCATGAACATGATTCTCAAATGGAGGCTTTAAGATTTCATATAGGTCTTTTGATGCTTTGGGAAGTAAAATTAAAACACTAAATGTGTCTAACAGTTTTGGTATGAACTCATGGAACAGAACCTTGCAGGCTGGGTGCCATTCAACAATTCTGTGACTACATCTTCAGTTGCTTTTTTAGTTAATTGGTCTATTCACTTTTTGACTGTGGGTTTAACTCAGGACTTCAGGAAATCAAGACAGGCTCTTTGCTCTCAGAGGAATACACAGGTTCTTTTCTGTGATTGTCTGAAGAGTGAATACACAGCAAAGCACAGTGATGACGTACAGCAGACGCTAATGTCGGTCTAGCTCTTCACAGAATCTTCCTGTGCTTCCTCACGGAGGAACCAGGGGTGACACTGAGCTAATGTACGCCTCTCTGCCTGGGTCAGGACTCACATCTGCCTTGGTCTTGTCTCAGGCCTCTTCTTGCTTCCAGGGAGGGCTAACTGGGTTTATATGGTCTTTGCCTATTCAGTCTTTCCTTGTTGATTTCACGGAAGGCTTCTCTCTAACACTGCAGCTACAGGCTCAAACCGTGCAAAACTCCTCATCCCTCTGAGTAGTAAGACCCCTGTGTTTAGCTCACTGCTGTTTTTCCTGCGAGACCAGCATCCTCCAGCTCTTGTGGCCAGGAACATCTTTTCTCCTACCTCCTCAGTTTCCCCTACACCTCTTGCAAGTTTTTTCAAGATAAGAGTTTTCTTTTCTGATTGAAATTAAAGTAAAATAGCTAACTTTGAACTGAATCTGCAGTGGGAACAGTTTTGTCACAGGCAGAGTATAAATGCCATGACATTTTCTGCCAATGATATCCAGTACTCTGTTTCTCCCCAAATCATCAGGTAATAACTTTGGGCCTTACTGTTTTATCCTCTGTACCAGGGTTCTCAAAGTGTCTTACATGAAAAGCTCTATGTTAAATTAAATTTGGAGGGTGCTGGATTAGAATCATATTGGGTTTTATTGCTGACCATTTTTCCCCCAGAACCCTGACTGCAATGTTAATTTCTTCTGTGTATTTCTCAACTGGATAGCAACATTCTGCAAAACACATTGGGAAGTGTTTCTTTCCTTGCTCTAGTTAGCCAGCCTCAGTGTCTTTTAACCTGGATGAAGCAAGGCTAATTTCAGCATTGTGTCATATCCCAGAGAAGCCCAAGAATGAAAGAAAAAGCCCAAACTGAAGCAAAAATAACATCTCTTTCTTTTCAGAAAGCACTATGTGCCTGTCAGGATAGATGCCCCAGAAGAGGGAGCAGATGGAGACTCTGCCACTTAGCAGCATCTTTCCAAACCTCTCTTCCTAAAGACCCCTAGCCAGCCCAGCTGCTTTCCGCATCACTCCCCTTTCCTGCAGACCCCAGCTGTTTGATTTCTCCCTTTGCCTTCTAGATCTGTGATATTCTCTCAAGATGAGCTCCTTGCTCCTGTGGTGTGGCATCAGAGCACTGTACTCTCTGTTCTGTCGATGTAAATACAGAATCCTTAGATTCCCTGGATCTGTGATTCTAGGTAGAAAAGAACCTCAAGGTAGAAGATAGATCCTAAAGTGAGAGGTGTTGTTAATGGCATATTGACCTTCTTCTACCTTACACGAGATGAGCAGAGACAGTGGGAATTGAGTAGGACAGTTTTCAAGGCTCCTAAATTATAACAATTCCAAATCTTGTGTGGACAGGATCTCTCTATGTAGTTCTGATAGTCCTGGGGCTTGCTCTGTAGACCAGGCTGACTTCAAACTCACAGAGATCCTCTGGCCTCTACCCCCTGAGTACTGGATAAAGGTGTGTACCATGATGCCTAGCCCAGGATTTAATTGAAAGAAGATGTTGATAAGCCTGTTTAGTCTCCTTGTTCTGCCTCCTTCACTGTCCCCCTTTCCCCAGAGTGCAGTTTTAGACTACTCTCTTTGATGATGGCCTCTTCCTGCACTGAAGCCTGTGCAATATTCTCAACAATAATAATGGAACTAGGCTTCTTTGGCACCTGTGTTGTTCTGGGGAATGATGTGGCAAAGATAAATCACAGAGTCCTAACTCTTGAAGAATTCAGTCATAGCTCATGTCTTTGCTATTGAATGCCATCTATTAAATAGATCTTGGAGGCACCAAATGATGTCCCCTAGAGTTGTGCAATTTTGGAGGTGGTCTGGTTACATTAATTTGTTGTTAAATTAATTTGTTATTGTGCTTTTTTATGTTAGTAACTTTTTTTTTTGCAACACAATTCAGTTTTTTTTTTTGAGAGTGAAGATTATGTTTTGACAGTATTTGTATCTTTGTTTTAAAGGCAGGGTTTCTCTGGGTATCCCTGGCTGTCCTAGAACTCTGTAGACCAGGCTGGCTTGGAATTCATGGAGATCTGCCTGCCTCTGCCTCCCGAGTGCTGAGATTAAAGGCTTGTGCCACCATGACCCAGCTGACAGTGTTTGTATCTTTCACAGAATTTTTCATGCTGATTTTCCTTTAGTTAATGTGTACACTGTTAGAGGAACAGCTGGGTATTGATTCTTTACGCATCATTGTGAGAGAGTGGAGGGGAAGACAGAACATCTATGTTTATAAAGCTCTCTAGAACATTTAAAAAGTGTTATCTCAAAATACTGGAAAGAACATTCATTGAATAGTATACAACTACAGAGAGAGAGAGAGAGAGAGCGCAAAATCAACAAAAATCTAAAGGGACTGGTTAAATGATGATGCTATTTAGTTACATTTTTTACTGCATAACAAATCAGTCCAAATGCAGTGACCGAAAATCAAAACCATTTATCACCTTATGATTGTGTGGATTGACTGGGTTCTTCTGGGTGGTCTCTCAGCTCCATGTACTATAGATGTGGCCAGTCAGCCAGGAGCTTGGCTGGAGTTGGAACATCCAAGATGGCTTTCCGTGTCCAGGGCTTTCTGCTGGTGATGCCTCAGTGTCCAGTAGGCCAGCTAAGACTTTTGTACACACAACAGCTGGCTTTCCAAAGAGGGAAGAAAAAGCTACCAATGTCCTTAAGCTCTGAGCTTGGAAATATTAGAGCATCGTTGCCTATTTATCCTTTTGGACAAAATGGATGACAGGCCAGTCTGGATGTTAGAAGAGAAAAATAGTGCTATGCATGGGAAGGGGTGAATTTCTGGTGGGCATATCTGGGTACAATCTATAACATATATTTACAGTCACATCTGTCATGTGTAGTAACGACTGGATACACGTCCGGACCATCTAATCTGCAGCCTAGTAACAGCTATAGGATCCAGACAATGGAAGCAAATTCAGGGATAGAAAGGAAGAAAATACAAACGTATGATGCAACATGCATGAAACCCTTAGTAGCTGGGCTGAGTTTGTCTGTAGGCGCACTTGTCTGAAATGGCTAGAAAAAAAGCAGCTCTAAGGAGACAAAGAGAAGACTCGTGGTTGCTCCGGCTAGGAGCAGAGGCGGTACTTACTGTAAACGAGAATGGAAGGTGTTACTGAGGTGACAAAATTACTCTAAAATTAGATGATGTGGAGACGGTCGTGCATTTCCATATGTTTACCAAAATCCTTTGAATTGTGCTCTTAGAAGCAGGGAATCTGATGGCAGGCAAATCATACTTCAATAAAGTTGTTAAGTCACGGGCAATGGCCTCTAATTCTAATTCAAATAAATATGGAGCAAGTTAATTTTCCCATAGGAATAAATGTAAAGAGGGCAATGTGTTACTTCTGTTTTATTTTTTGGTGTGTTTGTATGTGTGTGAGGTGTATGTGTGCATGTGTGTGCAGGCGCAGGTGAAGAAGCCAGAGGAGGGTGTCAAGTGTCCTCCTCTATCACTCTGTGCCTTATTCCTTTGAGGCAAGGACTTTCAACTGACCCCGGAGCTTGCATTTCTCAGCTAGGTTGATATACATTCCTAGCCATCCTCCTGTCTATGTCCCTCTCCGTGCTAGAGTTAGAGGACCACTGGGGACCTGGCTTGTTCTGCACATGCTGCAATGTGAATTCTGTTCCTTGTGCTTCTGCAACCAGAGCTCTTAAGCTCTGAGCCATCCCGACAGCCCTGGGGAATGTATTCGTGAAATGAAAATGCAAACCTGACAATTATGGCCTATTTACTTAAGCTTCTGTTCTCTCTTAAAATACTTTAAAAAATTATATCTATCAATCTGCCTGTCTATCTATCTATCTATCTATCTATCTATCTATCTATCTATATCTATGTATGTATGTATATATGTATATATGTATGTATGTATCTATCTCTATCTATCTATCTATCTATCTATCTATCTATCTATCTATTATCTATTTGTGTGTATGTTTATGCATGACACACCTTGCGTGTGGTTGTAAAGGACAACTTGTGCAAGTTGGTTTTCTCCTCTTACCACGTGGGTCCCAGGAATTTAAAGGAACTGAACTTAGGTCGCCAGCCTTGGCAGCCAGCGCCTTTTTGTGTTCAGACATCTCACAGGCCTTCATCTTTGCATCTGTGACACGTGATCACTTCTAATAACCAGGCTGATACCCAGCCTTCCTTAAAAGTTTTAAACACATCTAACTTCTACCCCCAGCTATTGACTTTACAGTGTTGTTTCTTGGCAGCATAACCATTACTCACACGGCCCATCTGGATGAGACTGCTATTTACTAATCAAAAGATTTTAATTCTTCATAACAGTCTTAAAGACGAGATGGCCACTATGAGCCCTAGCCAAAGTTTACTTTATGCATACCATAGTGCCTTGTGTAGATTAAAGATTGCATTTACTTCTGCTGACCAGTTACATTGACATATTCTTTATTAGTTATTTTTCTAATTGCTGGGACCAGATACCTTGTTTATTTTAACTTAAGGTTGGAGGGAATGCAGACATCACAG
The DNA here is from genome assembly GCF_004785775.1 of Grammomys surdaster. Classification (NCBI taxonomy): domain Eukaryota; kingdom Metazoa; phylum Chordata; class Mammalia; order Rodentia; family Muridae; genus Grammomys; species Grammomys surdaster. The sequence goes on along the minus strand of NW_021604578.1, from coordinate 17,712,977 downwards.
TGGAGAAGGCATGACCGCAAGAGAATGAGGTGGGTAGTCATATTGTTTTTATGATAGTTAGGAGTGGGGGGGAGGGGAGAGCGTGAGAAGCAAAGGAGAGCGAGGGAGAGTGAGGAAGAGCCAGAGAGTGAGCAAGAGAGCGAGTGGGGGTGGAGAGTGAGGGAGAGTGAGGGAGGGAGGGAGAGCCTGCGAGAGAGCAAGAGAGGAGATGCTGGTTAGCTTTCATTTTCCTTTTTACTCATCCAAGGACCCTCCTCCCCTGACCCCAGCACATGGGCTGGTACTACCCATATATTCAGGCTAGGTATTCCCAGCTCAGCTAAACCTTTCTAAAACATACCATAGATATGTTCAAAAGTTTGTTTCCATGGTGATTCTAATCCACTCAAGTTGACAGCGAAGATTCACCATCATGCTTTCTGACATTTCAATAAAAACCTAGTTTGCAAGCCTCTTGTCTTCCCCATCTCCAAGCTTTGCAAGTTTTGACACATGTTTATATAAGGAGATTCATATTGCTTTAAACTTTACTCATTATTACGCTATGTACTTTTCTGTTTGAAATAATTCATGAGATGCAGATACACCACGCTTCTAAGGTGGTGAGTGAGGCCTTGCCAGCCTGGCCCGTCCTGTCCCCTATTTCCAAGATGGGAAAACTCCAGCATTCATTGTGTGTGTTCCTGGTGGCTCGGGGGCACTCTGTACTGGGTTCTATTCAATTTGTAAGGAGTTTGTGTTTCATGAATTTGCATTAAGTTTCAAATTAGACTCAATAAACCTGAATTCCAAGTGAAATTCTGTCTGATCCATTCAGCCTCTGGAGCTTGTTAGAAACTGCAGAATTGGCTTGGATTTCCTTCCAGGATTTATGAACCTGGGCTGAACACAAGGTTCACAGAGGGATCTAGCCAGAGCCACTTAGTCTGGGATTTCAAAAGAAGGGTTTTGCACATTTTTATCCACATCAAGGTTGTTGTTGCTGTCTGCTGAATTTATGCTGTGCTCTCCTTAAATGACCCCGGTATACACTGCGGATCATTACCTTCATTGACATTATAGGGTGAATCGGATCTTCCCTACATTTCTTAGGAGAACGTTCTAACCCACAGGACTTCGGATTATGACTTTATTTGGAGATAGGGTCTTTATAAACCTAATCAGGTTACAGTGAGCTCCAGTCCAATACGGCTGATTGTCCTCACTACAAAGGGAGATTTGGCCACAGATACACACCAGAGAGAACACCGTGAAACTGTTAAGGCAGAATCGGGGGTGATGGATTTACTAGCCTGGGAATGCCAAAGATGGCTGGCAAGCCACTGAAAGAGAAAGGCATAGGGCAGCTTCTTCTGTACAGATGCTGGTATGTACTGAGCCCGTCAGCCTTGATTCTGAACTTCTAGTTCCTAGACCTACGGGATGATATATTTTTGTGTTTAAGCATTCAGTATTACATAGTCCTAGCAAACTTCCATCATTAGTAAATAGAAAAAGAGACAAATGACATGCTTTAGATGTTGACCAACCCCCCTCTCTCTTTCTCTTTCTCCCCTTCTTTCCTTCCTTCCTTCCTTCTTCCCTTCCTTCCTTCCTTCCTTCCTTCCTTCCTTCCTTCCTTCCTTCCTTCCTTCTTCCCCTCCCTCCTTATCTCTCTCTCTTTCTTTCTTCTTTCTTTCTTTCTTTCTTTCTTTCTTTCTTTCTTTCTTTCTTTCTTTCTTTCTGAGGCAGGGCTTCTTTCTGTGTAGCCTGGCTGTCCTGGAACTCATGCTCTATAGACTAGGCTGGCCCTCAACTCAGAGATTCACCTGCCTCTCTCTGCCTTAGGAATGCTGGGATTAAAGGAATAAGTCACCACTGTCTAGTAACTGACTTTTTTCTTATAGAGCTGATTTTTATAAGAATTCAGGAAAGTAGCTATGAACTTCATTTTACCTATGGTTAATAGAGACCAAGAGACATGATCAAGACATAGGAATCCTTTTGCTTAACTGACGTGACAATAAAAAGTCTCCAATTCCTAGTCCATTCCTTTGGTGCTTCTAAGATATGGGGAAGCCAAAGTATTCACATGAGAAAAGTGAATCTAACTTTCTGAGCTACCTGCAATTTTGTGTCTCTATGCTTTGATGCTTAATCAGCAAATACCAATGATGTTTGTTGAATCTTGTTCAGGTGCTATTACTGAATAAAATAATTCTTACTATAAATCAGTAATCATTTCATCACAACCATGAATATGCCAGTCAGAAATCTGGAAAGGGTACAGTTAGCATAATGTGTTATCTTATCTCTGCTCTGTGATATCCGGAACTCCCGATGGGAAGACATTGGTACTTAGCCTGATGACTGGGGTCTAGAAACACCCCAAGGCTCTTTCATATCTGCATCTGTAGGTTTGTGTCTCACTACTGGCTGAACCTCAGTGGGAGACATGAGATGGAACACCTTGTTCTGGCCTGGACCCTTGATACTTGACTTTATCCATAGCATAGTAGCAGGGTCCAAAAACAGCGCCCTGAGGGAAACAGACAGAAGCTGTGAACTTTGGGTCAACCACTCTTGGAAGTACATAATGTCACGTCCTGGTGAAGTCAGAATTCATCCCAGATTCAAGAGGGGGGAACTAAACAGGCATATTTTGCTGTGAGCAGAGTGAAGCTCACACTGGGGGCATGGACAGTCAAAAGAGAGAGCTTGTAGCTTGTCCTCAGTTCTTGAGGTGAAGTTTTCTATGTATTTGTGATCACCCTCAACTTGCTTTTATAACCTTTGTGACAGATACACTTACAAGAGTATATCTAATATTATATATAATAACATATAATAGAGTCAAACTTTAGTTCTATGGCTTTAACAACATTAAAGTCCACACATGTGAAGATTTTTGTAATCAATCTGGGAGTGTATATATTAAATTTAAGCATATAACTTTATTATATAAAGTGTTACTTTATATAATATAAAGAAAAATATCTTAATTTAAAAAATTGTGACTTTTCAAATGAATACTTTTTTTTTTTTTTGGTAGTCCTGGCTGTCCTGGAACTCACTCTGTAGATCAGGCTGGCCTTGAACTCAGAAATCCGCCTGCCTCTGCTTCCCAAGTGCTGGGATTAAAGGCGTGTGTGCGCGCGCGCCACCACTCCCTGGCTCAGGATGTTTTTCTTGAGTTAGATACAAGGACTACTTTGACCTAGGGCTATGAGGAAAAAACAACGCCAAACCAACCAACCAACCAACCAACTAACCAACCACAAGACAACAAACAAACAAACAAACAAACAACTACCAACTGGAGCCAGAGAAATGACCCAGTGCTTAAGAATGTGTACTGTTTTTGCAGAGGACCTGGGTTCAGTTCCCAGCACCCACAGTTCATAACTGTCTGTAACTCCAGCTCCAGTGGATCTGCAGCTCCCTTTTGGCCTCTGCAGGCACTACATGGATGTGCATATATCCACATACAAACACATGCATATACACATACTTTAAAAAGACAATTTAAAATGAGATAAAAAGAACAGCTTAATATTGTTTTAAATTTTAAAATACCCTTCTCATAGAAATATACAAGTCAATAAAAAGATGATTAAGGGGCTTGAGAGGTGGCTCAGCGGTTGAGAGTGCTTACTGATCTTGCAGTGGACCTTGGTTTGGTCCCCAGCATCCACACAATGGTTCACAACAGCCTGCAAGTCTGGCTGTAGGGAATCTTGTACCCTCTTTGGCCTCTGTGGGCTCCTGCATGCATATGATACACCTAAACTCATGCAAGTACACACATACATATAAAATGATAAATAGATAAACCTTTAAAAAGCTCCTTAAAAAGATAGCAGAGTGGATTTAACTAGAACTGTTAGTAATCTGTCTAAACTCCACCTCCACAGTCACTTGGCAACAGCCAGGTACGCTCCACCCCACAGTTACCCCGTAGGCCTGCCCACTATAAAAGGAGCTGCTTGGCCCCTCCTCTCTCTCTTGGTCCCTCGACCCGCCTGCAGGTTGCCGTCTCCCCTCCCCCCTTCCCTTACCCCTCTCTCCACGTGGTCATGGCCGGCCTCTACTCTCTCTCTACTACTCTCTCTCTCCTCCCGCTCTCCCACTTTCTTAATAAACCTCCCCTCGTGGAACCGTCTAGTCGGCTGTGATCTGTTACAAGCTGCGCCGTGACAACCTTTCAAGAACATGAAGTCTACTATGTAGATCCGGTATCATGAGGTTCTGCCTAAATCAAAGAGAAGCCCTGTGGATCTGAACTTGAGAAAAGGAGGCAGTTGAAGGGTTTATTTAATACTGTATGTTCCAATGGCATCACCTGGGACTCCTATCCATCCCTGGCTCCTGTACAAACTCTTTAGCTCCATGCTGTACAAACCCCTTAGCCCCATGCTGTATCTTCCCTGGAACTTTAACCATCCCTGCTCTTGTAAAACTGGGACGGTGAGTCTCGAGTCTTTTTCCAGGGCCATGTATATTTTATCTTCTATACCCACGAAGCAAAACCATTCCCTTTCCCACCTTTTATAAGAAACCAAATCCTGCAGAGGACGTTTATCATGATTTTTATAGACCTAGTCAGGACAGGCTATAGGGGGAAAGGATCACATGGTGGAGCATTTAACAGCCTGCTCTTGTGCGCTCTTCACCCGTGCCCATTTGAACTCCAGAGACGAGACTTCCCAGGCTTGATTAGATCCCCGGGAAGTGTGGTCCTATTTACTAGCTAGAGGGCTGAGTGTGTATAGCTCAGTGATAGAGCATCCATCTAGAGTGAACAGGTCTGGAACTCAATTCCTGCAACACAAAACAAAGCAATGAAACAAAACCCAATGTACTAGCTAGGGAAAAGAATAATAGGCCGAAAGGCAGACAAAGAACTTGGGGAGAATAAAAACAATCTCCACTTGTAGGGACTTCAGTGTTGTTAAAGCCGTGGAAATAGAGTTTGACTCAGCTGTTCTGAAGCATGGTCATCTCTCATCTTGATAACAGCACTCAGAAATGGCTACGTCTATTGTACTTCCATTTTATAGAAGACTGAGCCAAAAAGTAGTCATCAGATTACCTGAAGACATGATATCTAATCATAAAACCTCCACTTTTTTTTTCCCCAAAGGGGAGGGGGTTTATTTAGGGCAGAGGGCAAAGGTAGGGAGAGAAATGGGAGAAGATGGTAAAGAAAGAGGAGAGAGAGAGAAGAGAAGAGGAGGCTGGCCATGACCATGTGGAGAGAAGGGGAAGGGAAGGGAGGAAGGGCGAGGAGAAGCTAGAGGCAAGAGAGTAAGAGAGTAAGAGAGTGAGGAGGAGGCAAGCAGCCCCTTTTACAGTGGGCAGGCCTACCTGGCTGTTGCCAGGTAACTGTGGGGAGGAGCATACCTGGGTGTTGCCAGATAACTGTGGAGAAAACCTCCACTCTTAATTAATTCTTGTGTTCTACCACATTAACTGATCGGTCTGTAGACTACCCCTCTTTCTGGTAGTACTGGGACTTGAACCCAGGGCCTCAGATATGCTTGGCAAGTATGCTTCACTAACTCAGACTTCCAGCCCCTGAATGGTTTGAAGGAAGAACATGGACACTCTGCTCTTCAGGGTGCATTTTTTACCCTTTCAGCCTGTGAGCCCCTCCACTGGTAATTGATAGCCTTCAAATTTTATCTTCTAAGGACATTTTTACTTACTTCCTTTAAAATATTTTATTAGAGAAATCACCATCACCAATGTGCAAAAGTTACAAATGAACCAATATGTCATAGAAGATGTTCATTATGAAGATTAAACCCTCCCTAGTTTTTTTTTTGGCAATCATTGTGTGATATTTCTGATTAATGATTCCATTTTGGCTATTTCAATGTTTAGCGGCCTTCATCTGTTAGTGTGGATTACAGGTGCCATGCCTCGCTGGAATCTGACTCCTTTTGACCAGAGAATGTGAATTAAAATCAATAGCAATGTCATTAGCATCCCAATATCAAGAAAGATAATATAACAATTTCTCATGCATTCAGTTTATTAAAATTTGCTAAAGTGTGAAATATGTAGGACAAGTAATGATGTTTTAATCTTTTACCAAGGTAACAATTGAAGGCTGATTGATTCCATTCAGTAATTATAAAACCAGAATGATGGAGGATTGTAATCAAGTAGGATTCATTCTCCTACTTTGTCACTCCTCCATGCAAGATAAAATTCTCATTTGCATCATCTCTTTTATCTGAAAAGAAATCAAACTTCTATTTGCTTCACTAAACCCATGAGGTAGATAATAGCGTCTCTCAACTCTGGAAAGGGTGGTGAGGCAGCCACTGCCTACTAATAGCTGAGAAGAGTTGGGTAGCCCATCTTTAGGCCCGAGCTAGCTCTGTGAGAGCTGTCAACACCACTAAGATCTAACATTGTATTTTTTTTTTTAAATGATGGCGAGGGAGGTCAGGGCTGAGTGTCATGGCATTATGATTTTTCTTTCTGAGTTTGGTAAGATAGCTCTTGGTAAATGTAGTTAACCAAACATTAGTTCTATTATCCACTCACTTAGTTTGTAGAGAGCTATGGGGAACTTTCATTTTTTAATTTCACAAAAGCTAACAAGAACCCAAATTTCCTTCAAATGTACAGGGGGATTACTGGGAGCCTACAGATACGAAAATGTTAGGCTGTGTGTAGAAAGCTGGGAAGACCTGGAAGGGGGTGGGGTTAGAAAAGGCCTCAATGAGCCTCATGATGTTAAAAGTCCTAGAATTTCACGTTGTAGGACGGGAGAATCCAGATGGCTCATTTTCAGCATCATGAGAACTTTGAAGACACCTTGGAAAGAATAGCTTATATCTAGCCATCGTTGCTAGGTAACCCAGAAAGTATCACCAGCCATCTTGACAATTGTCATTTCTTACTGGGAAATTAAAAATTTCTCAGGGAAAGTCTTCTTCATTGGATGTGACTCCTCTTGTCCATGGTAAAGTCAGATGGCCTGTTACAAGCTAGCAAAAAGGCCCATGCCTTTCCTTTCTAACACTATCACAGTCATGTTTGTGAGATGATTTGGCTAATTCCAGCTATCAGACTAGAAGCTTTGCAAAGACCAGGACTGAGTGTGCCTGTGCTTTCAATATGGTTGACTAAATATTCCCGGTGTTGCCTATATGCGTTCTCTCCTGAGGATCCTGGTCTGAGTGAGAACTCACACAACCTGGTTAGAGAGTGTTCTTGCTACACTCAAAAAAGATGCCATCTCTTTCTTGGGCCTTCTGGTTGCTACTCCAGGAGTAAGTGGCTGTAGGAACTGGTTATACAACAGTTTAGGAGTGACCTTATGACACACTCCACAATTAGCCAGAAAGCATTTCAGTCCTCAGAGGAACCAAATGCTTGAAAAGAGTTGCCTTTGACGTGCTTGTGAATGGAAAGCTGAGACTTGAGAGTGTTTCCAGGTAGGCGTGAACATTAGGGTGTCTCTGTTCTTTACTATACAAATATTTACTTTCATTGTTTGGTTACAGTTACTAGCCTTCTCACAGATTTTCTGTGGGCAGGACAGCATTGTGAAGATTGTTTTTGGAGCCAGACAGACCTGGAAATTGAATCTCAGCTCCATAACTTATTAGTTATGATGCCTCACATCTGTAAACTTAGGAAAGTTGTGCTGGTTTTATAGAGCCATCCTGTAGGTCAGGTACACTAAAGACTGTAGTGCCGAACACAGAGAGTCCCCCTGTGGGTCAGACACACCAGAAACCATAGAGCCTAGCACAGAGGGTCCCCCTGTGGGTCAGACACACCAGAAACCATAGAGCCTAGCACAGAGGGTCCCCCTGTGGGTCAGACACACCAGAAACCATAGAGCCTAGCACACAGGGTCCTCCTGTGGGTCAGACACACCAGAAACCATAGAGCCTAGCACAGAGGGTCCCCCTGTGGGTCAGACACACCAGAAACCATAGAGCCTAGCACACAGGGTCACCCTGTGGATCACATACACCAGAAACCATAGTGCTTAGTTCAGAGGGTCATTCTGTGACTCAAACACACCAAAGCCTTTAGTGCCTAGCACAGAGGGTCACCCTGTGGGTCAGATAAACTAGAGACTGTAATGTCTAACACAGGGGGGCATCCCTTGGGTCAAACACAGTAGAGACTATGCTGTTTGATACATTGATCAACACATTGGAAGATGCAGTTAGAGTTCTTATGGCCAAGTTTCAGAAAGCAAAAATGGATCGCTGTGTAAGGTAGAAAATTTGCTTAAAACTGCCAACAAACTGTGGGACAGTGCTTAGCAAAACTGGGCGAAGCTCTTTTGCTCCATGGAGAGATAATTTTAAGGAATGCCAGAAAAAGTTTACAACACAGGCATTGGCCAATTTCTGTACTATCCCAAGACATGGCTTCATTAAGAGTACAGCAGTAGAGTGTGCAGTCCTAGAGGAGGTACCTAGATCATTGGGGTAAGCTCAGAGGTAGCTAGGCAACTGCTGATCTTAAAAGGCCACTAGCAAGAATTTAGTGCTTTCTTACCTCTGGTAGATCTTTGCTCGATTTGGGAATTCTTTGTCAGCTGCAGGCTTTGTGGAGGAGGGAGAAGACAGACTAAAACATACAACCCTCATCCATATTATGACTGGAGCAGCATTTCCGTTAAGAATTCTTGGTTTGAAAAACTGGGAGAGTAGAGCCTATATGTCCAATGGTCTCCCTGCTCATTAGAAGCCTTGAGAAACACATCAAGTGAGCTCATTTTGGTCTTATCTTTGACTCACCAGGGGAGTAATTAAACGACAATTGGAGGTCTGATTCTCCTGTCAGACCAATTAAATAACACACTTTTAGGAAAGGGGCCTAGATAGTCACATTAACAAATAAAAGCCTGGGTAAGTGAGGTCATTGAGTTAAAAAAAAAAATCTCCATTGGCCTGGCTTTCTGAACACTTATCACGACAGAATCCCAGGGGCGTTCCTCTCGGGCTGGTAAGCGGAAGGGAAGTAAGACGTAAAGCCCCCGTGTCTCTTCTGCTTTGGCGTATTTGGTTGAGGTCATTGATCCCCGAAATAGGCCTCTTTCCTAACCTTGCTTCAAATAGGGATCTCATCACTTTTGAAACTATTTAAACTCTCAGGGGAGGTGAGGTGTAGGGTTCTCGGAATGGCGTGTCAAGATGTGTCATGGTTAAGTTTTTAGGAAATGCTGTTTGTTGAGTGCTTCTCTGGGACCGGATGGTTTGGCAGCCTGTGCACTCGGCTCTTAGCTGCTCATCTCACTGGGGAGCCTCCTTCTGGGCTCAGGAGGCTGCGGAGGCTTTCCCCGAAAGCTGCTGGTGATGTGTTTATAAAAAGATAAAGAGATAAAGAGTATGTTCTGTGGAGGTGTGGTGAGGTATGGGGGAAGGGGATGTCTTGGCCGGCCCTTGCTGAGGCATCTCTTCCCCCTGAGGGACCAGCCACAAGACCGCATAGTATAGAATAGAGTTTATTCAGGGCATAGGGAGGAGAGTTAAGAGGATGGGGGGAGGGGAGGGGAGAGGGGAAGGGAAGGAGGAGAGAAATAGAGGCTGGCCATGACCTCGTGGAGAGAGGGGGAAGGGAAGGGGAAGGGGCGAGGGAACAGAGAGATCAAGAGATCAAGAGAGATCAAGAGTGCAAGTGAGTACAAGTAAGCTGAGGGGCAAGCAGCCCCTTCTATAGTGGGCCAGGCCTACCAGGCTGTTGCCAGGTAACTGTGGGGCGGGGTTTAGACAGACTGCTAACAGCTGGACTTATCCGCACACAGGTGGTGCCTCTTCCAAGTGGTCCCCAACCATGTAGGTGTTAAGTGAGTGGCCAGAGCCCACACCACAGCTGCAGTGGAGGAGTGTGGTAGTACTAAGAGACTGTTAGGTCAGAGGAAGTTGAGGCCAGATGTTCCATCTAGAGCAGGACGTAGGCTTAGGCAGGCCCACCTGCCCGTTTAGTGTGTTCCTGGTTTCTTCAATTCTGCTCCGTTCTCTGTTCTTGTATTCCCTTTCTGTTTTATTCTCTTCCTCTTTTCCCTTCTCCTTCAAGCTTCCTTCCACTCTGCCTCCCCCTCATTTACGCTTGGATTTTTCTTTTCCGTTTTGTTGTCTTGAGTCTTATGTCTTTAAGCCTTTGTCTCAAAAAAAAAAAAAAAGCCTTTGTCTCAAACTGATCACATGTGGAATTAGATAATGTTGAACAATCAGGCTGTGGGGTGGAGACAATTTGAAGGAAGCTTCTTGTGGTCTCTCAGGAGAAGAACATTGTTCATCGACAATATGGCTATTATTTAGCTAGCAAGATTAAAAACAAGACAAAAACTAAGCAATCAACCAACCAACCAACCAACCAACCAACCAAAATCTCTGATCATACTGTGTGAGACCATGTGGCCTCAAAGGGAGGACATTTCTCTGTACTCATATGCATCTCGTATTTGGGATAATCTCTTCTTCCCTATTTTTTTTTTGGAGCAGGAAACTATATTAAAGTGATATGTATTTATGCTTCAGACATTACCAAATTCCCATAAAACAACCAGATGCCACAACATAGACAGAGACATATTTCTACTTTTCCTTTGTGCTCTTTTCTTTAACCATCCTGAGTGAGAAAAGGATCAGGTACTTCTCTGTAGACAAAAAAAAAAAAAAAAAAAAAAAAAATCTGTGCCCCACCCCCACCCCAACAGGGTCTTAGTCAAGACTTGAGCTTCTTAAGTAGTTTAGGATGGCTTTGAGTTCCTGCCTCTAAGGATTGGTGTGGAACTGACACATGATCGTGTGGAGCCAAGGAACAGCTGAAGGACTAACGAATGCTTGAGGTTTGGTCTTATTGTCTATTTCAATGCCAAGTGCAGGGGCAGGTCCCAGGACCTGGAGTCTGCACGTACTCCTCTTACCCTGCCCACAAGTTATTTTTGATTGGTAAATAAAGCTGCCAACAGCCAATAGCTGGGCAGAAAAGACATAGGTGGGGTTTAGGTTTCATGGGCTTGGGGTTTGGGGAGAACCACAAGAAAAAGAAGGTGCAGAAGGAGAAGGGGAAGTTGCTGTGGGTTAGGAGAGCCATAAACAGATGTGGCCCTGAGGGCTGGCCAGTGGGAGTTAAGAGCAGCCCAGAAAAAACATAGTAAGTAGTAAGTAATAACTCAGGGTTATCTGTAGGAAAGTAGATTCTAACAGCTTAGAGGGTAGTTATCTGCCCAGCTCTTGTGCGGTTTAAGGCTCATTGTAAACATAAAGGTTGTGTGTGTCTTTTATCTGGGAACTAATTAATTTGTCTAGAGTGGGGTAGAAACCCCAGGTTGTGATTAAGTAATTTCTACAAGTGAGTCTTGTTGTTTTTCCATGAAAACCCGAAAGGATATGGGCTGTAGTCCACAAAGGACAATGTCAACTGAGAATGAGCTGACACAGAATACAAAACCTGAGAGAAATTGGAGAACATCTGACTACTAGAGAAGACTCAGACAGCTGGGCTGAGCTGTGGATAAACAGTGAAACTATGCTGGGGGTTAAACCATACCCCCCTTCCTCAAAGACGTGCTGAAGTTCTAACTTAGAAGCTGGGGAATGTGACCTTATTGCAAATAGGGCTTTACAGATGTGATTGAGACACAGATTAAGATGAGGTTATACAATACTTGAGTTAGACATTGTCTCAAGATGGCATGCGTCATAGTAGCAAGAGAAGAAGCTCAGAGAAGAAAGAGATATGTGTAGACATACAGATACAGATGTGTGTGGACACACACACACACACACACACACACAGATGTCCTGTGACAGTCAACAAGCCAAGGAATTCCAGGGACTTCTGAGAAACAGGGAAGAGTAGGAATGGGTGGAAGAGCCTGCAGAGGGAACAGATATTGATGATTCCTGAATCTCAGCCTTTTTATTTCCAGAGCCATGAACGATAAATCTTGGATGGCTTAAGTTATCAGATGTATCATAAGTTTTGCCATGTCAACCCTAGAAAATTAGTGCAACAAATACACACAAAACTAAAGGTGGGAAAAAGGACCCACCTGCCTGCCTCTTCCTGTCTGCCTTCCTCCCTCCCTGCCTTTCTGCCTTTCTGTTTGCCTTCCTGGCATCTCCCTGCCTCCCTGCCTCCCTGCCTCCCTGCCTCCCTGCCTCCCTGCCTCCCTGCCTCCC
>NW_021604578.1:17690904-17700725 GCF_004785775.1 Grammomys surdaster | reverse complement strand
CCCTGCCTCCCTGCCTCCCTGCCTCCCTGCCTCCCTGCCTCCCCACCACCCTCCCCGCCTCCCCGCCTCCCCGCCTCCCTGCCTTCTTCTCTGCCTGCCTTCCTGCTTTCCTGCCTCCCCACTTTCCTTCCCAGGGAGAGTAACAGTTTATCTAGGCAAGGGGAAGTGAGCATGGCACAACAAGGTAGAACTGTCAAAATTTAATAGTCATCATCCTATAAATATTGAATGCTCTTAGCAAAATTATAATTCATTGGGAAGAATATGTATGTGGCAGGACTGTGTGTGTGCAGGTGAATGTGCATGCATGAAGTCATCTTCCGTGGTGCAGAATATGTAATGCTGAACTGGAGAATTCCAGGAGTAGTGACACAAGCATCTTAGAACTGCAAGGGTAAGGAGGAGATGGGATTGCCGGGACCGTGTGTGTGGGAACAGGATTGTGGAATGACTTATGTACTATGTGCATGAATAACTTCCCTGTGATGAAAAGCTGCTTTAAAAAGAATTCTCAGGACTCACTGAGAGATGCCTCAGCAGTTAACAGTGCATACTGCTCTTGCAGAGAACCAGAGTTAAGTTCCTGAACTTATGTGAGGTAGGTCACAACCTAACACCAGTTCCGGGGGGTATAATGTGTTCTGGCCTCCTCAGGAAACCATGTTTACAAGCACCCCTCCCACCCCTACATATAATTAAAATTCTAAAATAAGGTGCTGAAGAGATGGCTAAGTAGTTTAGAGAATTGGTTGCTATTCTAGAGGACTCAGTTTTGATTCCCAGCACCCACATAGTGGCTCACAAACATTTACAGTTCTGCTGCTTCTAGGGGATACCATACCCTTTTCTGGTCTCTGCTATCATCAGGCGCACAAGTAGTGCATAGACATACATGCAAGCAAAATATCCGTTCACACAAAATAAAATAAAATAAAATAAAATAAAATAAAATAAAATAAAAACATTGTCATACAAAGCTAAAAATAAAGACAAAAAGAATTATTAATATATGAAATCATCTATAGAAATAAGAAATGCGTTGATTTTGGAGACAAAGTTTGAATTTAGATACATTTTATTTGGGGGAATGATTGTTAATTTCTCTGTTCCCTAGACCTGAGGAAAGGTTGAATACAGTTGGTTCCTAAAATCTTCATATCTCCCCTTATCTCACATTCAAATCCAACTCTTAGAGTAAAAGTGTCCATTATTTTGTTGCAATAACTAGAAAAACAATAAGATTAGTTTTACCACTTTTTTAAAAAAACTGAAACCTATAAAACCTTACTTTGGTAAGGTAAATCTTTTGTAAAAACTTGTTACATCTTATTTATTGACTGTGTGTCTGCAGGGGCATGCATCACAGCCCAAATGTGGAGGTCGGAGGACAACTTGTAGGACTTGATTTTCTCCTTTTATTATGTAAGTCCCAGTGATGGAACTCATGTCCTTAGCTTTGGTGGCAAGTGTATTACCCCTGAGTTATCTCACTGGCCCAAGTAAGCACTACTTCTTGGAGTTGGGAAGTCCCAGGAACCTTCTTATTCCTCTAGGAACTAGTGAGTTCACTAGAAATAAGAGCTTCTGGCAAACGTTTCTCAGCTATCCTTAGTTCTCAAGGAGCGAGGATTCAGCCTGCACTGCCATATTTTGCCATTAGAGGGCAGTGCAGCCGCGAGAGCCCAGGAAGGAGGGGGAGAAGGATGCTTCTTAGCACCTGGAGAGTGGGAGGAAGTGTCTCACAGTGTTTGCACTTGAAGCATCTCAGTAGCTAGATATTTCACTGGCACAAATGGCGTGTCCTCTTCTAAATTTTGTGCGAATCTGAAAAGGCAGTAACTTTGATCTTGATGCATGTTCTATGGCTACCTTTTTCGTTTCGAGCCAGGAATTTATTAGGAAATCGAAGGGAAAGGCAAGAAGAACTTTAAGATGGGCACATCTCTATTTCCCTACTTTTGCGATAGATTTAGTACATGCTCTGAAAGAACACAGTGCCGGCTGAAAAGTGCCCTGTTTCTTCTCTATTATTCTAAAATAGATGTGCTTCTCTCACGCATGGATGGACCATTTACCCCTGATTTGTATCTCTGGGACAAATCTGACTCGTTAGCGCCGTTATTTGTAAACTGCTAACCTGGTTCCCTGCGCTCTTGTAACGCTATCTTGATGGGTTGCTGTGAAAATGTGAAGCTGCCTGTCAGGCAGGAAAAATTATGTAAAAATGATGTGGGTATAGAAAATGGAGTCGACAAAATGTAATAAACTCCCCCTGGGCTGAAGAGCTGAGCTGCATATGTAATGAAGTACTTTAGAATTACGTCACCTTTATATAACATCTGGCAGTGACTTTTATTTCAGAGCTAATTTGAAGAAGCTGGGAGCTTTTTTTTTTTTCTCTTCTCCCCTCCCAGAGCCTGCCTTTATCTGAAAGAAGAAAAAGGAACAGTTACATTTTGCACGCGAAGGAAGCCAGAATGGTTAGATTATTTCCTTGGGGTAATGAAAAAAGGAAAAAAAGAAACAGAAGAAAGGTCAGGTGAACAGAAGTAATGGAGAGGTTTGTGGGATTCTTAGAGACACTGGATCAGTGCAAGCAACCAGAGAGGAAGTCTGGGTGGCTTGGCTCTCCCCTTCCTTCTATTGCCCTTGCTTGGTCTGGATGCATACACCTGATCCAAGAATACCATGGCAATAGTGAATATTTGATTCGTAGTGAGAGGTTATAAAAATGACTCAGATGATTGCAGAAAGCCCCTTGGTTTCTTTATCTCTTGAGGAGAAAACCTCTCCAAACAGCACCCGGCTTCCCTACAGTGTCCGGAAGTATACATCGATTACAGTATTCACACACCGTGTCTCTTTCTTTTTGTTTAGATCAACAATGATGAAGAGCTATGCAATGGAATTTCCTCTCATGAAAGTAAGGGCTCAGGATGGTTGGGACCCTCTTTGCATCTCTCCATTTTCCCTGCTTGAAGCGTCTCTGCCAAACTTGCCTTGTCACAGTCTGGTCCTTGCTGAACTGTGTTTGATGACCTCAGTGTCCCTCTTCATGATACGTTTGAATCTTCCATTCTTACTGAAGCCCCAAAATGTCCCTTTCTGAATCTCAAGGCCATGTCTATAATTCAGACCAGGTATTCTCTTACTTCTTTGCAGTGATGACTTTCCAACGGCATATTTGAGAGTTAGTGGGATGTTTCAAAGTCAAACAATAGATTTGCATATTATAAGGGAGAACGTGTTCTCAAGGAGCTGAAGTATATGATGAAATCCGTAATTATGATTTCTGCCAGTGCTGCCTCCTTCAGGCCTTGGCAACCCTGTGGGTGGGTGAGAACAGGCACATGGGCTTCAGTGGGTGGCAACTGCCAGTCGTTGTGGGCTGAGGGAAGTTAAATCCAGGAACCTCTCTTCCCAACACTTGGGTCTTCTTGTAAACCCAGCCTCAGAGGGCAAGGACTATTATGCTAAAGGGTCTGGATGTCACCCTACCTCCGAGGACATCCATGTGAGAACCTGTGGGATGATTGTCATATCACTTGGACTTTGCCTTCCTCCCAGTGAGCATGGCTGTTGGTCATGGGTAGCTGTATTATTGTTACTCTGTAGGGATAATCTCTTGTGTACTGTGTGGAAGAATCACCTGTCAATAAAAAGCTGATGGCCAATGAGCTGAGGCAGGATTAGAAGGTGAGACATCTGGCAGAGAGAGGGGAAGTCTGGGAGATAGTCAGAGGCAGGAGATTCAACCTCGGTCCTGGAGGAATGGCAGGCTCACAATAGTTTAAACTGGTTAAATAAGTTACCAGCTAGACTTGGAGCAAGCCCAAGCTTAAGACCTATACATTGTACATAAAGAAGCCTCTGAGGCAGTATTTGGGGCATGGGTAGAAAAGCCCATGGCTACATTACTGTGAGGTAATTTAGACTGAATTCTGAGTGAAGTTTGGAGGTGTCAGTATGTTTAATATTAATGCTGAGGTGTGTAGGTTATGAATTGTATTGCATGGCATACTACCCCCAAACACAGTTAGTGTCCTTACTTTTTAATTATATATGATATGCTTGTGGGTCAGAAATTTGAGCCAGTGTCAGCTGGGCAATTTAACCAGAGAGACTTAGTGGTCTACTGTGGACTGAAGGGTCCACTATGGGTCCTCTCATGAGACTGGATCTTATGTAACAGGATATAGACTTTGGACCCATTTTCTTTCTCTAGGACCTTCCACAGGTTTTCTCTAGAAGGATCATTAGGATTTTACATAGTGCCTCATGCAGAATTTGGCAAAGTCTCTGAAAGACTCAACTCAGATTTGACAGTGTATCAACTCCGAGAGCTGACAGTGTATCAACTCCGTTTCACTTCTGTGGTCAAATCCATTGCAGGGAAGCCCAGAATAAGAAAGTAATAAAATAGCTGGGTGGTGGGGATACACACCTTTAGTCCCAGCACTTGGGAGGCATAGGCAGGTGAATCTCTAAGTTCAAGGCCAGCCTGGTCTATAAGTGCTGGAGAAACCTTGTCTCCAAAAAACCAAAAACAAACAAACAAACAAACAAATGAACAAATGTCAGATAAGACAGCTACTGTTTCCTAAGGAAAGGAGTGTCACAGAATCTGTAGGCATCTTTGATCTACTAGATAGATGTTGCACACACACAGAATGTATGGGGAAAGGGCAAGAAGGAGAACTCTGTAAGGAGAGCCATTCCCTGCCTACGGTGGTAGTGACGAGTCAGTTTTCCCCAGTGAATGGCGGTCCCTGGGAGGACTGTCCTTCCTTCCCCTCCTGGGGATAGTGTTCCGAAGGAGGAGTTGGGAGCATTTCTCATCTTCTCCACTGTGCTGCACAGCGTGCCAGGGCCTAAACAAGCAATGGACCATCCAGGCTCGAAAGCCTTTCAGATTCTTCCGTTTTCACAGAGTAGGGTAGGGGAGAGCTAGAACTGGTTTTCAAAACTCCAATTGGACTACATTTAATTTCTTTTGTTGATAACTTCTATGTACAGTACAGGACTCAGTAAATGCTGGAATAGAAGCATTGATTTCTAACTGAAGCCACGACACAATCCTGGCAGCCACTGCACAGGTCCTCCTGGCAGCCACTGCATGGGTCCTTCTCTTCATCTCTCACTTAATTTAATCAACTTCTCCTTTTCTTTCCCCTCATCTTCTCTCTTCCTCCCCCCCCCTCGTGTGTGCGTGCTCACACACACATAGGCATGCAAATGCATACTGAGGCCTGAGACTGATGTCAACACGTTCCTTCCTCTATCACTTGTCATCTTGTATTTTGAGACCATCTCTCACAGAACCCAGGGCTTGCTGTTTGAGCTGGGTTGGCTGTCCAGTAGCCATCTGTCAGGATCCACTTGACTCTGTCCCCTGGCACTGTTGGCTACACACATAGATATATGCTACACTATGGGACTTTTATATTTGTGCTGGGGATTTGAACTCAGGTTCTCATGCATAAGCAACAGGTACTTTATCTACAGAACCAGCTTTCCAATCCCCCAGTCAATGTGTGAAAAGAGAATATGCATACATAATATATACATTAGAGAAACAATAGGGAGTGGAATAAAAATCTCTCTCACACTTTTAGTCCTCAGTCTCCCAGATCCCTTTCTTTGGGTGAGTCGACTCTTTCATTGGTATATCCTACTGGTCAAATTCTCTGCATATACAAATAATCTGTTTCTCTATGTATGTACATATAAAATTGTAGGATGCAATTATGTATCCTTTTCCACACAAATAGATGCATATATACTGTCTTCTCTTTTGTACCTTGCTTTTTCATCAAACAGATTGTCAACAGCTGTCTCAAATCAGTAAGTATAGATTAACGTAGTTTTTTCTCCCCAAAGCTATATGGTATTCTGTTGCATGAATATGATACAATCTCTTCTTCTTTTTTTAAAAATCAATTTTGTGTCATGGATGTTTTAGGTTGGTTCCAATCTTTTGCTGTTTTAAGCAACATCACAATGCAGAGTCTGGTGCATGCATATTTATACATGTGTGCGACTGTGTCTAGAAATGAAATTGTGGGTTTTGGAATAAAAGCATTGCAGTTCTTACAGTGGTTCCCAAATGATCTTTCTTAGAGACTCTTAGCTTTACATTCCCCCCCCCCCCCCACACACACACTCAGCTTCTGTGGTAGATACTGGGGATTACTAATGGAATCTGTTTTGAGGAAATTATAGGTGAAAAACAAGTTGCAAGACCAAAGAAGAAAAGGATCCAACTTGTGCTTTTGTATCCACTTGTATTTTATGAGATTTCTAAGTACTTTACCAAAACTCCTGGTGAAGCAGACCAGTGTCAGACATTTCTTGCTATGAGGAAATGAACCACATGGAGAAATGGGAAGTGTGGACTTGGCATAGAGAGAGTCTGCTCTAGGCAAACATTGCCAGGATTCACTGTGGGCTCTCAAGTTAGCCGGCTAGCCTTTGATCTTAGTTTTTTTTTTCCCGTTTGTCAGATGAGTGTTTGGAGAGATGAACTCAGAAGAATGCTTGGGTCCAAAATTATTTGCTCTTTATAAAACTCTTTTTACTCTTTACAGGAAGATCTGTATAGGAATATCTACAGAATTCATAAGTCTCTGAACAAAATGAAAACGTGGGGTCTCCATTTAGAAACTATTAAGAGTTTCAAGTGGTCACAGAAGAATCTTAAGATAAGCATTGGCCCTCCAAAGGGTAGAGCTTCTGTGCAACTGCCCTGGTGACAGGTCCATGAGGCCAGCCCCTCTCTCATATACATTCTTTCTTCTACTTCCTCCTAAGTATTTGGTGGTGGCTTGATGAACATTCGTCTGATATTATATTGGATGACTTAACTCTGAGACAAATACTCAGAGAACAATAGAAGGGAGGAAAGGTTCTGTTTGGCTCACAGTGTCAGAGGACTTAGCGGATGGTTGTTTGCTCCGTGGTTGTGGGCCTGTGGTAAGGTAGAGTGTCACGGTAGCAGTGCTGCATGGTGGAGCAAAGTTGCTCCCCTCATGGTTACCAGGAAGCAGAGGGACCAGAAAGGGACCCAGGACAAGATGGAGCTGGCAAAGGCAAGCCTCAGTAACCTGCTTCTTCCAGTTAGGTATCATCTCTGAAATGTCTGTCATCTCCGAGTATGTGATTAAATTATGATTTCACAGGTAGATTTATCCACTGATTAGGACAGCTCTTGTGATCCATTTATCTTTCATTGATGAGTCTTTTGGAGGGATACTTTGTAATAAGTCATAACATCCATAATAAGTCTGCCTTGGTCTACTGCCCCTTGCCACAAGAAGCTGCCTTAACCCATAGCTTGTATAAAGGGCATCTGCTGATTGGACCATAGGTAGAATACCTGATGTAAGGACCAGCAGGGTGGTGAGAAGCTTTCAGGAGATACTCTGATCGAGGAGTGATCAGTGATTACACTGGCAAACAGGCTTTCCCTGGGATTTGATCTGAGATATATGGAAGCATTAGCCAGCTAGATTGGGGTTAGGGCAAGGAAGGGTGGAGGTTAATAGGTAGGAAAAGGAGATGAAAGCACACACATGGTGATATGCAACTGAACACCGAACCCTTATTACTCGAGGTAGCTTAATTTACTTCTGTCCTTGTCAACCTAAAGAGCATAATTAAGCTAGCGTTTTGCTAGACCATCACTTCAGCCTGTTAATGATTAAGCCACCTAGGGCGTGTGGATTAAGAACAATTAGAAATGGGAAAATAGCTCTGAGCCCTTTATCTTTCCCTTCACATGCCAGCTACCAGACTGGAATGAGCTGGCTGAGTCACTTGTGCTGGCCAGGTGGGGGTGACTGGATCTCTTCGAATGGGATTCTTCTATTTTTTTTTTTTTGCTTTATTTATTCATGTGCTAGTCAACTTTATTATATATCCCCAGGGCTGTTTTTTACTTCCTAACTTCTCTTACGTTGTGTTTGGCATCTTGTTCTACTTCCAGTGGGTTAGCCCTAGGAAAAAAATGTAGCTGTCAAGTGTGTAGCAAGACACATATTTTCTTGGTGTATATCTTTTTCTTTCTGTTGGATTATGCTAATGGGTCCCCGGAGTCTGCGTCAGGGAGAGGCAGGAGCTGGGGTAAATGAACTTGGCAGACCTTTTCCAGGTTAGTTATGTTAAGGAAAGACTTCCAGGTAGTCATTCTCCAGCAACTCACTATAAAATACACATAATAATGGCTACTTCTCCATTCTCCTTCATGGTTCATAGAGGCTCCGTTTATTGGTCTTTAGATAAATAATCAACTAACTTGGTCAGGAATGCCATACAATACCATCCATATCTGTGCTCTAGGATGCGTTAAAGTCTGTGGTGTGGGGGTGTGTTATGTATAATGACATGCATGGGCCAGAGTGACAGGCTTAGACAAGGCATGTGTAAAGCTGTATCATGTGAAACAGGTCCCGACTTGAATGAATCACTGCTGCCTGAGTACCTTGGAGAACATGAACTAGGACTCTGGTCATCTTCTCAGGTACGGATGGGTAGGATACAGTCTAGTTGTGTTTATGGGGTAGATTAATAAGTGCCCCACTGACATTAAGTGTGGAAACAGGGATGTTTTTGTTTGCCCTTATATGAAGGTACTGGATTAGGTGTTCTGCCTTGAAAGGATTCAGGCCCAGAGAGTGGAATAAATGTGAAAAATCTAGTATTCCAAGTTCTTTCTTGTCTTAAGTACACCAATCCTCAACATGTACCTTTGTATATAGCTAAGAAGGACTGAGCCTGGGAATTTTGGTGTGATTCCCACAGGAAATGTGTTCAAGGCCAGTATGGCCGGCATTTCTGAAAACAGAAAGGGGAAAATGAATCTGTCATTTTCCAGCTTCTTGTGTAGTGAATTCCAGCAACCTAAACCTTCCCATGAGGCCACAGTGCTAGCAAAGCAGTGGTTGGGTCAGGCAAATGTCATTTATTTGGGCATTTAGAACATTAACATGTTTTAATTTAAAACAGTAATATGTCTCCCAAGAGTCATAAATGTAACCTGGCAGCTGGATATGTGAGGGAGAGAAGTCCTGTGGGTTAAAGCCTGAGTAACCTCAGGAAATCCAGGGTGAAAGGAGCAGCTATTACAGGAGGATTAGTGGCACAGTGATATCTAGAGGGGTCAGGTGGTGGTGTGAATATGCTTAGCCCAGGGAGTGGCACTATTAGGAGGTGTGGTCTTGTTGGAGGAAGTGTGTCATTGTGGGCATGGGCTTTAAGACCTCATCCTAGCTGTCTGGAAGCCAGTCTCATCCTAGCAGTCTTCAAATGAAGATACAGAGCTATCAGTTCCTCCTGGACTATTCCTGCCTGGATGCTGCCATGCTCCTGGCTTGTCGATAATGGACTGAACCTCTGAACCTGTAAACCAGCCCCAATTAAATGTTGCCCTTATAAGAGTTGTCTCGGTTATGGTGTCTGTTCACAGCCGTAAAACCCTAAGTAAGACAGGCAACATAGTTTATTTATCGTTCCTATTTTCCATTTGGGTATGGAACATTTCATATACTTTCATTTTTTACATACCACAGCAAGGCCATTTAATCTAAACTGAATACAGACCTGTTATTGAACACTAACCATGTTTTTTTAGATAATTTTCCATTACTATGAAGAGGCACCATGACTAAAGAATCTTATAGAAGAAAGAGTTTATTGGGGGGTCATGCAGTTTTAACAAGTTAGAGACCATGATCATTGTGGGGAGCACGGCAACAGGCAGGCAGGCAGGCAGGCAGCAGGCAGGCAGGCAGCAGGTAGCAGGCAGGCAGGCAGCAGGCAGGTAG
>NW_021604578.1:17671005-17690804 GCF_004785775.1 Grammomys surdaster | reverse complement strand
GCAGGCAGCAGGCAGCAGGCAGCAGGCAGCAGGCAGCAGGCAGCAGGCAGCAGGCAGCAGGCAGCAGGCAGCAGGCAGCAGGCAGGCAGGCAGGCAGGCAAGCAGGCAGGCATGGCAGTGGAGCAGTAGCTGAGAGCTCACGTCTTGATCCACACCCAAGGCAGAGAAAGCTATCTGGGAATGACATGGGCTTCTGAACCCTCAGAGTGTGTTCCCAGTGCCACATCTAATCAGTCCCAAGTAGTTTCACCAACTGCATACCAAGTATCAAACAGAGGAGCCCAGGGGAGCTGATTCTCATTCAGATCATGGCATCATGTACATAAAATCATGGTAGCGTCTGGAAAGTCCTCAGAGAGAAGAGCACAGATGCAGACATAGGATCCACAGTTTTCTCAGGTAAGGAGGACTCTCCTTCTTTATGTCATTTAGAGCATATGTCATGTGAGATGCAGCTTCCAGCCTCAAGAGGCAAGATCGCTCACCCTAAATCCACAGGCTCCGGTGTGGGCTAAGAGGGAGCAAGCACACAATCTGCAAATTAAGTAAAATGCCAGTGGACAGTAGAGATCAGTCAAAGCTGCAAGAGATCCCACAGGCTACAGTGAGGGGATTGGGTAGTATGCTCGAAAGTTTCCCTTAAAATGTTAACTTGTCTTCATTAAGCCTGGTCTCCAAATGTTTAAATAACACGAATAGAAAGTCAACCTCCTAGCTTCTCATTGCTCCTATATTTTATTTCTCTCTTCAGAGGCAACCACTGTTTGGTGATTTCTTCACACCCAAGTGTGTGTGTGTGTGCGTATGTGTGTGTGTGTGTGTGTATTCAAATATGTAGGTTTTAGTAACATAACTGGGATGATACTGTGCATGTGGTCATACTAAGCAATATGCCTAAGTGCAAATAGTCTATGAGTTCTAAGCATTCTCTATGGCTGGAATTTAACTTTCTCTTCACTAAACAATATAGCACCCTGAGTGTGTTGGCGAGTGTCATGATCCCAGTACCTGTGAGCTAGGATATGAGGAGGCAGGAGGATCAGGAGTTCAAGACCACCCTTGGCTGCTTGAGAGTTTGAGAACAGCATAGGCAATGTGGGTGGGAACTTATCTCCAAAAACCAAGCCAGCTAATCAAACAACAACAACAACCAAATACAGCAACAACAAAACAACATAATACTGTAGCAGTACTCTCACTGATACCCTTTTTAAGTAGATGTAGGTGTACATTTTCAGAGCTACTTCTTTTGTCAAATTGCCACCTGAAAGAATACTAATTTTCATTCCACCGTAGTACATGGTGGTGTCTATTTTTCCTATGCCTTTGGCAACTCTGGATGTTATCAATCTTGCTAATTATAGTCAATCTTGGGGGACAAAGAAGAATGAGAGTTGTTTTAATTTATATTTCATTGATTAGGAGATGTTAAGTGTATTTTTCTGTACTAATTGAGAATTTTAATTTATTCTCCTGTGAATGTATCTTACCTAGTTTTCTTGTATTTTTTGTTTTATTGATTTTATTTATTTTTTAAGAATATTTTCATTCTTATTAATGTGTGCACATGTATGTATGTACACCATAATATGCAGGTGTAGGACAGAGGACAGCTTTGAGAAGTTAGTTTTCTCCATCCACTTTTACTTAAGTTCTGGGGGTTGAACTCAGATCACCAAGGTACTCTTCCTTGTACTCTTGTACTCCAAGCATTGTACTCTTCCCAGAAGTCACTAATAGAGTATCTCCTTGATAAAATTCACTTGTATTTGATGTATTTATCATTTTCCTTCATCTTTAGTGTCTTATAAAGAAGTAACTGTTGTCATCCTGTCCCCTTATGACTGTGAGGTGTTACCATAAGAATATTTCCCTTAAGTACTTTTAAAATAAAAACTTATTTAATCTTTCAGTAAGTCTAATTTTTTATTAAAGTAGTAGTTTTGTATAATGTGTAATGCACAGAAATTTTCCTCTTCTTTCTGCACAAATTATAGTCATGTGCCTTCTGAGACCCTCCCCCCCCAGCTGTTTCTCTGTTACACCCTGCAGTATAGATCCTTAGGACATCTGTGGATTAAACCCTCTAATCAAATACAGATTTTTGTGTACAGGTACTTTTTTTTTCTCTTGTGGAGAAAGCACCTATGTTTTTACCAGATTCTCAAAAAAAAAAAAATTAAAAAACTCTTGATCTAACATGGTTGCGGAATCCCACGTCACGTTCTTTCTTCTGCCTCCCACCAGGAAGCCTTTCCGTATCTAAACCTTTCAGTTCTTCTGCTCCTCTTAGCTAATGCAAGTAGTTATTGTCTGACTAAGAATGGCTCTCGTAAGCTTATATGTTTGAATGCCTTGTCATTAGAGATGGTAATATTTGAGAAGGATTAGGAGGTGTGGCCTTGTTGGCGGAAGTCTATAACTGAGGGTTGACTTCTACACCTGTCCTGCTGTCTCTCCTACCTTTCCCCCCACCCCAGCCTATGGCTCAGGATGTAACTCTCAGCTACTGCTCCAGTGCCATGAGTACTACAAATGCTCTGACTGTGCCCTTGCCGCAATGACAATGGTATAACTTTCTGAAACTGTAAGTCAGCCTCCAGTTAACTTTCTTTCTTAAGAGTTGCCTTGGTCATGGCATCTCTACACCATGTAGAACAACTAAGACGGTAGTGCCTCCTAATGAATTCAGTCAACAAACATCAAGTGAGCACCTACTACAGGAGGCATTGGATTACCCAGGTTCACTAAGATCTGAAAGTTGTTCTCAACTGGCTGATAGTCTTGATTGGACAAAAGTAATCTGACACATAAGAACACACTATATCACAGATACAGCAAGTCTTGGATTTGTGAGTGTTCGAGTATTTGTATGTATAGTGTTATTTTAGAAACATCTGATGTCACTGGGGGAGAATCAGGGGAGAGCCAAATGGTCAGTTAGAAGCTGACGGAGAAGCATCACGGAGGAGCATTAGGGGTTGAACTGTGCCGGAGGCTGTGGAGAAGGAATGGGAAAGATTCAGAACATACTAAGAAGGAAAGGCAGATTGGAATTACTTATTGAGCCGTTGAACACGAGGACTCATGGGGAACTAGAAATCAGAAATAACTGCCAGTTTTCTGGCTTAGGTGAGTGGCTGCCTGATGGAGCCATTGCTGAACTGTGAAACAAAGCCAAGTGCCAGATGTAAGTGAAGGCTTAGTTTTGCACATGCGCAGTCTTGTGTATCGATGTAGAACTAGAAATGGACACGACCATACTAAGTAGGATAAGAGGTATAGCCTGTTGTGTTCTGTATGTTATTAGTTTTTTAATCTTAAGAAATTCCACAACTATAAGCTTCATGTAGCCCCCTCAAGTTAAAGATCACTATAAACTGTTAGGTTTAAGATGGCTTAAATTAGGGCTGACCACTTGGCAGCACTTCCAGCACTTGCATATAAGCCCACTGTGGTTTTTGCTGACATAGAAAAATGTTCCAGGTCATAGCCTCAGCCCCTGAATTCTGAGCTTCAGCCTCAGTCAACCAGTCTTAGGGTGTGTGTTCAATAAATGATCCCAGTCTGACTGAGATCAGTGTTTGAGTGGTTTGTGGGGTGACTCCTGGATCTCAACAGTGTGAAATGAGAGGGAAGGTAATGAGGATCCTGTACATAGATGTGTTTTACTGAAAGCTTCATGGTGAGCTGGGATGGTAACCGGAGAGTCTATGGCTAAGTGGATCGTTTCTTGTGTACTGGAGACTGTTACAAGAAGAGACTGTTCACGAAGTTCCATGAAGCTAATGCCAGAACCAATGAATTCTGGTATCTGGTGGTTATATTTTATTTTATCTTTTTTAAAATTTTTTTGGTTTACTTTTTGAGACACCATCTCACTGTGTAACCTTGGCTGACTTGGAACTTGCTATGTGAATCAGGCTAGACTTGAATTCAATAGAGATCCACCTGCTTCGGCCTCTTGAGTGCCGTTACTAAGGTGTGCACCACCACGCCTGGGTACATTTTATTTTTTGGAAAGCTTGTGTTCTGGTTTTCTTTCTGTTGCTGAGATAACATAACTAGAAGCAATCTGGGCATGAGAGTTTACCTGACTTACGAATCTCACGTCACACATAGTCCATCGCCGAGAAAAAGTTGGGACAGGAGCTCAAGGCAGAGACCTGGAGTCGAGAACTGAAGCAGTTTCATGAGATTCCACGACCCAGGACCCCCTGCCCAAGAACAGCACCATCCACAGTGCGCTCTGCCCTCCTACATCAAGAATTAATCAAGGAAATGCTCTACAGACTTGTCTACAGGCCAATCTCATGGAGACGTCTTCTCAGTTAAGATTCCTTCTCCCACATGACTGTAGTTGGTAGTCACATTGACAAAAGCTAACCAACAACTTGATTGATGAACTTGGTAAAAAGTTTCCTTGTCTATTCAGGGTATTAAAGGTATTTTAAAACTGAGATGTCTTGGGCACTGACCCACAGAAAAGAAGCCCAAACTTACCAGAACAGATGCTGGCTCTAAACAGTGTATGGGGTGGTACCAGCAACCACCAGCTCTGCTCCTGTTACCAGGTTACAATCTAGGAAGATGGAGACAGATGATTCTCTTCGGAGTACTTTGACAAAAAAGACTGATTTCCAGACTGAATTGGTTAGACGTCAGGGTCTCCTCAGGACTAGATTATAGAATGTAACTTTAGTGCCAAATTTATGTAAACACTTCTGCTGAATTATGCTGAAGGCCACATTTATAATCATAAAACTTGGGGGCAAAGTGAGCATTAACACATACAGGAACACTGAAAAATTTGGTTCTTATCTTCCCAACAGCCAAGGTTAAGAAGTATGCGACAAGTTTGAAAGGGAGAATAAAATGAACCCACCCATGTGAAGCAGGGATTAAAAAGGCAGGGGATGCCGGGCAGTGGTGGTGCACGCCTTTAATCCCAGCACTTGGGAGGCAGAGGCAGGCGGATTTCTGAGTTCGAGGCCAGCCTAGTCTACAGAATGAGTTCCAGGACAGCCAGGGCTATACAGAGAAACCCTGCCTCGAAAAACCAAAAAAAAAAAAAAAAAAAAGTAAATGTATAAATAAATAAAAAAAAAATAAAAAGGCAGGGGAGGTTTCAGTTTCAATCTCTGGCTTCATTTTGAGCAGGAAGTAGGAGCAAAGCAGTTGTCGTCCACAGCAGGGCACATGTTTATGGAGATTTCCTTCCCTGATGCTTTCTCAGTGATGGACGCTACCGATGAAATTTAAGATGAGATGATTTTGCAGGCTCTTATATATGCTCTGTTTTTATGGTAGGTCAGCACAGAGGCCTACAGCTGAAAGTCAGTACACTATATCATTTTACTGCACAGTGATGGTTCATTTTCCCACTTTGGTAACTGTGCGATCTTGCATTATTCCAGGAAATGATTTTTTTTCTCAGACAGGAACTACAGCACATCTTTTTCCTTTTGACAAATGCCATATAGATAAACCTCCTAGCAGATCTGGCCATCCTTCAGGGCTTTTTCTGCAGCTTGTTTGTGGCAATATGTACAGTATGCAAACAGACTTAATTATAGATATTATACTCTCCTGTTACGCTTCCCGGTGATGGCTCAGAATGTCACATCTCAGTGTACTTTGAAGAAAATTGGAACTTAAAAGTTCATTTTGAAAGGGAAGAAGCAAAAAATGAGATTTCTGTGGTATGCATTAAAGTGCCTAGTGTTCGTTTAGAGGGGGGAGTCAATAATATTACCTTTCTTGAGTAAAAGGAAGAAAGAGAGGTGTTTGTTTACCTGGATTTTATGCTGTTGTCATTGTTATGAGTTTTTTTTTGGGGGGGGTCATCTTCTTTTATTTTTTAACTGTGTGCTGATGTTGACTAATACAATTAAAAAATAAACTACTCTGTTGTTGCCACCTCTTAGGATGGAAAAATATTCAGATTGAGAACATATAAGAAAAAATTTCTCTGTAGATAAGTTACTATTACTGATGGTGTTTCTAATTCTCTCTTTCCAGGTTACACCAACTTAAGGAAACAGGTCTAGAACATCAGATAAGAGCGCTGGTCATATGATCCTTTTGACCTTGAGCACTTTCTGAGCAGTATCATGAGACCCCAACTCTTCCCTGCCTCCTCATCTCTCAAACTCTCCCCCTGTCTTGGTTTGGTTCTGACTGATGAATGTTATCCTGAAAGACTCTTGGCTTCTCCATTCTACTATTTCCCGCTGCCTTTGCCCTGAGCATTGGCAACCTCAGTTGGAAGGTCATGTGCGCGCCACCTTGATGACCTTGGAGTAACTATATGCTTTCCTCTTCCTCATACCTGACTGTTTCTCCTCTGGAGATGAAGAATATCCCAGAGAGTAGTCTGGATCTTTCTGTCTTTCTAATGCTATTTTGAGCAATTTTACAAGTCCAACCCCTGGGATTGGATTGAGGATGAAGGATCTTTCGATGTCAGTCAGTTCTCTGAGTTTTGTCAGTGAACTGAGAGGCGTTTGAATACTTCAGCAGTCTTACAGTTCAGGAAGGGCTTTCTATCTTCCCAATGGGACTTCTCTGAGAAATTTGGGGCTGTGTTTCAGAGACTCTGCCAATTGATTCTGTTGGCTAGGAAAAGCGTCAGTTCCTCAGGTAAGAAACCTGCCCAGAGCTGATTCTGCTCTGATGTAGCTCAGGAGACGGGGCTGCAAATTAAATTCCACTTCGGAAAATCTTTTGAAGCATTTTAAAAAGTGAAATCCCCCCATAAGTGTGCTGACCTGTAATTTCACTTAAATACCTAGAGTCTTAATTAAACCAATTTTTTATCCATTTTCCAAGGCAATCCTCTAGGGGCACCAGTGCTTTCCCAACAGCTCTCTCAATTTTCTGCAAATAGTAATGAGATTATGTAAATGAAACTTTGGGTTTCAAATTCTGACCATATCTCTCGCCTCTTGTCTTAATATTTCTTTTTATCCCATCCTGACCTTTTACTTTGCAGCCCTAGAGTTTGCAATAATCAGTTCTAGATGGATAAGTTGATAGTCACTGTGCCTTCCCTAGTTGCGGTGGTTTGAACAGGTTTGCCCCCCAAAGATTCACGTGTTTAAATGCTTCAGCCCATGGGGAGTGGCAGGATTGGGAAGTGTGGCCTTGTTGGAGTAGGTGTGGCCTTGTTGGAGGAAGTGTGTCACTATAGGGGAGGGCTTTGAGGTCTCCCAGTGCAGAAGAGAAGACAGTTTCCTTCTGGCTACCTTTAGATCAAGACATAGAACTCTTGACACCTTCAGTACCATGTTTGCCTGCATGCCGCCATGCTTCCTGCCAGGATGATAATGGACTGACCCTCTGAAACTGTAAGCCAGCCCCAATTAAATGTTTGCCTTTATAAGAGTTGCCTTGGTCAAGGTGTCTCCCCATAGCAATACAACCCTAACTAAGACACCAGTCAAGGGAATTTACTGGGTGCCCACATGTCTGGTACCAGATACCATAAAACGAGTCTCTGATCACAAACACTTATAGTGAAGCTAACTCTGTTGGGTCAGGAGGAGGCTAGGGTATGGTCTATAGGACATCAGGGACCATATGTATTGCCAGTGCAAGAGGTTTTAGAAGGGTGAAAGTGCTGTAGGAATCTAGAATTCCAAGAGAATGGTACTGATGAAAACAAGCATAGGGAATAGTTTAGCAGCCTGGGTCTCCACTTGGCTTGGGCTATGTATCCATTCCTCTTCTAATAATGAAAGTTCTTTGTACATAAATACCTCTCTGCATGATGTACCTTGCAATCTGCTAGCAGCTGGGACTCCTACCTTCATTAAGCTTGCATACAAACCCATTCCAAACAAGGTAATGACTTTCTCTTTTCTTTAATGGCCATCAGAGTCTACTCATGGATCTCAATACACTTGGGAACTATGGCCAATGATTGATCTATTTGGGCACATGTGCAACAAGGAAAACTGTGTCCTCTAATGAGCTTTTAGGAGTCTTTTATTTACCATCACTCGCTTGTATATAATTAGGTGTGCAGGTGATTAAATTTAAAGGAATCGTGGGAAAGGACATGTACGGTAGAGAAATGGTTATATAATTTAATCTGTTGCTCAAAACAAGGAACCACCAGATCTGCCCCTTGCCAACCAAACCTTTTCTTTGCTTGAACTCTATAAAAGGAAACCTTGAATAATAATCAGGGCTCTTGAGTACTTTTGCTCGTGCAGCCTGTTGTCACTTCTCACCATATTTATTTCTGAGCCGCACTATTACCTTACCTTGCTTTGAATAAAGTTTCCTGCTATTTTGTAATATGTGTGAGGCTTTATTTTAGCTCTTTGAGTAAGTGGCCAAGAACTTGGAGACAGCCACTCAGACTTTGATCTCTGGTAGTAGTACCACAGTATGACCTTGTCTTGCATTGGTCTTTTAAGTCAGCTGGAACCGGCTCCAAATTCATATTACCTGTTAATACGCATCTGAGACCTTTAAGCATGTATTTCTTATTTTTCTTTTTTGTTATACTTCTTTTTAAATTGAAAACATTTTTTTTCATACAATGTATTTTGATCGTGCTTTTCTCCTCTCTCAGTTCATTCTAGATCTCTCCTTTCCTTACCTACTCAACTTTATATTCATTTCCTCTTTTTCTTAAAAAACAAAGAACACACATGCACGTGCACATGCACACACAAACACAAACACACACACTCCACAAAACCAGAACTCAAATATACAAGCAAAAGACCAATAAGAAAAAAAAAAGTTCTAGCAAAGCAAAATGAGTCAAAAGTTCTACAAAAATGCCACTAGAAAAGTACCAATGAGTTCATTTTCTGTTGGTCATCTGTTCCTGGGCATGGGGCCTGAAGTGAGACTCTATTGGAGAAAACAGATTTGTCCTTTGCCAGTGGGTATCATTCTAGGCACATATTTCAACCTGTTTGCATTCTAGTGTCCTCTTTTATAAAATATGATTGATGACATAGTACATTCTTATCTAGAACACTGTGATCTCTTGATTGTTAACTTGAAAGGATTTAGGATTATCATAGAACAGGTTTTAGGGTATGCCTATGTGGGGTTATCTAGATTAGGTTAACTGAGGTTTGAAGAATTACCCTAGATGAGTTGGGGTTATGGATTGAAATAAAAGATGAAAATCGCTTGGCAGAAGCATTCATCTTCCTCTGCCTCCTGATGGCAGATGCAATATGGCCAGCTCCTCCACTGCAATTTCCCACCATGATAAACTGTACCTTAGACACTGAGCCCAAATAAGCTCCTCCTTCCTTAAACTGCTTCCTGTCTGGCACTTTAATCACAGCAATGAGAAAAGTAATAGAAAGATAAAATCAGAAAGCCTTAGCATAGACTCTGGAACACAGTGCCCAGTAAATGGTAATCTTTATGCTAAACAACATGTTGGCATCTGTTTGTCTTAAGAAGGGTTAGAAGACTGGACTAACAATAAAGTTATTGAACAATCAGGCTACCAAAAGACAGAGAGAGCTGCATCTTTTTTTCCCCCTTATTGGGAGCTACTGACCTCTTATAGAGAAGGATCATGGGAAGACCTTGTAAAAAAAAACAAATTTGCTTTTGTCCTTCAGGGGAATAGAAAATATTGAGTTTCCTGACTTTTAAGAGCAGAAAGATAGCAATTTACTCAATAAACAGATTGAATAGATTTCTAGAACTTTAAGAGGCCTCAGAGGCCATCTAGTCTAACTTCTTTATTTATTAGGGGAAACAGCTGAGGGCCAGAAGTACAGAGCAACTCTGTCATCCTCCTTAGACCATGGCCTCCCACAGGAATAAACACTTTTCTTCTAACTTCTAGCTTTTTCTACTATATATTGTGCCTAGTTGTTTATTAAGACAATAAGAAGCATGTGGTGGTACATCCCTGTGATTCCAGATCCTCAGGGGCTGGAGGCATGAAGACTACATATTCAAGGTATGATTGGATACCTTTATTTGGGGACCTCCTTTCAAAGTAAAAGAAGGGGCTTAGGATGTAGGTCAGTGGTAGGACATTTGCCTAGCATGTGTGAGACTATGGAGTCAATACTTGCTATGGAGATGACAGAATTTCCTGCAACATTAAGCCTTCAATGACTATCATGCCAAATTATGCTCTTTGATATAGCTCTGACACTCTGAATAAATGGTCTATTATAAAATTCCTGGGGAGAAGCATTGGTGGTTTTGATTAAGGTAAATTCGAAAGGCACAATATTGGATATTAAAATTTAGAGATATAGAGGGATACTGTGTGCTTAAATGTTTGGTGAGAAAGCGAATGAAAGAGAAAAAAAACCCCAAACTTGCTTTTTGAGGCAGGGTCTTTGAGGTCTTTGAGGTCCAGGTTGATCTTGAACTCACTATGTAGCTGAAGATGACCTTGAACCCTCAGATCCTCATGTCCTCCCTCCTAACTGCTGAGATTCCTGGTGTGTGCTTCCATATCCTGCATCCAAACATTTCAACTTGAGTAATTAATTGAGATAAGTAATATAATTAATTGGGATGGGGAAATCTTTAGATCTACCATGTTTGGTATGCCTAGGAGGATTCTGAGTGTATGTTGGAAGCTTGATTCTGAAGCTCAGGAAAGAGAGTTAGGATGAAGATGTAAATTTGGGAATTGTCAGTGCAAAGATATTTATGGGACTGGATGAGATCATCTAGGGATGGGATGGAAATAGAAAGGAGAAGAATGCTGAGGGTCGGACTCTGGAGAATTCCATCTTCTAGAGGGCTAGTGAGGAAGGGTGCCAGCCAGTGAGGAAGGGTGCCAGTCAGTGGGACCCAGGACTTTTTACTAGGAAAGTTTTTGATGATACTGTTTATTGGTTCTTTTTAGTGTGTTTGGGCTTTACATAAGTAATTCAGGAGGGTTGTTTATAATGAGGGGGGAAATGTAGACATATGTGGGATGGATAACAGGGAAGGTAAGGGAGTTAGGACTGTGTAACAAGGTCATGTACAAGAATGGATTAGTAGAGGCCTCAAGAAGACCTGTAGAAAACATCTCAGGTCCTGCTTTTATCCCCTGTGTAAGATATCTTGAGTGGAAAGAATTTGGGTCAAACATAAAGATGGAGAGACTATTATGTATCAGAATGAATGAGAGTAAGATTGACAAGGCTTGACAGGCTATAGAAGATGCTCTCTGTTGAAGTCTGATGTGCTAAAGCAAAAGGGGCATGGTGAGGGTCTGGCCTGAAAGAGTAAGAGGACTGTGCTCTAGAGGAATTTGAAAAGGACGAGTTGGAAGTTTAAGATTGACTGGGCACAAGATGCAACTCACAGGCCACATGAAGCTCATAAAAAAGGAAGACCAAGTGGGGGTGATTCAGTTCTTCTTAGAAGGAGCAACAAAATACTCAAGGGAGCAAATATGGAGACAAAGTGAGGGACAGAAACTGAAGGAGGGTCCATTTGAAGACCTTTCCACCTGAGTATCCATCCCATGTGCAATCACCAAAGGTAGATGCTGATGTGGAAGTCAGGAAGTGCATGCTGGTAAGAGCCTGATATGGATGTCTCCTCAGAGGCCTTCAAGAGTCTGACATATTCAGAGGCAGATGCTCACAACTAGCCATGGAACTGATCATGGGGTTCTCAATGGAGGAGTTAGAGTGAGGACTGAAAGAGCTGAAAGGGTTTGTGACCCCATGAGGAGAGCAACAATACCAACCAACCACAGCTCCCAGGGTCTAAACCACCAGCCTGGAAGCAGTTAGGGAGGGATCCAGGGCTTCACTGAATGCATAAGAGTGGAGGGCCCTGCTGGGCATAGGTGGAAGATGAGATCCTTGACCTCATGAAGCCTGGACGCCCCAGGGGGTGGGAATTTTGAGGGTGGGAAAGTGGGAGTGGGGGGGTAGGTAGGGGTTACATCCACAGAGAAGAAGGAGGAGGGGTAAGGGGATGGGGGGGTTCCCGGGTGGGTGGGGGATGGGGTAAGGGGACAACATATGAAATGTAAATAAAATATCCAATAAAAAAAAAAAGAAAAAAAAAAAGATTGACTGGGCACAGGTGATGAGCAAAGCACAGAGGCCTGTGTGGTTTAAGAGCCGTATAATCATGTTAGGGTGATTTTGAACTTTTTTCTTATTTTTGAGAAATTCATACATGTATACAGTAATATATGATCATACCTACCTCCCCTTTCATCATTCAATTCCCATATCTTTCTAAAATGTCCCCTTCCAAATTTCTATCCTTTTTTATTGATGATCCACCAAGCCCACCCATATGTGGATGGGTGTTGGACTGCTAACCATAATGTGGGAAAGCTACCAGAAAAGGAAACCATGAACAAGTAAATCTTCCTCCTCTCTCCCCTCTCCTCTCCTCCTCTCCCCTCCTCTCCCCTCCTCTCCCCTCCCCTCCCCTCCTCTCTCTCTCTCTCTGTCATGGTTTCATGTATCCCAGGCTAGTCTTGAATTCACTGTGTAGTAAAGACACCACCTTCCTCCACCTCATGAGTGCTGGGGTTATAGGTCTGAGTCATCCTATGCAGTGCTAGGGATCAAACCCATGGTTCTGTGTGTGCAAGAAAACCACCTTACAATGAATGGAGTCACATGCCCATCTCTGCGATGACTCCTTCCTCATCTTTTTTTTTTTCTTTTTTCTCTGTTGCAGTGCTGAGAACACAGGGCATAGGGCTTTGCACATGGCAGGCAAATGCTCTGTCACTGCACTAAACCTTCCAGTTTCTGTCAACCATTCTAGGCCACAACTGGTAAGGAATGGATAGCTTTATTTCACAAACTTCGTCCTGTATCTTGACTGGATAATAAAAAATAAAAAAAAAAAGTCTAGTGAATTGGCTCTTCAAATCTTTTTTTTTTTTTTTTTTTTTTTTTTTTTTTGGCTCTTCAAATCTTAAAAGATAGCTAATTAGCCAATGAATGTGTTTCTGTTTGTACAAAGGCCTGTAGCAGAAGCCAAATGATCTAATGAGATCAGCTCAGACTTCAGATTTTGATGGCCTGCCAGGTGAATATTGACACGACTGCATTTATTTATGAGGTTGCTGGTCATTTGAATTGCCCTGTGAGGGCTTGAGTTATTTTACAGCGCCATTCTCTCCTGCTTAACTAAATGACATTAATCTTACCCTTCAGATAGCAGGGACTGTGGGCCAAGTAGAGATTTCTGTGAGCTAAGGACAAGGCTTTTAGTGACTGGGGTGTGTGAGTGCTTTGCCTGAAAGACCTGGAGCTCTTCCCACTCCCCAGAGACTTGTGAGATCCTGACTGGGGTTCACAAGGTGGAACAGTCTTGCTTAAAATTGCTTAAGGAAAAAGAGAAAGAAAGTGGGGGGGAAAAAACCTTTCAAGAGCTTATTTATATAAGCACTTATTACCATATAATCGTTTTCCTACCCTGGTTTGAACTGTTGTATTTCCTTGAAAGGAATTATTATTGTTGCTTTAAAACTCTCGAATTTGGACTTTCCCAGCAAGCATTCTCTCTGAAAAGAGTCCAAGTTCAAAAGCCTTACTACACATGTCATTTTATGTACTTTCTGAATTGCTATGTTAAGAGCACCAACCACTTAAGTCCAAAGAAAAGTTTGCTTCTCCTTCTTGGCAAATTCTGCTCAGGATGGGACATATTTAGGTGAATTTAATAAATATTAGACTAGGAGAAAACTTAGACATAGTCTGTTCTGTTCCTCTCACTTTCAGATGAGGGAGCAGAAAGAAGCAGCAGAAAGAGTAAAGAGGTGAGGTATTTGGCCGAGTTCATACATCTGATGGATGACCGTGGTGCCAGGAGCTAGGCCCCCCCTTCTGTTTGTTTTGTTTGTTTGCTTTATTGCTGGCAATGCTAATTTTGTGTGCCGGTTACTTTTGTGTCAGATTGGTACAGGCTAGGGGTTATCTGGCAAGAGAGAACTTCAGTTGAGAAAATGCCTCCATAAGACTGGCAGTAGACACATTTGGAGGGGATTTTCCTGATTAATGATTGATGTGGAAGGCCACTAATGGGCGGTGTCATCCCTAGGCAGGTGATCCTAGGTTAAATAAGAAAGCAGGCTGAGCAAGCCATGGGAGCAAGCCAGTAAGCAGCATTCCTTCATGATTTCTGCTTCAGCTCTTGTTTTCATGTTTCTGCTCTGCTTGAGTTCTTCTCTCAATGATGGATTATGATCAGGATAAGCCCAATAAATGTCCCATAAGTTACCTTTACTTATGGTGTCTTTGTCATAGTAATAGAAACACTAAGACACTTTGGTTGCTCCATTCAAGAGATGTTTGTCAGAATTTTTTTCAACAAAGAAGCTGTTCTTTTCCTTCTGGGATTGGTAAGTACTTGGAGGAAGTGTTTTGGCCTATTTTCTATTTTCTTTCTAAACTTTGACTACTCCCCATGGGTGCTTCTTGGTTGGATTACTTTTTACTATTATACTTACCAAATGACATTTTCTAATTTTCTCATTCCTCCTTGGTTGGAATTTCACTGAAAAAAAGTTCTTTCTTTCCTTAGACTCATGGTTTATCCAATGGTTTATAATGTCATAATGTATGTACATTTCTACCTTTCCCCCACTTTAAAGACAGGATCTCATGTAGCCAGGCTGGCCTCAAGCTTGCTATGTATCTGAGAAGGGCTTTGAACTTCTGATCCTCCTGCTTCCATCCCCTGAGTGCTCTGCTTATAGGCATGTGCCACTATGCCCAGTTTAGGTGATGCTGGAGGTTGAATGCTGGGTTCTGTGTATCTCATACAAGCACTCTGCCAAATGAGCTACTCTGTACATCCACAGCCTTCATCCCTAATTGTTTTGAGGAACAGTTTTCTATAAACATTGGAGCATCTTACATTCTCACTAGCAACATGCAAGGGTTTCTGCTTCTTCATCTCTTTGCCAACTCTATTATAGCTGGTCCTAGAGAAGGGGATATACTATTTTGATTTTTTGGCTAATGTCATTGAGTATCTCTAAATGTACCCTACTGACATTTCTCCATATTTATTGTAGGCATAAGTAGCCAAACCTTTTCAGTTGGGTTGTTAGTCCTTTTGTCATTAATTTGTGGTATTTTTCATTCCAGGCATCAGGTCCTTATCAGAGACATGGCTTGTGGATTTATTCTCACCCTGCAGAGTTTATTTTCATGCTCGAAGGTCTCTCTCTCTCTCTTTTTTTTTTTGTTGGTAGAGAAACCAAAGTTCAGTATTTTATCATCTTAAACTCCCACAATATCTCTCATGCAATCTTGCCACTTTTTTTTTTTTTTTTTGAGACAGGGTTTCTCTGTGTAGTCCTGGCTGTCCTGGAACTCACTCTGTAGACCAGGCTGGCCTCGAACTCAGAAATCTGCCTGCCTCTGCCTCCCAAGTGCTGGGATTAAAGGCGTGCTCCACCACCGCCTGGCGATTTTTGATTTTTTTTGTTTTTGTTTTTTGTTTTTTTTTGAGACAGGGTTTCTCTGTGTAGCCCTGGCTGTTCTGGAGCTCACTCTGTAGACCACCTGGCCTCGAACTCGAAAATCAGTTGTTTTTTTTTTCCTTAAGATTTATTTATTATGTATACAGCTTTCTGCCTGCATGTATGCCTGCAGGTCAGAAGAGGGCACCAGATCTCATTACAGATGGTTGTGAGCCACCATGAGGTTGCTGGGAATTGAACTCAGGACCATTGGAAGAGCAGACAGTGCTCTTAACCTCTGAGCCATCTCTCCAGCTATTGCCACTTTCAAAGCACTATCTGTCATTGGTCTGCAATGCCTTCATATGCATGCCAGATAAGACAATGTCACTGTGCTAATGCTCATATTGTATGTTGTAGCATATGTACAGTAGACATATATTTTATCTGAAAATGAAGAATATGGATAACTTATCAAATGACTAAACAATTACATTATATTCTTTCTTAGAAGGAATATCAGCTCTATGTCCCTATATCATTAATGTGAAGCCAATGATGTATACCAATTCATAAAGAGCTTTAAACATTCAAAAAACAAGGAGAGGAGAGGGCTTAGGTAGCTGGTGATGGCAGAAATCACAGTTTTCATTCTTTCTTTCTTTCTTTTTTTTTGGGGGTGGGCTGGATTGCTTGCAGTTGAGTTATTAGCCAAGGGGTTCCCATAGGAATCCTCAAGCAGTTCATACTGATTCTTTTTTTTTTGAATTACAATTTTCTTTTTTTTAAATAATTTATTTATTTTTTTCAAATTGTAATTCATTCCTACAGGAGTTATAAACACAGAAAGGCAGGACGTGGGGAAGGGGATGACACTGGAGCATGGGTGTTCAGGGAGAATACAGTTATCTTTCAGAACAGGGTATTGGCTGGGTGAAGGTTCAGGGGACAGATCACTATGACTCTGCCTATGACTCACTTGTCCTTATCTAAGTTGGTATTGTCTGCCAAGGCTACCTATTTACAAGGTCTATGACTCCTCAGGCTGGTAAATTTCCATGAAAGCTGCCTGTTTACAATAGCTTATAGCCATCTGTTTCGGAGTTTTTCCACAGAGACTCAAGACTTGGTGTTAGTATACATGTATGACAGGCCTATTGCTGATTGATTTTAGGTCTATGGCTGATTGTAGGCCTCATTCTTGAAGGTGTTTGATGAAGCAAGTATTTTTAATTTCAATGCAGTGCAATCTGGCTGTTTTTCTTTGTTGCTACCTTTTTAGTGCTGCACCTAAGACATCACAGACAAACACAAGGTCACGGAGCTTGTCCTGGTGTTTTATTTGGAGTCATGCTTTAGTGCATACATTTTGAATTTTATCCATTGTGAACTGATATTTTTGTAAGTTATTTGCTAAGGGTCTCCTCTTGTTTCTCGGCAAGTAGATATTCACACTGAAGAGACTGGTAGCCTGCCCTCTCCATTTTTTTCTCCAACTTTTCTGAAAACTTCTTAAAATTTAGACTAGTCTAGTACTTTGGGCTTTTTCCTTCCAGCCATGGAAATAGGCATTTTCACAAGAAACCTTGGTTGTTTTTATTGAAGAATGGTATTCGGAAACCAGTAGTTAGATTGGGGGTGTATTTAAGTACTGAAAAATGTTATTCCCTGCACTGCAAAAGTTTCTTAGTGGAGGTTGTGCTGCATTATCTTTTTCCTCCTGGTGATCATTATGCCTAATTTAACGTTTTTTTATTGGGCTGTTTTGTAAAATTAATTTTCCAGCTAGAAAATGTGGATTATTATTTTTTTTCGTAGGAACCAGATCTTCTTATTTGCCTTTATGCCTAACATTAAAAGAAGGACTTATTATCCTTTTCTTTATGAGTATGTGTCTGTATGAATATATGGTACTATGCTCTGTGTGTATATGTGTACGTGCATGTGTGTGCATGTGTGTGTGTGTGCCTGTAGATGCCAGAAGATGGTAACATTCCCTGGAGCTGGAGTTACATGCAGTTGTGGGCTGTCTAATGTGGGTGCTGGGAGCTGAACTCTGCTTCTTTGGAAGAACCGTCTTTCCAGAGCCTCTGATCAGCATTTAGAAAAATACTTATTTATTTGAGATTGTAATATAATGTAATGAGATTATTTACCCCTTCTCCTTTCTCCCTCCAAACTTTCTTTTCTCTTTCAAATTCATGTCCTCTCTCTCTTTTTAAATTTGTTAACACACAGAGATGGATATACATATTATTTTTAAACATCACCTGGTCAGTCTGTTCAGTGTTACTTACATGTATGTTCTCAGGATTGACCATTTGATATTGTATAATCAACTGGTGTGCTCTTTCCTGGGGAAGATTCCTCCCAGTCTCAGCATTCTCTAGCTTCCTGTAGTTCATTGTGTAGGACTGAGGTTTCCTGGGTTTCTCCCGCCCACTTTGGCATGTCTGTCGTTGCTGTCTTTGTTCAGCTCACGTTCAGACAGTCAATATGGTGCGACTTTATGGGGGTGGTTTCTGACATTTCTAGAGGACACAGTCTCACAGCAGACACCCTGATCCTCTGCCTCCTAACAACCTTTCTGCCCTCTCTTCCACAATGTTACTTGAGCCTCAGGTGTGGGAGCGTTTTGTAGACTATTCATTGGGACTCCACAACTCTGCATTTTGATTAGTTGTGGTATTCTGGTGTAAAGAGAAGTTTCCTTAATGAGGGATGAGGGCCACCCTTCCCTGTGGGTAGAAGGAGAAATGCTTAGGATGAAGTTAGGGATTATATATGCATATGCTTTCTTCTTTTCTGCTCTTCTTTTGTCATGTGTGAAATGGATGAAGCTATGAGTACTCGTGTGGTTGGGCCTTTGATTTTATTCCATTGGTCTTTGTGCCACTTTATATTGATTTTATATATATATATATATATATATATATATATATATATATATATATATATATTTTTTTTTTTTTTTTTTTTTTTTTTTTTTTTTTTTTTGAGACAGGGTTTCTTTGTGTAGCACTGGCTGTCCTGGAACTCACTCTGTAGACCAGGCTGGCCTCGAACTCAGAAATCCGCCTGCCTCTGCCTCCCAAGTGCTGGGATTAAAGGCGTGCGCCACCACTGCCCGGCTTTGATTTTTATTATAATGCCTCTGTAATATAGCTTAAGGTCTGGGGTGGTAATTCCTCTATTGTTCTTTTTTGCTTAGGATTGTTTTGGTTATCAGGGGGGTGTCTTTTGTGGTTCAGTATAAATTTTAGGATATTTTTCCTATTTCTGTACAAAATGAGATGAAGATTTTGATTGGGATTGCATTGAATCTGTCAATAGCTTTTGGTGAAATTGTAATTTTTTTACAATGTTAATTCTACCAATCTGTGAGCATGGAATGTCTTCCCATTTTTCTGGTGTCTATCTCTACTTCTTTCTTCAGTTTGAAGTTTTCATTGTGGACATCCTTCCCTTCCTTGGTTAGTTTTATTCCTAGATATTTTATTTTCTTTGAGGCTGTAGTGAATGGGAGTGTAGCCACGATCTTTTCTATGTTTATTGGTAGTGTACAGACAAGCTATTGATCTGTGCAAGTTGACTCTGTGTCCTCACTCACTGCTAAAGTTGTTTATTGTTTCTAGATGTTTTCTGGTAGAATTTTTGGGATCTCTAAGGTATAGTTGTATGCCATCTAAAAATAGGGGTAGTTTGACCTTTTCTTTTCCTATTTGTATCTAACCTCCTTCTCCTGCCTTTATCACTCCAGCTTGTACTTCTAGCACAGAATCAAAGAGGAGTGGGGTTGGTGGACATCCCTGTCTCATTCCTGAGTTCAGTGGAATTATTTTCTCCATTTAGGATAATGATGGCTGTGAGTTTCTCATGTGTAGCTTTTATTGTACTGAAGTGTATCCTCTTAGCCTTACATTCGCTAGGACTTTTGCCAGCAATGCATATTGGGTTTTGTCTGTTGAGACGATGATTCAATTTTTGTCAAGTCTATTTATGTGGCTTATTTGTTGACTTGAGTGTGATGAACCAAACCCACATTTTAGGGATAAAGCTGAGTTGGTCATGGTAGATGATCTTTTTTTTTTTTTTTAAGTTTATTTATTTATTATATGTAAGTACACTGTAGGTGTCTTCAGACACCCCAGAAGAGGGCATCAGATCATTACAGATGGTTGTGAGCCACCATGTGGTTGCTGGGAATTGAACTCAGGACCTCCAGAAGAGCAGTCAGTGCTCTTAACCACTGAGCCATCTCTCCAGCCCTAGATGATCTTTTTGAGGTATTTCTGTATTCTGTTCACAAATTGAACATTTTAAATCTATGTTCATTAGGAATAATGGCCTATAGTATTCTCCCTCCCTCCCTCCCTCCCTCCCTCCCTCCCTCCCTCCCTCCCTC
>NW_021604578.1:17670020-17670995 GCF_004785775.1 Grammomys surdaster | reverse complement strand
CTCCCTCCCTCCCTCCCTCCCTCCCTCCCTCCCTCCCTCCCTCCCTCCCTCCCTCCCCGCTCTCACATTGTTGTTGTGTTTTTACCTGGTTTTGTATTAGAATACTATTGGCTTCATTGAAGTAGTTTGAAACTTCATTGAAGTACTTCTGTTTCTGTTTTTAAAAATAGTTTAAGAATGATTGGTTGTTGATCTCTTTTGAATGCCTGGTAAAGTTGTGCTGTGAATCCATCTGGTATTTGCCATTTTTGTGTGTGTGTGTGTTTTTTTAAACTGGAAGGCTTTTTATTATTTCAACCTTCCATTTGTTATGGGCCTGCTTAGATTGTTGACTTTTTTTTTTAGTTTTAGATTTTCCAGCTTTATGATGTATAGGTTTTTAAAATGTTCTCTTATAGCTGGCTTTGGTGTATACCTTTATTCCTAGCACTCAGGAGGCAGAGGCAGGCATACTTCTGTGAGTTTGAGGCCAGCCTGGTCTACATAGTGAGTTCCAGGATATCCAGGGTTTTATATAGAGAGACCCTGTCTTTAAAACACCAAAACAATTCTTTTATACTATTCTGAAATTCTTTTTTCTTTTTGTAGTGTTTTCTTGTTCATTTCTGTTTCTGTTGAGTTCCCTTTTTTTTTGGTTTTTTGAGACAGGGTTTCTCTGTGTAGCCCTGGCTATCCTGGAACTCATTCTGTAGACCAGGCTGGCCTTGAACTCAGAAATCCGCCTGCCTCAGCCTCCCAAGTGCTGGGATTAAAGGTGTGCGCCACCACCGCCCGGCCTTGGTTTGTTTTAATTTTTTTAAAAAATTGAGTTGCATCATTAAGCTAATTATTTGTCCTCTCGTAAATAATGTTCTCTTCTGCTTTTATGTCACATGTATTGCATTCTATTTTTCCCTGTCTCTAAAAATCTCTTCATCTGTTTCTACTCCACACACACACACACACACACACACACACACACACACACACACACAC
>NW_021604578.1:17651073-17670010 GCF_004785775.1 Grammomys surdaster | reverse complement strand
AGAGAGAGAGAGAGAGAGAGAGAGAGAGAGAGAGAGAGAGAGAGAGAAAGAAAGACAGAGAAAGACAGAGAAAGACAGAGAAAGACAGAGAAAGACAGAGAGAGAACTGGAATCCACATTGAAGATAAAAATGGAATATTTGTCTGAGTCTGGCTTATTTTGCTTAGCATAGTGATCTTTTTGTAACTATTTTCCTACAAATTTTGTTTTTCTATATGGCTGAAAAAAACCCATTGTATGTGTGCACCAGGCATTCTTTACCCATCTGATGACAGCCATCCAGGCTGGTTTCATTTCTTAGCTATTGTGGATTGTGCAGCAGTTTAGTGTTTGCATCTTTAGTTTGCCCCCCCCCCCCATGCATTCATGTATCTACCCTGGAACAACAGTCATCTATTTTGACTGTGTTGAGGAAGCACGCAGTACGTACACTGACGTCCACAGTGACAGCTCCGGTCTACAATCCTACCAGCAGCGAATGGGGGTTCCTCCTTTCCCACATCCTTACCAGTATTTGCCATTTGATTTCTTGGTGATAGCCATCCCGACTGGGGTGAGATGGAATCTAAAAGCAGTTTTAACTTGCATTTACATTGTGGCTAAGGTTTTTGAACCCTTTCCAAGTACTTGTTGGCCATTTGTGTTTCTGCGTTTGAGAACTGTTTGGTTCATCAGTCCACCTATTAATGGGTAGTAATATGTAGTTTTGAGGTGCTTTATATCTTTTAATTA
Organism: Grammomys surdaster; assembly: GCF_004785775.1. NCBI lineage: Eukaryota > Metazoa > Chordata > Mammalia > Rodentia > Muridae > Grammomys > Grammomys surdaster. The sequence continues at coordinate 17,669,278 of NW_021604578.1, read as the reverse complement.
GCTACTGTCATGTCCAGTGTCATATAGTGGCTTCATGAAGCCTGTTGAAGGTATTAATGGGCATTTAAAAATACTATCTTGATTTCTTTAGAATTGCTTTGATTTATTTCAGGTGTTTCTTTGTGGACACTTTCTCAGAGGGCAGTGACCCCAAGTGGCTGGAGTGTATTATGAGTGAGGTGCAGAAAAGCACGTGATTACTTTCTACTTGCTTATTTTACCTTTATTAATGTGAGGCAGGAGAATTTGAAGCTACATATTTAAATTTTTATGTTATGCTTCTATCAGTTGGTGCTAATTCAAACAACTACTTGGAAATGTATCTGCACAATCCCCCAAGTGCCTTTAGGAAAACTTGCTCAATAAAATATGAAGACATGGTCTTTTTGCAAAATAGTGAAGACTATGCAAAACCTTAGATAAGGGAATTGGAAAGCAGATGCAATAACTAAAGCATATTTCAGAAGCATTTTTTTTTTTTTTTTACTTTTTTTAGTGCAAGGGTTGGCAAATTGAGTTTTGCCTTTTGGGTCAGCAGGTCGGTCTTAACTCTTCAACCCAACTGCTCAGAACAGGGGCCATACACAGGCGAGCTTGGCTGTATGCTGGTAAAACTTCACCGAGACAGGCTCCTGAATTTTCACTCTGTCCCATTAGTTTGTCAGCTCTTATTGTTGAACAAATCCCTAGGAATTCTATGTTTGAAAATCCCAGAGAAAATAAAATTTAAAATTACCTGGGTGGTTTCAAGCAATACTTTTAAAGTACGAAAAAGGTCTGAATCAGCAAGAAGGGGAATTGTTACCTTATTTGAAAAAAGAAGATATATTTCACTCAACGATCCAGGAATGAGAAAAAAAATTCAAAATTTTTTTCTGTTTGGTATCTGGAATGATTTCTTTTGAAATCATGAACAAAAACCAGTCAAAGACAGTCTTCCTGACACAGGAAGTACTTTTCTTTCTGATTTGTCCCCAGAGATGTGCTCCCACTGATTTCAGGTCTCTCTCCTAGTCATCTGTACCTCTCCCCCCCATCTGTCACCTGATCCTCACTCCGACCCCTTTTATTTTTTGTTTTCTTTTTTTCTCCCTCCCTCCCTCCTTCCCTCCCTTCCTCCTGTGACAGGATTTCTCTGTATCCCTGCTGTCCTCTGTTGACTTGGCTGGCCTTGAACTCTGAGATCTGCCTGCCTCTGCCTCTGAATTGCTGGGATTAAAGGCGTGGACCACCATTGCCTGGCTGAGAACTACTTGTTTATTAGTGTGGTCATTGGTAACTTCTCTGTGTCCCAGTAGATGACCCCACACCCATGTGCATGTGACAGCACTGACTGGAGTCAGTGGATTAAACAAGTAAACAAAAAATTATAAAAAGAGGACATGAAATTGGGGGAGATGCAATCTGGGGTTCTGGTGGGGACGGAATTAGAGGTGGGAGAGTGAGAGGTGGGTGCGATCAAGAAACACTGTATACACGTATGAGATTTCCAAGAACAATAAAATTAAGAAAAGAACATAGGTGGGAGATGGCTGTTATTTAAATTACAGCTTAATTATAATTATAACTGTTGTGATAGTTTTTCTTTCTTTTTTTAAAATAACACTTTCACTATAAGAACTAAAGAAAGAAAGGAAGGAAGGAAACAAAGAAGGAAGGAATTAAGTAAGAAAGCAAGAGGAGGGTTCTTTTTAGTGGAAATTTGGGAGCGATGCCTTCTACCTCCAGACTCCCTTGTAGGTGCTTGAAGGAGCTGAGAAAGATTTGCAGAGGAACCACTTCCTGTGTCTACACTTTCCGCCATTTTCTGTGAGTTCAGCCCTGATCTAGACTGTACAGAGAGCTTTGTGTCCTCAGGTTTGCAGTCTCCTTCTTCAACTTTCCTGGAGAGGGAGTCTCAAGTCTCTGGCTGCCTGAGGGACTTTCTGGCGGATGGAGTTGAGTGTGGGGAGGGAGGAGGCCGAGCAGCCCTTGTGACCTACGCTTCCACCTTACCCTCCTTGCTGTCTTCCTCTCTTCTCACTGCTGCCACCACTGTGCTGGAGCCTCTCCGCTTGCCTTCAGTACTTGTCTCTGTGAGCTCACGTATCCCCTGCGTCATCGCCTCTTCTCCCAGTAGTTCTAAAACCATATAGCATCTTCCCTGTGCACATCATTGGCGTCTCTCACTCTTGGATATAATGCACCTTTTTTTTTTTTTTTTTTTTTAAGAGGAGACCTTCAAGCCTTAGCAAGGTTTGCAGTGACCAATGAGACAATGGAATAGTCCTTTTGATCAGAGAAAATTATCTCACATTTTTTTTTTTAGTTTATTTCACATGCTATTCATAATTATTTACAAAAAACATTAAAAAATATACACATAAATGAAAGGAAGTCACTTGTGGCTCTGTCACATACTTGGTATATGTTCTAGCTCAAAAATGGACCTATCTGTCCATAAGTAATTTCTATCTATAGTACTGAGTATGTTCTAGTTATTCATCTGCAACACATACTTTCCTCAGTTGTTAACAAGAGGGGAATATTCCTGGCTCAGAAACTATGAGCCCACATCATATTTTATTATATCCATCATTAAATTTTTAGTGTTTTGATTTTATCTAATACTCTGCTGGTTTAGACAATATTTTTGAGGACATACTGTCCACAGTTTTGTTGATTAGGGAGAATTCTCACACCAGAGTTCCAGAGCCTCTCTGATTATTGCTGGACAGGGAGCAGAAACGAAGCTAAGGGAAGGGCTGTGGGGAAGAAGCCTGGGGTGGGGGAGGTGGTGGAACGCCAGGCACAGCACAAGACTCAAGCAGATGATGTCAGCCTGACAGAGTGTTAGTTAAGTAAGTATGAGGAGTTCTCGTGAGATGTGTGAACGAACAGCTCCGAAGACGCCAAGATAAATGATTTACAACTTCTAAAAGAAAGCTTTTGTGGATCCCTAGAAACCTGGAACTGTATTTCATAGCAACGGTTCTCTCCCTTTCAGCCGCTGTGACCACTGAAACAAAGAAACATCACTCGTAGGCTCAGGCCTTTGGAGATGTGGTTTCCCATTTGGTGGCATCGCTTGGCAAGGTTACTGAGCCTTTAAGAGGTGGAGCCTTACTGGAGGGTGTACAGCAACCACTTTGTGGGGTGGGACAGGGGAGGGCTCTGAGAGTTTATAGCCTTGCCCATTCCCAGTTTGTTGTTTCTTCTGCTTCCTGCCACTGTTTTCTTCTGTTGCCCTGTCTCTTCACCTTACCACCCAAATGGACTGTCTTCTGTAAAACTGTAAGCCAACATAAACTCTTCTATAAACAAACAAGCAGAATACAAAAACTAAAAAAGTGCTACAAAAAAAGGGCCAAAGTAATTGAATGTTTCATTCATCTTTTCTTTCCCAGTAGTTTGGATGGAACTCAGAGCCTTCCATGTGCACTTTAGGCATCCCTCTACCACTGAGCCACATCCCAGCCCTGAATGCCTTCATAATACATTATGCCCTTTCTTTTTTCTTTATTAACTAACTAACTAACTAACTAACTAACTAACTAACTAACTAACTAACTAACTAACTTTATATATCAATCACAGCTTCCCCTCCCTTCTCTCCTTACAATCCCTCCCTCTTCCCTCCCCTACCCCCTCTTCCCTTTTTCCTCAGAAGAGGAAAGACCTGTGTATATCAACCTGCCTCGGCATAGCAATTTTCAGTAGGACTAGGCACATCTTTTCCTACTGAGGCAAGATGAGGCAGCTCAATTGGGGGAAAGGAATCTAAAGGCAAGCAACAGAGTCAGAGACAGCCCCTGCTCCTGCTGCTAGGAGTCCCACACAAAGAACAAGCTGCAAGACAGTTACACATGTGTAGAGGGCCTATCTCTGTCCCATGCATGCTTTCTGGTTGGTGGTTCAGTCTCTGTGAGCCCTTATGGGCCCAGGTTAGTTGATTCTATAGGTTTTCTTGTGCTATCCTTGACCCTGCTGGCTCCTTCAATCCTTCCTCCCCCTTTTGCAGGATCCCTCAAGCTCCGCTTAATGTTTAGCTGTGGGTCTCTACATCTGTTTCCACCATATTATGCCCTTTCTTATGTGTGGCATCGTCTTTATCTCTACATTGCGTTAACTCTGGATGAACTCGCTAATTTGTCAGTGTGGACTCTGGTGGTCTTCCTTATCTCCTGGAGGGACAGGGTTGAAGTAAAGAGGCAAAATATTTGAAAAGCTAAAACAGCCAGACAGCTAGGGAAGAAAATAAATCATGAAAGCCTTACTCTGGATGAGTCATCAAGTTCAGTTCGGCAGAAGCTGGTTAGGAAAGCAGAGCGAGCAGACGCTAGTGGAGAGGAATTTCCATTATAACTGTGAGCGTCATAGAAGTGTCAATGGCAGCAAGAGTAGAATTTGGCTATCTAGAAAGCTGGGCTTTTCCCTAAGGATTCTGGATGCTTAAAGGATTCCAGGTAATTGAAACTGTTGCCTTTGCCCTGCTTATAGAGGTGAGACCATTACACATATGGTGAAACATGGGATGCTGGTTCCTTCCCACAGCATGCATGCACATGAGTAAGCTATGTGGGAAGCGGATAGGAAAGAAGGTAAGCAGTTGTAAAAATGATGCAATTTTAAGTGAAGTACAGGAATGCCGGGCCCTGGGTTCAGAGTGGGCGCTGATTGCCTATGTGTATGTAGACTCTAAGGGAACTGTTTTCAAGAGTGACCCTTCTCCAGAGCTCTCTGTCTAGAGAGAATATTCTAGAAGATGGTTAAGAGGGGGAAGATGAGAGAGTCTGCCTGGGGAATTTTAGGAGCACAGGTTGAAGTGTACTGGAATGGAGCCTGTGGTGGTGGTGGTCTGCACTGCCTGTGTCCTGTTGCTCAGGATCACGTGGTCCTGCAGGTGCCCCACCAGCTCAGGGGCTTCGCTAACATACAGCTGTGAGGTGGGCCTGCCCTGCCATCCCTGGGGCTTCAAAAAGTGATTAAATGGTCATGCCTCCTCCCTAAACATCAACTGTGCCTATAGCAAAGCAAAGGGACTCTGAGCTTCCCCCATCCCCCACCCCTGAGACAGGGTTTCCCTGTATAGCCCTGGCTGTCCTGAAACTTGGTCCATAGACCAGACTGGCTTCAGACTCACAGAGATCCACCTGCCTGTGCCTCCCAATTGCTGGGATTAAAAGTTTGCACCACCACTGCCTGGCTTCAGTTTATAATTTTAAGTCTAGCTTCCATTCCATGACTCTTGTGCCAAAACAAAATTATTTAGGCTATTGAAGTTGATGGGTTTTGTTTTCCTTCAATTATTCACAGGCAATAGTAGCATAATAATTCATGGAATATAAGAGAGACAAGCCGTGTGTGTGTGTGTGTGTGTGTGTGTATACGTGTATGGATGTAGGTACAGGTACCTGTGGAGGTCAAAGAGTCAGCATCAGGTGTCTTCCTCAATTGCTCTTAATCTTATTTTTTGAGACAAACTCTTTCTCTAAACGTAGCGTTTGCCAATTTGGCTAGATGGCCCAAAAAGAAAGGATTCTCCTGTCTTCATTTCCTTGACACTGTGATTCCAGGTACACGTCTGGCTTCCTCACACAAGCGCTAGGGATTGACTCTTGGTGTACATCAGCCACTTTACCAGCTGGGCTGTCTCTTCAGAACCAGGTTTGATTTTTTAAAAAGAAGAAGGAATTTGTAGAGTTATAATATATAAATTCCACTAAAATACCCACTATTAATTCACAGGGCATTTATTTCTCTGAAATCTTTGTTATGAGAACTGCATACAGGTCATGTGATAATTTCTTTTTGTTTTTTTGATTTTTTTTTCTTTTGCTTCTTGTGATAATTTCATTGTATAATTTAAAACTGTTGTTTCTTGTTTACCAGTCACTATTTTTCCTCCTCCTCCTCCTTCCTCCTCCTCTTCCTCTTCCTCCTTGTCCTATCTTCCCATCTCAGCCTTCCTACAAGCCATTCCGTTTTTATTATTTATTTTAGTTTTGCAGTGCTGAGAACAGAACCCAGGGCCTTGAACATCCTAGACAGGTAGCTATACAACTGAGCTGCATGCCCAACTCTTAAGTTTTCTGAGACTGGGTCTTGTGTTTGTAGCTCAGGCTGGCTTTGAACTCTGAACCCTTCAGTCTCTGTCTCGTAAGTGGGTCATTATCATGCCTGGCACCCTAACAGCAGTTTCTTACTGGAATAATTTTAACTATTTATAAGAGCTTTTTGAGACAACCAGTATTGTTTTTATTTTCACAGATAAAGTGAGATAAAGTCCCCCAGGGTTGAACTTTTTGGCTCCAAGAATTATTAGAAAGGAATCTTAATTTTCCAGAAAAGGAGGAATGTTCTTTGTGGTTTTTTTTATCCCATCTTGAGGAGAGAGAGAAAAAAATTGACATTACTTCTTTCTTTTCTATAAAGACAAAATATACCCTGTAGGTACTTTTTTGTGTGTGTTATTCAATAACTTCTGAAAATACATTTTTTTAAGACAGAGTTTCATATTGTCCAGAGAAGTCTTGAACTTGATATGTAGCTGAGGATGGTTTTGAACTTCTGATACTCCTACCTCTACTTCCTGAGGGCTGAGATTACCAATGTGCATCACCACACCTGGGTTTTGTGTACTTAGCAGCTGAGCCTTCTGTCTAGCTCATAGCTGTCTGTAACTCTAGTGTTAGGAGATCCAAAGCTCTCTGCTAGCCTCCATAGGCACTAGGCACACACATGGTACATTCAGGCAAACACTTATCTACATAAAATAAAAATAAAATCTAAAAAAAAAAGAGACTTAACTTTCCCCCATCTCAGTGATTTCATGTTGCCCAGCTAACAATGGCAGCTTCTGTCAGCCAGTTTCCCCCATCTGTGCACACTTGAATCCTGTTGTTTTGGCCATACTTGGTACCTCAGGTCTCTGCGATCTCGGGCAGTTTTGCTTTTGCCCCATCTCACCATTGGAGTGCTGGGATTGCAGATACATACTATATAGTATCACCTCACCATTGGAGTGCTGGGATTGCAGATACATACTATATAGTATCTTGGCTTTTTAAGTGTGTGTTCTTTGATCAGGCTTTTTGGGCCATCTCTCTGGCCTCATAATTACTTTTTCTTTCTTTTTTTAAAAAGCTTTTTTTTTTTAAAAAAAAATTATTTATTCACCAGTGCTTTCTTCAGGCACACCATAGAGGGCATCAGACCCCACTGCAAACGGTTGTGAGCCACCATGTGGTTGCTGGGAATTGAACTCAGGACCTCTGGAACAGCAGTCAGTGCTCTTAACCACTGAGTCATTCCTCCAGCCCCACATAATTAAGTTTTACACATGGAATAACTTCAGAGGGGAGCCTGTACTTTGTTACCCATTATAGGCATGATATAATAAAGCAATGTACTACATAGATGAAAAATGTCTCACTTCCGGTATTTGAAACATTACAGCAATGGGAAGATTTGGGGAAATGGTGACATGTTCAAGAAAGGTCCCTACTAACCCCTGTGGGAGTACCACCATGAGGGAATTAAATGACTATGTGTAAAATGCCATTTCTACTTCTTCTCCGAGAATAGAATATTTGCAGGCCACTGTTCCAGGCACACTAAATGCTTCACTGGAGAACAAAATGTTGGTCTCACAGGGGCCTGTTTCTTCAAGGGTTGATGAGGGATATGCACTTAACTTGTCCTAGGAGATTGTGTGGCTCCCAGGGTAGATGAAAGGTTATACCTTTTGTCAAAAATCAAATTTCATGAAATTATTCCCTCACTCTGCAAACAGACAAACTGGAAATATAGATAGAGCAGAAAAACATTCTTTTCTTCTTAAGGTTCCATGGAAAAGAAAAATCTTCATTGCCAGTGGCCCTATGTGAAAAATTAAATTGGGAGATAATAAAGGCATTAGGAGAGGCAAGCAGGTTTCATGGGTTAGAAATATGGGTGCTGCACTTTAATCTGGAAAGTACCGAGAAGAAGACTGAGAGAGACACTCTGGCACTGGAGCAGAGCTTTCTCTCTCTCTCTCTCTCTCTCTCTCTCTCTCTCTCTCTGCATTGGTGCATGTGCAAAGGGAGTGTTTGTCTAATCAAAAAGAATGTATGTTTAAAACCACTAGTTAGGGTTTTTCCAAACTTAACAAGGTGGGATTTTAAATTTCTCTCTGGTCCGGTTTCCCTGTGTCGCACAGACCTTGGGATGGCCTTCTGAAACACAGGTAAGTATAAGCTTAGGGCCATATCGGTAGAAACTGGATGAGTAGTCTAACTTTTTTCACCCCTTAGGTCTCTGGACTGTGGATGACAAGAATAGTTGCTGCCTTACAGGGTGGCTTTGAGAAGGCTAGACAGGCGTGCTAATATGTGAGTTAATATATGCATATGCTAATATACAAGGCAGTCAGCATGATTGTAACACAGTGTGCCATCAGTCCCATGTGTAAATATTTGGAAATATTTTATATTATACAAGAAGGAGCAAATACAAATAAGCCTACTTTTATAAAAATGATAGCTTATAGATCTGTATTATGTCTATGTATATAGACATATGAAGCACATAGTTTCCTTTGTTTATAAAAAAGCTCTTTTGAGCTTAAAGATCCTTAGATTATTTTATAATAATAATAAAGAACTCTTTTTCGTTTTTAAAAAGTTGCATAATATTCCACTGTTTGGATGTAAATAACTCAGACGCTCTTTTTCTCTTGATTAGTATTTATTTAGGCTGTTTGAAATCTCTCCTAAGCTGTGTGATGTTTTTAAGTCTCAAATACTGGGTGAAACCGTCCCTGTGAAACGTTTCTCTAACATGGTCCACAGGATGGAGGAAGTTTCTTGAATCTTCTCTTGATCCCGTCCTTGTTTCTGGTAGTAAACTATAGCCAGCTTGTGTTCTGTGGAGTTTGTGTTTTGTATTATCAACCTCTGTAGAATCAAATTGTTATCTGCTTCTACCATGGTGGTGTGGTACTAAAAAACAGCCATTAAGGAAGGAGAGCTTGTAGACACAACCCAGAATGGACCCCTTTCCCCGTAGTGTCAACTCACCAGTAGAGGGCGCTCTTCTTTTGGAAAAAAATGTCTCAGGCAAGAAAATTTCAACTTAAAACTCGGCCTGGACTGTAGTGTTCCTCTTCTCTGTAGGTAACTGGTGTGCCTTTCCACCGAGGGTCTACGGATTCGTGCATTGCTGCGTGAGACTGTCTTCTGGGTGTGCTGAGATATGTGTAGTCGTGGGGAGGAAGAGAGTCTGGCATCCTCCTAGGCCTTTCGGGGAAGGCCTGTGGTTTGATTCAAACCAGGGTTTCATGGTTCTGACCTTCCCCTGTGTTGTAGTATTAGAAGGCAAAAGCATATCTCAGGTCATGTTGGGGTATATTCCCTGGGGTATGCTTATGAAACATGTTAATAGCGAATTTTACTCTGTTGGTGAAGTCCTGTTGGTGTAAGAGGGCACATGTGAAAACTCCTATGGTCACTTCAGAGAGGAAGAGCTTAACAGTGTCTTGGGGACAGTCATTATTATTCTCTTCACTGTGGTGTTCTTCTTTCCCCCCCTGCTCAGTAAACCAAGAGTCTGAGGAGTTCAGGTCGCTCAAAGTCACTCAACAAGTGTCTATGCCTGTCCCTCATACTGCTCCCCCACAAACATCTAAGTTCCTGAGTTGGAAGTTCATTGCTGACTATGTGATCCGAGTGCATCCTGTTTCCCTAGAGAGCAGTGGTTCTCAACTTGTGGGTTGCAAACCGTCTATCTCCAGAATCGTATTTGCATTACAATTCGTAACAGTAGCAAAATTATAGTCATGGAGTAGCAATGAAAATAATTTTATATTTGGGGGTGGGGGAGTTACCAGAACATGAGCAACGGTGATTAGGGTTGCACATTAGGAAGGCTGAGAAGCACTGCCCTAGAGCACCTCTCTCTCTGCAGGCACCAACCATTTGTCCTTGGTCTAAGAAGGCCAAAGTCACTGGCTTGGCCCCAGTGAGAAAGTTTCCCCTCTATTTCTCAGTCCAGTGTTCTTGAGATTGAAGCATGTTCACAAATTTCGGTTTTCCACTCTTTAGGGCATATCCTGGCTAATACTGAGCAAAGCTCCCAACATGTAGGAGCCACAGGCAAACAATGTAGAATCTGCTTTCTTGAAAACGGGCCTGTTCCGGTCTCTGAGTCATTGGGTCAGGTGCACAGTGCACCGGAAGCTGGCCTGGTGCCATCCTGTGAACACTCGTGGAAAGACGAGGTGCCGGCTAGTCTTCTGCAGGCCAAAGCTGCCTTTGCTGTCTTATTTCAGATTAAGAAAGAAAGGAGTACAGAAGGAAGAGAAAAAGGTGAGGTTCCCGTTTAGATGCTAGGCAGCTGAACCCTGCAGGAACTTTTAACAGCGCAGTGCATAATCTTACCCAGGCAGGGCATAGGCTAATGGAACTGATTAGGAATAACCAACTTAGATAGCCTTTTCTGTTCTTTTAAAGTTCATCATGCTGCTTTCAAACTCCACAGGCAACCTTCCAAGATTTGTGTCTGAGGAATTTTTTTTTTTTGTATAGATTGATTACCTCATTTCTATTCCTAGTGCTACACACCTGCCAAGCATTCGCCAATAACACTTGTTAGTTCAAATCTCTCTAGGGTTGCAATAAAATGACATGCAAGTTTCTAACTGGAAAGAAACGACTCATGGAACTGATGTTAAGAAGGGGGTTGCAGCTGACCCATCCCCCGAGCTTACGGAACCCACATTCGTCGCTGACTTCAGTGAAGCTTGCCTTCCACCAGGCTCATCTGGAGGGCTTGCTGAGCTGGAGGGCAGAGCCCACCCCAGAGCTCCTTACCCTTTATGGTTGGGGTGGGTCCTGCAGTGTTTAACACGTTTCCTGGGGCTAATGATGTTTCTGGTATGGGGACTTTAAAAAAATATAGGTTTAGTTATTATAAGGTTGAAAAGCCCAAGAAAACAGAAATATGGATTCTTCTCTCCTAGTTGGCTGGAGAAAGTAGTTATTCAGAGGCAAGGCTCCGGAGGTGGAGCTAGGTTCTCATTCCCTTAAGGCTTCCAACTATGTGATCCTGGCAGAGTTGCCTTCCTTTCCCAGCACCTCCATTTTCTTATCTGCAAAACAGGAATCTTCTAGCTCAGAGGCTTCTGAGTATGTGATTGCACAGTCCGTTAGCATATCTATGTGTATCTATGCGTATATATGTAGTATACTATGCTGTCACATACCGAGCTGCTGAGGATGTAGCTCATCTCACACATGGGAATCCCTGCCTTTGTTCCCTAGCACCACATAAACATAGTGTTGGTGCTGCGTGCCTGTAATCCCAGCACTCAGGAAGAGGAAGACCAGAAATTCAACACCATCCTTAGCAACATATTGAATCTGAAGCTAGCCTGGGCTACATGAGACCCTGTCTAAAAAATAACCAAAAACCAAAACTAAAACAACAACAAAACTGAAAAATAAAACAAAATAACAACCAAAACCCCAAAAGAACCCCCCAAAAAACAAAACCAAAAACCTACTATAAATGAATATGAATACTATATATGAATAGCTATTCTTTAAAGCATTTTTATACATCTTTGAAGTAGTTATGTTTACTAAAAGTAGACCTAAATAAGAATAATTAAATATAAGGCATAAGTACTTTAAATAAGTGCAAGGTGGTAGTTAAATTGAAAATATTCCTGAAATGAAATATAGCATTTCCATTATCAGCCTTTGCTGTTCCTGAGGTTACAAGAAGTTGGTCTCTGTGCACCACAGTGCCAAGGAGGAAAAACATCAGAACAAAGATTGCATCGAGGCATGATTGGTAGCCTTTAAACCGTGAAACTTGAAACTTTCCCAGCTGTAGGAGTAGGCACAGCTGCTTTGAGTTTTAAAATTTGTTCTTGAGCTTCCCACCCCTTGCAAACTTGACTCCCTTCCTGGCCTGCCTTTGGTTAAGGCTGTGGGTCTTCAGGATGCAAATTGTATTTTCTAGGAGTAATAGCCCATTAATCCGATAATATGCACTGACTCTTTCAGATTAGATTATGTGAGATTAGCTAGGTGTTACCTCGGAAAATACAGTGCTTTGCCCTGAGGGAATAGGTCACAGCTGCCTCTGAGGAAAGATCTGGGTTGTGGGGCTCTGTGGGGACACAGGCTGCCAAGGGTACTGGGTGGGGCAGGAGAGAGTGCTGGTGGAGGATTCTGCTGGCTGCTGTCTCTGACTGGAATTCCACTTTCCAGCGCTGAGACCCTTAGATTGCCCTTGGTTTAGAATAAAGTTGTATCCTGAAAACCTGTCTTACGTGCTGAAATGGAGGTAGACGGCTTTAGCATTGGAGGTTTGCAAACCTCAAGTGTAACAGCTCCTCTCCAGGCCTCTGCCTGAAGTGTACATGACCCCTGGTTGTGAGAAGAAATTAGACTGAGTTCTAGTAGATGGACTCACAGAGTTAAGCCTTGCTTTGGGGCATGCAGGTAGCAATAGCCTAGCGAGTTCCTCCTTCTCCTTTGCTAATGATGACTAAGTCACCTGACGCAAACGTTACATTAGCCTTATCCTAAAATCATGGAAAACCCCAAAACAACTGAAAGATAGGGCTTACTGGAGAACAAGCTGTGTGCTGACTGGAAATCTTTAAACCAATCCCACTGGATGTTTTTAGGGACATTTTCCTGGCTAACCTATCAGAGAGATTAGTACACGCTGCCTGCTTTCTACTTTAACAGCAGGGCACACAAGGTTTGTTTTACCCATGACAGGGCATCATTCTTTCCTTTTCTCTGTTAAGTGGAAGGTCCTAGGTAGGAGTCTGGAACCCTTTTCCAGCCCTTGGGTTTTGCTGTAGGCTGGTTAGAACCTGACAGGGTTCTTGGGTCTTCAGCTAGCTCTTGGCAGCCAAGTGGCCTTTCACTTTGAATGTAAACTAATGTCCACTTGCAAGAGCCTCTGAATGCTGCCAGATGGATTGGTTGATGGGGCAAAGCACAAAGACAGCGGGTAAGCTGGGGTCCAACTGGTCAGCTCTGCCCTGTCCTCATTTGGCAGCTAGTGGCTGTGAATGTAGGATGGGCAATCTTTGTGGCCAAGACCCTCAGCACGCAGCTGTGGAGGCTGAGCTAGCACTGTGGCCTGGGGAGGGGGTGAGGACATGTTGGGATTGTTCTCAAGACCAAGTGCTACAATTCTGTGTCTGTATGAACAGTCTATCTATAGGTGGACTTTAAATATGGCCTTTCAGCATCTTAATTATGAATAAGTGGATTAGAGAGATATTTGAAGATGTTATTTAGTAGCTCTTGATATGATTATATTGATATATGATATGATGTTATAGGATATTATATTTAGTCATTAAAATCATGTAACTTTAAAGTATATGACCCAAATGTGTATATATGGGTCAAAGTCAAGCAAAGGAAACTATCGATCACATAGTTACCTTCTTGTGGTAGAAGTATCCACATAACACTCTGTGTTAGCAGATTTCCAGGATACAGTGTTATAACTACAGACTCCTGCTCTCCAGGCTTGTTCTTACTACAAAGTACAACTTGCTGATTGGGCTATACTGACCACTGAGCCCCGAGATCCTTCTGTCTATGTATCCCTAGTTTTAGGATCACAAGCACTTTTTATTTTCCACTCCCTCTCTTTAGGATTTCTGATCTGAGCACTGTATCTACATCACTCCTGCCCTTCCCTCTCCCCAAATTCATGACCACTTCTTTGTTATCTATCTGTCTGTCTATCTATCTATCTATCTATCTATCTATCTATCTATCTATCTATCATCTATCTATCAATCTATCTATCATCTATCTATCTATCTATCTATCTATCATCTATCTATCAATCTATCTATCATCTATCTATCAATCTATCTATCTATCTATCTATCTATCTATCTATCTATCTATCTATCATCTATCTATCAATCTATCTATCATCTATCTATCAATCTATCTATCATCTATCTATCTATCTATCATCTATCTATCTATCACCTATCTATCATCTATCTATCTATCTATCATCTATCTATCTATCACCTATCTATCATCTATCTATCTATCTATGTATCTATCTATCTATCTTCTATCTATCTTCACACACACATTTGTCATTGCTTGTATGTACATGTGTCCAGGACTGACCATTTGGAATTGGACAACCTATGCAGGAGCTTGTCCCTGAAAGAAACTGATTCTCCTTTCAGCAGCCATTGGCCATTTGTAGCTCTTCATCTAGGTGTGGGATCTTTGGAATTTTCCATGTTGGCATATCAGTTGATAGTGTGACTAGGCTGGTCTTTTTCAGTATGCCTGACTTTTCAATTTGGATTCTGGGGATCCATGCTTATGTGGCAAATACTTTACTGATTTTCTATTTTTCTTGATGTTGGCCTTAGAGAGATTTTTAAAAAACAACAAATGACAGGTAGATACTATTTTAAAACTAGGCTACCCAAGAGACACTCAAGTCTCTTCACATTTTTACCTCCATGTGCCAAAGTATATAGCCACCTTGATGGTCTCTGGTCCCAGATCTTCAGTGTCCCTCTATACCCTCCACTAGGAAGTGAGCACAGGCCTATTGTACACACTAAGTATGTGCTCTAACTACTGAGTTACCCCTGTAGCCCTCAACTCAGTGCTTTTGAAGCTACTGGTCTGGGGACCTTTCCTGGTCTTCCCATGGTACCTTCTCACTTGCCTTTAAGGCTTATCTCCATGGAAGTCATCTCAGCCCACAGTGCATCCATAGTTAGATACCGGCTGTGATAACACCTGCTTTGTGCACCTCAGGAATTAGAGGACCAGAGGCGGTGGTTTCCGTAATGAAAGTGCTAGAGAAGATGGACTGCTCCCACAGGGGTTATGATGATGGTGCTTATCATTCCTGGACCATCTTCAGATGATCAAAAATATCCACCAAGTCTGGGCCTTCTCAGCATAGTTTTATCTCTCTTGAACTTCCCCATGCTGACCAAGAAGCCTGACAGTTTAAGCAGCTGAAGAATTTGCTGGTAGACAGCACTGTTGCTGGTGGAGAATGCCTGGGTAATGAATTACCTTCTTTAGGGCCCCGACGGGAATCTGGTACCCTGGAAAGCGTTAATTTACTTCACTTGAGAGAATGCTGTAGGCCCAGCAAGCATTTCATTTGCCCAGGCAGCCCATTGTGATGATGACATTAAATAATCATTATCATTACGTGGAAATCCTGTCACCTTGGGGATTTAGAAAGTGTTTCTCAAGTCACACACACACAAGCAACCCAAATGAGCAGAGTGTGAAGAAAACATTTGTTTGTAATTGTCAGCATTTGGCAAAGGCAGGAGATGAAAGAAAGAAATGAACTATGGCTTTGGATTCCTTCCAGGTTTTTTTTTTTCCAACCCCAGATCATTGGAGATGAGGGAGGGAAGCCTTCCTGTCCTGGACCGTGGAGGAGTGTAGGAGCCTTCAACTCCCTTATTCCTTGGTCCAGGAAGTCATTTCAAAGGGAGCTGCCTTCAGGGCAAAGCAAGAGCCTATTGGCCAATATTTATTTATAGTCCTATACCCTGTAAACTTGTCTTCTTGTAAAAAATTAAGAGCAAAAAAGTATTTCAGCCCTTGTTTGCCTGGACCCTCTCCAAGCAGACCTATCTGCTTTCTTTTATTTCTTATGCTGGTTGCTCAACATCTTTGGTCTTGACTGAATTGGTTTCATTCCTAGGTCCTCCCTTATTATTAATGTTTTTATTATTGGGCAGTTCTTCTGTGTTTGCAGTGTCCTTGACTCTCTCTCTCTCTCTCTCTCTCTCTCTCTCTCTCTCTCTTTCTTTCTCTCTTTCTCTCTTTCTTTCTTTTATTAGCTGGTCTTTACAACAGCTCAGTGAGGTGGATCAGCCTCATAGACTATTTAACAAACTGCCCAACATTTTCTTCTTTTGGCTTTTGTTAGGATTTATTGGAACCATTTTATTTTTTTCTTTCTGATAGCCATCCTTCTCCAAGATTTGACTTCCTGCTCTTCCTTGCAGCACTCCATAAGCCAGAGACTTGTACCATCTGCTTGTGATTCATTCTGGCTTTGCTCCTCCCCTTCCTGGCATCTCACCCTCCTCCAAGTCACTGTTGCTTCTCTTCTCAATGTGGTGAGAGCCCAATTAATCTAAGGCAGGTGTGAGCCATGGGCTTCCTCCTCAGTTTCTTGGTCTTCAGTGCATCTCTGAGTGGTCACAGACTGTCACTTGTTGCTTCTGTGGCTGGGCGTATATTGGCTCTGTGGTGAGCCACTGGAATGTCAGGCTTGGAACTGGTATGGTGACAGTTAAGGACACTGATTCTCATTAACCAAGAGCTAGTCAAGTCTTCTGAAAATGTAGGGTCATTGCCATCCCAACCACCAGGAGCCCATACGTGCAAACTATGATCTAATAAAGAATTAGCTGAATGGCCACCACTCTCAGTCTTTCTTGCTACTACCACCCAGCCCGTCTTAGTATGTTTCCATCTGTGTATGTATTCCTAGACATCCATGATGTCTGCAAACTCACAAGTAGGATCCCCAGGAAACTATTTCAAGCTTTGAATTCTTGACCTGTATATCAGTCTGTCTTTCCATTTCTCTACTGTGATTTTACCTATTACAACTCGTCTTTCTCACATGCCAGCCTCCAAGAGCAGAGGTTGTAGCTTCTTGAATGTTTCTTTAAATAAACAAGGAACTTCTTTTATGAACGATAAAGTGTTTTCTAAATCAATGAGGACTTTATAAATGCGAGTTTAAAAATAGTAATGTTGTTAGTTTATGTATACAACAATGGTCAAAGAGATAACCTTTCCCTTTCAAAAAACAATGATGATGACAGTTACTTTACATTTTAAACTGAAGTCATCAGCCATGTTATTTGGCTGGTTTCTGTTTAGGGCTAGCCTGGCCACCTTTGGGCATTGATTGAGGTCAGTAGTAGGTAGGAATGTAGTGTTTGTATCTCATACTCTCTGCTGTACTCTCATAAGCCAATGGGCTGAGAACGGTTAAAGTGATCAAATGGAGTTATTGGGTTGAAAATAGCTCTGTGTTCTAGAACTCTCTCCCCTGTCCCCATTTTACGGAACTGAGAGCTTCAAAGGAAGGTAAAAAGCCGATCTCATCTTTGTCTCCCTGTACCACCTCATGACACACTGTTCCAAAATGACGGGATGATTGCTTATGCAGAACGGATGTTAAAAGAGTAAGACACAGTCTGAGTTTAAACTGAGTGGACTTCTGACAAAGGTGGTAAATGCAAATCATGATGTAATAAATGGAGAAGCTGAATGAGGTAATGTGTGCATGTAATGTAACTGGGGGCTAAGGCAGGAAGCTTTCAAGTTTGAAGCCAGCTTGCAAGGCATAGCAAGCTTAAGGAAGCTCTGGATATATATGCATCTTTATGAATGTAGTACACTTCAGGTTCTAAGTAAATAAGTACCAAGTGAATTAATGAGTTTAGCTTTAATCCAACTGTCCAAAAAGTTTAGTATTCACAGAGGAGAAGGCCCAGGAATGACTTTATCGGCTTTTATCCTAGGTATTCTGAGCTCAATCAGCCACAGGGGAAGAACCGAAGGCTTGTGCCAAATTCACTTACAAGAAGCAGCTTTTGATAAAAGCTCTGTTCTGTTATCAATATTCCCTCCACTCTTTCAGCAACCCCCACAGACAGGTTCTGAAAATGCAAAATGCATTGTAGGCAGAAGATGAACTGAAAGGTCAGAGACAAGTCCCATTACCACTCAGGCAGCAAGAAATCCCCAGCAATTCTTTGGTCCTCATTGGGGAATGGGTTTTATAGAAGTCTGACTGTATTACTGAGTCTATATGTAAAATCTATAGACTGACTGTAGGAGGGTCCAAGCCAGTATACTAGAGTCCATGTGTTAACTATTGTTAAATGAAGATGCCAGGAGGCTGCATGGTAGGATTCTGGCTTCTTATGGCTACCATCATCCATGGTCACTCGTCAGAATTGTTAGCTTTTGGTTGTAGTGATTTTCTAAAGTAAGTGACTACAAGACTATAGGACTTCCTCCCTCCCTCCCTTCCTCCCTCCCTCCCTCTCTCCCTCCCTCCCTCCCTCCCTCCATCCTTCTCTCCCTCCTTCCCTCCCTCCCTCCCTTCCTTTGTCCTGCCTCCCTCTGTCCCTCTGTCCCTCTGTCCCTCTGTCCCTCCC
>NW_021604578.1:17620824-17650973 GCF_004785775.1 Grammomys surdaster | reverse complement strand
CCCTCCTTCCCTTCTTTCCTTCCTGCCTGCCTTCCTGCCTTCCTTCCTGTCTGCCTTCCTGTCTGCCTGCCTTCCCATTCCTCATTTTCATGGTTGATGGTAGTTGTTCATGTGCCTGGCTTTTCATCTGGCAGAGACAGGTTATCAAAGGAATTTTCTTCTGCTTGCTTCCTTGGATGCTGATGTTTTTAGCTAATTGGGAATTCAATGGAAGAAAGAATCAAACTGAGGAATCTGGGCATGGCATAGATTTTTTTTATCCCTCTGAGGATTTGTTGTAAGCAGATATAAAGTGTCTTTTCTACTCAAACTACCTCTGAGGGTTTTCAAGAATCCATTAGCTGTTGGCAGGGCAGGGAGCAGAGACAGAATAAGGCATGTGGTGACAGCCGGAGACCCTGGCTGCACACTCTCCCATGGGCATGCTGTCCTTGATCATTAGAGAACCACAGTGACACTTCATCCCCTGGTGACTGTTCCCATTACAGCCAGAACTTCAGACCAAGGGTACAGCTTTTGGGGTCTTGCTCTGCTCCAATAATAAACAGCGGTGAGAAGAGACTGGGGGAAAGGGAGGCTGGCTGTCCATTCCACAAGCAGAGCCAAGAAAAGGAAATAAAAAGGAATCAGATTTTATTTGCTCACTTTGACTCCAGGACATCTGTGTATTGTCTGGAAGGTTTTGTCATTGGCTGGACCAAGAGAAGCTTTCAGAAGATTCTTAATTCTGAGAAGATGGAGCTCTTGTCAGGAACCCTCCTAAGCTTACAAAGTAGGTGTGACGTGCCTCCTGCCAGCTGTACAGCAGGCACAGCCTTCAACATATGCCTTTGGGGCCTGCGAGGTACAGGCTGAGGGCGGAATCAGAACACCTAAAAATGTGTCCAACTGAGCTGTCAGATAGTCGCTCCACAGGAACAAACGGAGGTTCTAAAATAAATGCATCATGCTAGGAACAGTTTTGGAGCTTAGAGCTCCCAGTCTGTCAGTGATAGGGCCTGGTAGGTAGGCAGGCAGAGAGTGGGAGATGGGAGAACAGGGAGATCCTGGTGGTAGGGTCCAAGGAAAAGGTGAGCCTTGCCTCTCAGGAGATTGGAGATTTTTACACCAGTCAGCAAGCAAGAGGCTAGAGAGAAAGCTATATCTTACATAATAGCTGAGAATGCTTATCTACTTCTTAGGAACAAGCTGGAGCGGGGTGGTAGGTGGTAGCTATGCTGGTTTTTGGTTTTGTAGTTGGCAAAGACGAGGTGACATGAAGCAAGCTGGTGTGTCTTAGCCCACTTAGCCAGATGTGCAGGTAAGGAGAGCTTCACCACCCCTCAGCGGATTCTATAGGAGTGTCCATCTCCAACCAGGCCGTTTACAACCGACATCCTGACTCTCCTCACCTGGCTCCTGTAGAGGGCATTTGCAGCAGTGCTGAGGGTGCCTGCCACACCAGAAATTCCTCAAACCTCACCTCAAGTTCTGGCCTACTCCTGCTTTTGGGAAATTCCTTAATTTCAGTGTTGCCTCAAATTGCTTCTCTTTAAAATGAGGGTGAAAACAATCATACCAGGTTGTGAAAAGAAAGAAGCATTTGCACGCCACTCATACCCATATCGACAGGTATACGACTGACACACACACATCACAGCATAGCACAGACACACAACAAACACACAGCACAGCATAGCACAGACATCCAACCCCACACTCATCATCAACAACAGACAAAAATCCCTCCAACTCCTCAAAAAACAACAGGAGGCAGGGGTTGGGAGAGGTCAGTGAGGAAACCAGCGAGGAAGGGAGACAAGCATGAACAGAGTACATATGAAAATACCGTAATACAGACTCGGGACAGGACGGTTTGTAAGCATGGAGATCCAAGCTTCATCCCCAGAACCTAGGTAATAAGAGCTAGCCTTGGGAGGATGTAGCTGTAAACTCCGCTCTGGGGAGGCAGATGCAGGCAGATTCCTGGGACTCACTGGCCAGTCAATCTAGCCTACTTGGTAAGGTCCAGGCTGGTGAGAGACCCTGTTCCAAAAAAAAAAAAAAGTTGATGTTTTTTGTGAAATGGTATCTCCATACCACACAAAGAAAATGCCACCATGATAGTTTTGTGTGACAACTTAAAAATGAGTAATAAAAAGTTTAGATGATTCTGACGTACTCAAGTTTAGTTTAAAAAAATAAAATTACATTTTATGCACGTATGCATACACTCCAGCACACATGCGTAGGTCAGAGGACAATTCTCTATGTTTACCCATCTCTGGGTCCCAGAGATTGAACTCAGGTTTCTGGCTGGGTGCAAACTGTGTCATCCTCAGAGACGTTCTAATCACTGTTCAGAACAAACTTCATCATGGCAGGAGCTAGACACCTGTGGCAAGATCAGGCGCAGTCATCACTGTGGTGTGGCTGGCCCAGCATGGCTACCCCAGCATCAACAGCATGGGCCCAGGCATGTATTGCTCTATCCTCTGATCTGTCCGGTATGTGTATTTGTTGAGAAGAGAAAAGGAGATTTGTTCAAGTTGGCATCTCTCTGGTCTTTGAAGACATATTTTGTTCCCTGGGCAAGAGGACATCATGGGTGCATGGCGCTGATGGGAGAGATGGCCAACCATGAATGAGAATGTCAGTGTTGGGGGCAGAAAGGAAGGCGTCTGGGAGGAAAGCACGAAGGGAGACATTGTGCGCCGACGTGAACTGTGGGAGTGCTAAGTTCACTAGCTGTTCATAAGAATGTTTACAACGATGATGGTACTGAAATAGAGTGGAAAATCTCGTGGAAGCTGGACATGTAGAAAGAAGTTTGGATAGTTTAGAATGTAGAGATCAACTTTTGTCCTTATTTTTCAAATAGAAGTAGGAGTTTTATTCCATGACTAATTCCTCCTTTATATCACCTCACTTCATTGACCCTGGAGATCTGGGTGAAAATCATTACAGTGTCCTATTCTCCATTCCCACTCTCCGTGGTAGGTCTCTCTAGGGGATCAGAACTACACACCAAAAGGGGGTTTATTAGATTGGATTATACGATTGACTTATCCGATAGACCCAACAACGGCTGTCTTTACACTGGACAGACTCAAAACTGCTGGCTGATGTCCACATGGCTGGATGTCTTGGCAGACCCAATGTGGCCCTGAAGGCCTGGGGAATCCTGAATCACCACTTATATCTAGTCCATGTTAGAAGGTCAAAGACACTGGGTTTTGATGTCAGTGAAGGAAGGCAGTGGTCACAGAAGCAGCAGTCCCAGCAGTAACTGGCAAACATAGTAGATGAACTTGCCAGCAAGATGTAAAGGCAAGTAGGCAAAAAGTTTCCCCTCACACCTCATTCTTCCCACTTTAATTATCCCAATTAAAAAATCCCTCACATGTCTGAGATGCAGTCTCCCAACTAAGTCTGATGCTTTATAAACTATTCTCTAACAGGAGTGACTCTACGTACACTCAAGCTTGGGGCTTGGTAATCAAGCAGGGACATGGGGCATCACAGATAGATTATTTTTCCAGTCTAAACCTGTTAAGAAGAACAGACACATATGGGCTAGTATTTTAGTTTTGTTTAACTAGGGATAGTAGAGTTTGTCATATTAAGTTTTTAAAAGTTTCTGTTGTCACCATTATTTTGTGAGTATGGGTCGATTTAGCTGCATGTATGTCTGTGCACCACATGCACACATGGTGCCGGTTGAGGCCAGAAATGGGCATTGGAATGCCTGAAACTAGAGTTCCAGATGATTGTGAGCCCCCATGTGGGTGCTGGGAATTGAGCTTGGGTCCTCTGGAAGAACACTCAGTACTCTTCCCCACAGAACCATCTTTCCATCCACCAATTTTGGTCTACTTTAAATTGTAGTCACCAGAGATGGGTATAAGTAAAACACAAACAACAAATCCTAAACAGCTTCTAATTTATATTTTTGTCGAGGAGCTCGTGATTGGCAAACTGTTAGCTTTGAACTGCTCTCAGACATGCTCTTGTTCACGTCCATCAGAGGACAGAAGCAAGAGGTGTGTCTTCCTTGAGTGTTTGCTTATCACAATACTGCATTTCCAGGACAATCACCACTTTCTCCATACAATGGCTTTAAAATAAGACTCAAATGTTCCCCTTTGATTTTGGCATTGACACATCAGGCATTTCTCAGAATTCCTTCCATTTTGCTTGGCGTTCTCTGTCTGACAGTTGGAACTGCCCAGACAATAAGGCAAATGATTTCTTAGATGTTCTGGGACCAGCAGACTCAGCCAGCTCTCATTTTTAGTTCTCCAGGATAATGGGAGAAAACCTTGGCTTGAATTTTTTTAAACCAAGCAGATCATCAGAATAAACAAAGTGGGGGTATGCATGTGTGGGTGATTTAGCTTTATTTCATGGTGACTTCTTTCTTTTGTCAGAGATACTCTGCGGTAAGAACATGCTTGAATGTATCTTGTATATAAATATCAACAGTCTCAAAATGTGCCAATTTGTTGACCTGTGTTATATGCCAGGTACTTTTTAAAAATATCTCAGTTATTGTCCTAAACTGTTGGTGAAAGGAATTTCATCTCCATTTTACAGCCTTGGCAACCTTTAGCTGTTTGTCACAGGTCACATGGGAAGCTAGCGAAAGGCCAAGATTTGGACAGACCGACTGGCTTAATGTTGCTTTTCAAGGTATCATTCTTACCCCATGTCTTCCGTTTGCCAGTGAATGCAGAATATCGCCATGTGACAGGACAGCTCTTCATCTGCATAGAAGTGCCAAGTTATGAGATTGTTTAGTAAAGGAAAAGCCTGGGCAAAATGTCTTGCTGGAAGCCAGGTCAAAATGGTCACAGATGAGACCCACAGGAGAGCAAGGAGGGAAGTCCTGGGACAGGACAGAGCTGGGTATCTCTAAGATGCTCAAGGTTAGCCTCTCTGAGACAGTGTAGGACCTGCTTAGCCTTAAACTACTAGGGCTTTAGAGTGAGTGACACCTCCATGCTGGGCTGCTAGCCTGCTTCCCACTGTTCTCTATCCAGCGGCAAGGATGGCCTGCTTACACTAAACTGTGAGTGCCAAGAGCCTTTCAGTGTATCCTATTGCACTTGGGGTAGAACCTGGAATCCCGGTCTTGGTCAGTGAAGCTGTTGCAGGAACTTTCCCTATCCTGCCTCTCTTCCCACTTAGATTCATTGTACTGGAATACTTGGGCAGGTTTTCATTGCTGTCACCTGTAATTCTTTTTCTGAGGTCTTCTGTGGAAATAATGCCTCAGCAGGAGGTCCATCCATTATGGGCAAGATGTACACATGACTGTCTTGACCCTCAAGTGGGAGGGTTCTGATGTGTGCTCTCAGAACCGTGTAAATAAGTAAAGTGTTCACTAGTACAGCCTGTGCTGCCTGTATAGCTTGTGCTCACTAGTACAACCTGTGCTTACTAGTACAGCCTGCACTGCCTTCCTTCCCTTCCAGCCTCAGTTCGCTGTTTCTTTTTCTTTCTGTGTTTTCT
Source organism: Grammomys surdaster (assembly GCF_004785775.1). Taxonomy (NCBI): domain Eukaryota; kingdom Metazoa; phylum Chordata; class Mammalia; order Rodentia; family Muridae; genus Grammomys; species Grammomys surdaster. The sequence continues at coordinate 17,645,480 of NW_021604578.1, read as the reverse complement.
TCAGTGCATATTGTTTGCCTCCAAGTCCCTGCTCATAGCTTGATTAAGGGGATCCCAACATTAGCTAAGACCCTTGTTTGATGCGGTACCTGTATCCCTCTTCCCCTGGCATCCAGTACATCTGTTTTACGCCATGAAAAGAATTCTGGCCACTCACCACAAATGTTCCTCTTTGTCTTGCATAGGGTCTTAACACATGACCCAGGCTGGCATGGAACACACAGGCCTCTTTGCCTTAACAACCCTAGTTCTGAGATTAAAGGCATGTGTTTACTTTTTAACCACTTACTGTGGGGCATTTATTCTTTGGAAATAACAAGCCTATTGCTTGGAGCAGAATGCCAAGAGATGTCTCTTCTTTACTTTCTTGAACATTCTCATCTGCTTGCTGCCTCTTGGTCTTTCTTACTGTTTATGCTTTCCCATGGGTCTCAGGTGTCCCTCCTCACTAGGTTGGTTCTGGATGATATGGCACCTCCTCGTATCTGGGAAAACACCATTTGTCTCCTGTTTCTTTGGATCCAAACAGAGCAGTAGGAAGAGTGAGGTTACTAGTGACTATCATGCCTTTTTTACATCTCTGGCTGTCCTGTGCCAGGCTGTGCTCATTCTCTGGACAGCCTGCGCCTCTCCTGAAGCTCACCAGGATTTAAATCAGGTCTTAACGCATTATGAAAGGCTGATGGCAGAGAGGAGAAACATGAATTCTGGGTATTCAGGAGGTCTGAGAAACCAGGGGAACCTTTGAAATGAAGGCTGTATTTTTAAAAATTAATTAATTAATTAATTTAGTTCAATGCTCTGTGTTCTGTTGTGGGCCCTGTTCTCTAACAAATGTCCTTTCAATACTGTATTGCTTCATCTCACATATATCTGTAAAGGGGAATTCTTCCTTCATAAGATCAGTTTTGTTACTGTTGTTTAAATGGGAGAAATGAAGATGGAACTCTAGACTGTCTCTCTCTCTTGTGTGTGTGTGTGTGTATGTGTGTGTGTATATATATTTTCCATTTTCTTACCTAATAGAAGGGTACACAAGGAACATTTTAAATTCATCTATGGTTCTAAAGGAACCTAGAGAATCCCTTTGGGTGAATTAAAGAAGTAGCTGTCCCTATTCCTGGAGAAGGTATTGGGAGGTAGCTTCTGTCCCCTTACCTGTGGAGGACCCAAGTTGTTCATCCTAGGAGAGAAGTTGCCTGCTACTAGCCAGTTACAGCTTCTGAGAGCTGGGCCATTGAACCACTCACCCTAGTTATTAGAGTTTGCAATTTTCTTCTCTTAGAGCTTTATTGGTATGAAATATCAGCACTAAGTACTCACTGTGGTCTGAATGTTTGTATTTCCCCAAATTCTCATGTTGACATGAACCCCTGATCTCATAGTCATAAGATGTGGAGGCACTGGACAGGATTAGGTCAGGATAGTAGAGTCTTCACAAATACCTCAACCCTCTTTGTATTGTTATGCTAGAGTACCACACAGTGGAGACTTTCTAAAGAGAAATTTCATGGATCTGGAGGCTGAGATGTTCAATATCAAGGTACAAGCATATGGTGAGGATGTTATGCTGTTTTTTTTTCCATCACCAGAAAGCAGAAAGGGAGGAGAAGGCAAGAGAATGCAAGGGAGTATAGAAGCATGTTTATAACATCACCCTTGTGGTAACTAAGTCACTCCCATAATAATGGCATTGGCCCAGTGAAGGCAGAGAGCAATCATGACCTCTTACTAGGCTCTGCTTCCCGACAGTGTTTCACTAGGGAAAGACTTTGTAACACATGGTTAAACCATAGTAGTGCTCTTATAAAATGTGTTCAATAAAGTTAATATGTCTAATATTCTTATGATTTTCAGAAAATTAAAAAAGAGGCTTTATCATTGTGTGAAAATACTTTAGGGGCTCTTAAGGGAGTCTTCAACAATAGTTATTATTGTATTATTTACATTTGTATTTAGACAATTTCATGCATGTATGATACCCAGTGACCACTCTCACCTACCCTCTCCCATCACCCTGCTAACCACATCTGATCCTCTCTTCACTACACGTGTCTTTCTTATGTTAATGTCTATTCATTTTGTGTTCTGACCCACTGAGTTTAACCAGGGTCAACTGTACTGTGGGTTTGGAGGTATCCGTTGGAGTCTGTTGAGCTCAGCAGTGGGTACACAATGGAAGACAGTGACTCACCTCTCCCACACTCCATCAGCAGCTAATTGTTCAGGAGTGAGGAGTAGAGCCCCATGATCCCCTATCTTTCAGTGACTGATTACTGATGGGGCCAATCTTGTTCAGGCCCCATGTAGGTGACCTTGGTGGTTGTGACTTAGCAACAATGGTTGTATCAAATTTAAAGGATGGTATTTCACAGCCTTTTACCATATTTCCTGGCTCTTAAATACTCATTACCCCTCTTATGCAATGTTCCCTGAGCCTCAGAGGAGGTACTATAAATGTCTTCTTTAGGGCTGAGCTATCAAGGTCTTCATCTCTGACAATCTAGTAAAATGCTCCTACCCCCTCCATTTCTTCTTCTTCCTCTTCTCCTTCTCCTCCTCCTCTTCCTCCTCCTCCTCTTCTTCCTCCTCCTTTTCCTCCTCTTCTTCTTCCTCCTCTTCCTCCTCTTCCTTCCTTCTCCTCTTCCTCTGTCCTCTTCCTCCTCCTCCTCTTGCCCCTCCCCCTCCTCTTCTTCTTTTCTTCTTCCTCTTCTTTTTGATGAAGGGCACCTCTTTACAAATTTTTACTTTGGGGGGGTGTCTCAAGATTTGAAAATTTGCCAATAAACATTTTGTAAATGTTTCCAGAATTGTTATTATTTGAATAATGAATACCAATACATATTAATTACAATGATGATTATAAAGAGAACAGTTGTGATATGTGGTAAAGACTGATGGTCCTTTCTTTTTCTTTCTTTCTTTCTTTTTTTTTTTTTCAAGACAGGGTTTCTCTGTGTAGCCATGGCTGTCCTGGAACTCACTCTGTAGACCAGGCTGGCCTCGAACTCAGAAATCCGCCTGCCTCTGCCTCCCAAGTACTGGGATTAAAGGCGTGCACCACCACCACCTGACAAGACTGATGTTCAATCTGATTTTTGTTTTAAAAATTCTTTCATTTTTAAGTATGTGTGTATATGTCTCTGTGTGGCTATGAACAGGAGTTCACGTGCCCATGAAAGTCAGAGGCTCTGGATCTCTGTGGAACTGGAGTTACACGTGGTCGTGAGCCACTTGATTTGGGTGCTGGGAACTAAACTTGGGTCCTCTGCAAGAGCTTTTAGCTTCTAAGCCATCTTTCCAGCACCTGATCCATTTTTCCCTCAATTTTAATTAATTAATTAATTAATTAATTAATTAATAATAACAACAAATGTTGTTTATTATTACTATTATTATGTGTACAATGTGTGCATGTGAATGCAGGTGTTTGCTGATCTCTGCTGTCTATGTCCAAGTTAGGTGATTACCCTAGGGAGTCAATTCTGTCCTACCACAGGATCCAGAGCTCAAGTGCAGTTGTCAGGCTTGTGTGGGAAGGACCTCCACCAGCTGCGCTGTCTCATTGGTCCTTGAACTTCTTTTATCCAGGTAGGAGTGTTTCTTCCTTGAAGTCTCCAAAGCTGGCGTTGGACCTATGGAAGCTTGACTGACTGTCATTTGAAAATTCCTTTCTTTTTTTGCTAGGGTCTGAAATGATTCAATGAATAAGGAATTTCTTTGAAAACAAAACACAAAATTGGCAAAACCAACCACATAGTCCTTTTGAATAAATTAGCCTTTATAGAAGAGTGGTAAACTGGGCCCGGGCTTGGATCTGTGGGACAGTTATTTAGTAACAAAGACCAAATTCACCTTCTTTGGGCTCAAATGGAATTGAGATTAAAATCTCTTTAACAAACGATATCTCCCCATTCTGTGGCCTCTACACCTCCCACTTCCTACCATCTGCCGCACACACAACTGAAACAAAACACTGCCTGTCATTTAATTATTAAATACTCACTGAACACGTATCCCATTATGCACAGAGTCTTTACATTCTATAATTCCAATCAGGAAAGAATCTAAGAGCTTGTGTGTAGAAACAACTTGTGTGAAGAAATGAAATCGAAAGAATATGGTCTCTCACATGAGCATGAAAGTCCCCCTTCAGAGAAGATGGTGGCTTATGTTTATCACATTGTTTCTGTAATGGGACTGGTGATTTGTTTTAAATAATTCATGCTATTTTGCCCACATCCCTTGAAAGTATTGGTAATTCTCTGAGGGACAGCTAGCTGAGGTTATGGTACAGACTGTTGCCACATACTTACATGTTGCCAAATGGCCTTTCTGGGAGGTTTTGGGGGAGTACAGCATTTGAAAGTGCTGGCTGTGGCATCGAGCAAGCCTGGGTTCAAATTCCATCTCTACTCTTTGACCTGGGAAAATAATCTGACTTCTACCAGTCTTCATATCTTCTTATGGAAATGAAGGCAAAAATTTATCCTCATTTGGATTTATGTTTATGTTGTAGGAAAAAAAACCGACAAAAATTTGCATTGCTTTAGTAAAAGCTCCTCCTTAAGTAGGGGGAGCTACTTGAAAGGGAACAGCCCTTTCCTGGTTAATGCCTTGGATATGGCTGAGAAAATGTAGGAACAGAAATTGCAGGTAAGTGGTCTTGGGGAGATTAGAGTGAAGAGAGGCAGGGGGACAGGGAACAGTGAGGTTTTGACAGTTCATCTCTATTATCTACTTAACTGGCCTTGGAATCACCTAGGAGACACACCTCCGGGGTGTGTCTGTAAGGGTGTTCCCAGAAAGGTTGGGCAAAGGAGGAAAGTCATCCCCTGAATGTGGGCCACACTGGCTCATGGACTGTCCTCCTGAAATGAAGAGATATAGAAAAAGGAGAGAGCAGGCTGGGAATCTGCACTCATCCCTTCTGCCTTCTGAATGCACATGCAGAGTGACTGGCTGCCTCATGCTCTCTCTGCCACACCTTCCCACCACAGTGGTCTACACTGTAAGGGCCCATATAAATTTTTTACTTCTTACAATGCTTTGTCAAGCATTAATTAGAAAGGTTGTTAATACACTGGTAGGACATTTAAAAATTATGGTGGTCCCTAAGTTAGTAAAATGGACAGTGCTGTCCCCTAGGGAAGACTGTTTCTCTTGCTCTCAGCATTCTGTAGATCTTCATGTAGGTTGAAGCCTCATGGGTTTCCCCCATCCACGTTCGTGTGTCTGTTGTTGTCCTTGTTTAGCTCTTGTTTAGTGGACAGTCATGGAGCCATGGAGACTCCATGGATATAGTTTTGACATTTCCAGGAGACATACTATCACAGCAAACCCCCTGCTCCTGTGGCTTTCACAGTCTTTCCACATCTGCATTTACAGTGTCCTCTGGGCTGTGTGTGGCAGACTTGTGCTGTGAGGATGGCTCTCCACAACTCCAAATTTTTATTGGCTGTGATTTTCTGTGATGGTCTCTCTGTTGCAAAGAGAAGTTGATTATCCAATATCAAATAGTCATCCCCCAAAACATAGTATAAGTAATATTGTATGGACTGAGCAGGTTGTATTTTTGTACTTATGAATATGTATATATGTATGTTTTTAACAACAGTTAATACAAAAGGAATCCATGAATTGAAGGAGAGCAAGGAGAGGTGTTGAGCTGTAAGATGAGCGTGGGCGTGGGTCCTGTTGGGCTGAATTGTGTGTCCCTTGTTTGTCACCCAGACAAGATCCTGTTGTGTGCAGGGCGGCAGAGGTGTGGGAGTTCGACGGAGTTCACTCCATGTTGCACCAGGCGGACGCCAGGCTGTGGAAAACTGCAGGGCTCCACTCCAAGGTGGTGGTGGTGGTGGTGGTGGAGAGAACACAGTCTGAGACCCCCGTGGGGGCTGGAGTTATTGGTCCCTGGGGCCAAGGAGGCAGCTGGGGACTGACTGCTCTCAGTCCTTGGGTTCTCAGGCGCCGCTGAGAGGCTGCGGAAGGACCGAGATGGAGGTGTATGGGCTGGATCGACCCGCAGCTGAAGGGGCGAGGGGGACACGTGCTCTGGCGGCATCCTGCGGGGAGAGGGCTCTTGGTCAGGGTAACTTGCTTGGCTAGGTCTTGGCTGGGTCTCCACTGGAATGTAGAGAGGTTGTCAGCAGGAGATTAGATGGTGGCTCTGTAGTTGAAGACCTTCTCAGTGGTTCCCCACGTGCCCCAAAGAAGAGAGGTAGTCTAGGGTCTTAAAACGTTTATTGTCATGACAGAAAATGGATGAAGCTATACTCTGTATTATCAGGGTGGTCCTGAGATTAAATACCTTTTGCAAGGAGGAGGAGGAGGGTCTGGGAAGGAATGTTTAATTGGCTACGCCCTCTGGCCTTTAGGTATCTCATTAATTTGGAGATCTGTCTTGAGACTCTGTGGCCTGTAGTCATGCCCTCTACCTATGGAGGGGCTAGTAGGAGTGTTGTCCTACATGCCTGAAAGGCAGGGCTCAATGGAGGTCTTTGGCCTCATGTCAGGAGCCTGGAGTCTGGGGACATGGTGAAATGCATACCGTCTTTTGCAGGGAAACCTGTGAGGTCTCCAACCTGCTGGGTCTCTGGCCCTCTCTAGCCAGTGCTTGACTAGAAACCATGCTGTCCTTTCATGGTCCTACAGAGAGACATATGGGAGAGTTAGGAGGGAGGAAAAAGAGGGAACAATATAATTATATAATAATCTGAAAGAATAGAAGAAATAATTATAAAAATTTTGTCAGCTCTATTCTGATGTGAGCCCTTCCTCATTTTCCATATCGTCCTAGTCTACTTCTCTCATCTCCCATCCTAGTCTAGCCTTTGGTAAACTCTGTGGCATTTACTAGTGTTTTGTGACAGGTTCTCTGTGTTTTGTGTGACCAAAGGTGAGATGATCTAAGTGTAAAGAGACAGGGACCACAATAATGCACTGGGAACCAATGAGGGCTTGTGGCTGTTTCCAAGCTGACTATATTTCAAGAGGAACAGGTTCACACTGACACATGAATGTCACTGGCCAATCTTCATGAGCTTTTACTCTGTTCCAGATGCTGACATACAGACATAGTTCTCCAAATCACTCACGGAGAGGCCATTTTAATTCTTATAGCAAGTCAATGAAGAAGAGTAAGTACAATCACTCTCATTTCAGAGATGAGGCAAGTGAATTTGAGAGAGGTTATGTAACTGGGCTAAGTTTACCCATGATATTTTGTACGTATATGTGCACACATGCACACACACATGCCCACACACATATGTCTTTTAAGATATGTCTCATCTCACACTCTATTAATTTTTATGGTAGATTGACTCCCACTATGTTATTCTGCTTTATCTGATAGAAAATTTTGGATATTGGTGTTTAGTATTCTAGACATACAGTAAGTGATTTTTAAGTCATTTTCCCTAGAAATGAGATCCACATTACAGTTCCAGCAATTTATTACGGGGAACATCTCAGAAAATATGTGAAGGAAAGAAAACAATATACATGATGGTAAATCATGTGGCATCTTGACTGGCTACCCAGAATTCATGTATTATTTTGGGTGTGCTTGTAAGAGTAAGACTGGATGAGATTAACTTTTGTATGAGTAGACTGATAAAATCTGGCTGCCCTCTCCAACGGGACAGGCTTCATCCAACTCACTGAATATCTGAATATACCAGAAAGGCTAAGAGAGGATTCACTTTCTCTCTCCTGACTCTCTTTATTGTCAGTGTCCTTGCATTCCAAGAATGGGCCTCACTGGTTTTCCTAGGTCCCTTGGAGTGCAGCAAGAACCATACTTTTTCCAACATTGGGTCTGCAGCTCTCCAACTATAAATACGGGGCTTCTTACATTCTTATTATGTGAGATAGTTTCTTACTCTCTCTCCAGCTCTCTCCCTTCCTCCTTCCTCCCATCTCTGTCCCACGTTCCTTTCTTTTCTGTCCTTCATTTCCTCCCTCTGTATTGGTTCTCTAGTTGGCTCTGTTTCTCTGGAAAACCAGAATTCAGCAAGGGAAAAGCTAGGCAGTGATGTCGTCTGCGTTACCAGCTTTGACTGATCCCTCCAGCAGCTCTGAGAGTATATATTATAGGTTGGTTCCACTTTGACTGAGTCAGTTAATGGCTGAGGTATGCTCCTATGGTCGGGTGGGGATAGTGGGGGCAGCTCCCTTGAGAAAGGAGAAGGTGTGATCTATCTGTGGACACAAATCAGTAGAGATAGAAGCATTAGATGGAAAAGGGGTCTGAATTGGATGCTAATAGCCTCCATTACAGTAGACAATTAGCAATTAGCAACCATTATCAGCTCTTATATTTTGATTTTCTTCTCATCTAATAGGTATAAAAGAAATAAATCAGACTACAGAAAAATTTGTTGATGGTTTATTCAAAATATAAATCACTTTTTTTGTATCTTTGTGCTTGTATTAAAAAAAGTAAGATGAGATAATAAAGTTCTAAAATTATTAAAAATGTAAAAGCAGTCTGAAGAGATGGCTCACTGATTAAGAACCCACACTACTCTTCCAGAGGACCTGAGTTTGAGGTGGTTTACAATCTCCTGTAACTCCAGCTCCAGGGAATCTGATACCCTTGGCCTCTGTGAAAACCTGCACTCATATACAACTGACCACAAACAGACCTGTGTGTGTGTGTGTGTGTGTGTGTGTGTGTGCATGTGTGTGTATTCGCAAGTGCATGTGTGTGCACACACATATATCCACACACAATTAAATCTTAAAATATGTTATTCTCCTTTCTCAAGGGAGCTGCTCCCACTATCCCCACCCTACCATAGGAGCATACCTCAGCCATTAACTGATTCAGTCAAAGTGGAACCAACCTATAATATCTCAAAATGTTTCTGTAATACAAGAGAATGCCTCAGAGACAATCTTTAGCAACCTTATCCTGCTTTTTCTGTTCCCTACATGTAATTAAGCCTCCTCAGGAAACCCTGTTGTAAAACAGAGATATTGCATAATTGTTGTCTTGCTTTAATAGTAAACACAGATAACTGCATCTTCAGAGAACAGGTCCTGTGTCCAGTGGAGGAGAAGCAGAAACCTGACTGAGAAGCTGAGTTCTCACAACTAGGCATGCACTATTAGCCTTTGCTCTTTACACATGCAGCTTCTGGTTGTACCAAGGGGTGCACAGGCACAGGGTTTCCACTACAAACCTTCCTCAAGCAGAATCAGCTTAGAGGTGCAGCAGCCCATGTAATGAAAACCAGGAATCAGGTGAGAACAGAATACAATGGAACTGGGCCCAGGCACAGCTGTAATTCCAGCTACTCTGGAGCATGACAGCCCTCTGTAGCTTTCTTGAGCCACAGAGTAAATCCAAGACCAGCTTGGGAAACTTAGCAAGGCCCTGTCTCCCAATAAAAACTTAAAATTGGGTTGGATTATAGCTCAGTGGCAGAGCAGTTCCTGGTATGCAAAAGGCCATTGGTTCAATCCCCACTGCCAGAAAAACAAAACAAGTCAGAACAATTTTTGTAAACATTCGCACAACTTACCGTACATTTTATGATGTTATTAATATGACAGTTATAAAACACTAATGTTAATAGTATCAGTGCTATTGCATGCCAGCTAGTCCTCTGACTGTTTGATTTAGCACTTCTTTAACCCTGTAGCAACTCTTGGAGGTGAGTTACTTTTATAAAAAGTTAAATCTGATATGTAAAAAATTGTACATTTTTATGGAGTACCATGTACTATTTCAATACATGCACGTGTTTTATGTTTAGATCAGGTTAATCACGTCTGTCAATAACCAACAGTAGCCTCTTGCAGTGATGAAGCTAGGTGGATCCCCCCCAACCCCCATTTTACAGACAAGGAAAACTATAGTATAGAGTGGCTATGGAACTTTCCCAGGTCTTCCAGTGGATAGGTGCTGGGATAGAGAGGTGAGCATATCTGCCTCTGTCCTCTGACCACAATGCTTTGCTACAGTCTCACATGAAGTGATTGCTGCTGCATGCCTTCGCACACGGTAGATCATCAACCTCATAGCAATCACTCAAAAGAAGTAGTAATGGGTAAGATTAACCCAACCCTAATACAAGGAAAAAGCAACAGTCCACCTGCCTGTTAGACAGTCATGTCTAAAACCATGGCTGTCAGCCTTGATGGAGGTGCTCATGGGAGTGAATTAGTGGGTCTCAGACATGAGTTTCAAGGGAAGCTGTTTAATTGAGGATGTGGCTGTATACTTTCCCCAGCAGATGACTCAGATAACCAGAGACTTGATAAAGGGGTTTAGAAGCTAAAAATACCAACCCTGTTTCACTAACCTCAGGTGGGCAGGAGATTTCTGAGAGAGCCATGACTTCCCTCATGCCTGCTTTCCAGATGGCTGTCCAGGATGGGAATGAGCAGGTACTGGTGGCTTATTATAGCAAGAGGGGTTGAGGGTGTATAGGTGAAGGATGCTAAAAACTGAGGGGCCTACTCATTTGGGGCTCTGAAGTCATGTTTTTGTTTGTATCTGTGTATGGAGGTCTTTGTGCTGCAGACTTGTGCTAGGGGAACCTGGAAAGTTGTGCACTTCAAGGGAAGGAATACAAAACCTGTTTTTGGCCAGAAGGCTGGGGTGGGTGTGCTTTCTAGCCTGATGATCTTTGCACAATCTGTGTGGCTGAAGTCTTTACTAGACCCTCTTCCAGACTATTATTGTGAACTGTTTTTTTTCTCAATCTATAGACCCTCTCTAATGGAAGGTCTCACATACACTTTACAAAGAGTTTCAGTGTAGTCACGTCTGATCTATATTTAGCTCACTTTGATCCCCAAAGAGATTTAGGTTTGCTTTGTTGTGCACACAAGATCGAGTTAATCATCACAGGAATATTTTCCATCAGATCCTGCTGTTTTAAAATCTGCCTAAAATAACTTGGAGTCAGACTCTCAAAGTTTGAACCAACACTGGCTACTGAGTCATGTTGCACCAGACCACCTTCTTGTCTCTTGCAGTTCACACTCTGCTGACCGTGAAGGTCCCAGAGACTCTGGAAAATCTGGAAAAGGGTCAGACATTGCTATACCCTTGAGAGATTCCAGAACAAGAAATTGATACCCAAAGTAGTGACCATGAAGCCACTGGGCCAGGAATGCTTGCACAGTTAGAATGCAGGTAGGTTTGAGATGTCACTCAAAAAATGAATACATTTATCCTAATTAAATCTTTCCTTCATTTGCATTTTCTATGTACCCAAGGAAAAGATGTATTTCTGAGCTGTGAATGATAATATCTGAAGCAGTTAGTAATGCTAGTCTAACACCCTGCAATGCTTCTTGAAAAGGAACAATTTAATTAGACACTCTTCCTTCTGTACTTGGGACCAGCCCAGAGCTCTCTTTTCTCTCTTCCTATGTGCCTAACTATTCTCCAATTTCAACACATCTCCCTTAGGGGGTTGGCAACAAGAGTTTTTCTCTTTTACTTTTCTTTTCCTGTCTGTCTGTCTGTCTGTCTGTCTGTCTGTCTGTCTGTCTGTCGTGGTTTGAATGGGATCAGCTCCCACAGGATCATATATTTGAATGCATGGTCCCTGGTTGGTGGAACTGTTTGGGAAGAATTAGGAGGTCTGGCTTTGTTGGAGGAGGTGTGTCATTTCAAAGCTCTTTTTCTGCCTCCCACTTGCAGCTAAGAATGTAAGTAAGCCCTTAGTTACTGTTTCAGTGCCGTGCCTGCTGGCCTGCTGCTATTCTCCTCACCATGATTCATAGATTCACCCTCTGAAACTCTGTACTCAATAAACTCACTCTTCTATGAGTTGTGTTAGTTATTGTATCTTCACCTAGATAGAAAAGTAAATAAGGCTGTCTGTCTATTTATCTATCCATCCACTATCTACCTATCATCTATCTATCTATCTATCTATCTATCTATCTAAACATCAATCTACTTAATATTATTAATTATTATTATTATCTATCTACCTACCTATCCATCCATTCATCTACCTGTTATCATGTCATTATCTATCTATCTATCTATCTATCTATCTATCTATCTATCTATCCATCTATTATCTATTTATTTCATCTACTTAATAATAATAACAATAATAATGAGAATAATCTATCTATCTTTTTATCATCAACCATGTCTCTACTTTTAATTTTGGTCACATAGGCTTTCATTATTGCTTCTATTATTACCACTGCCACCACCACATATTTTTGCTATAGACTTGACAAAGATATAGCATTCTGCTAAATGCCTTATGCGGTTTATCACATTAAAATATGTGCAATTTGATATATTCTCATTGTATATATATTTATAGAATACAATGTGCTGTTTTGATATGTGTATAACAACATGGAATGACTAAATCAAGCTAATTAACATATCCATCACTTCAAATACTTGTTTTAGGTGGGTGAGGATATTTTAAATCTACCCTTAGCAGCTTTGAAATGTGCAATAGACTATTAACTATAGTTGCCATGCTGTGATAGATATCAAATTCTTCCTAACTGAAACCTGATTTTCTTTGAGCAACATCTCCCCATTATCCCCAATTCCTCACCTTTTTCAGCTTCTGGCAACCACCATTCTATTTTCTCCTCTAGATTCAACTTTTTTTTTTTTAAACACTCTGTACATAAGTGAGATCATGTGGCATTTGTCTTTCTGTGCTCGTCTCATTTCATTTTGCACAGTGTCCTTGAGGTTCCCTCATGCTAGTTCAAGTGACCGAACTTCCTCCCTTAGAAAGACTGACTAGCATCTCATTGAGTATCTAGAACACATTTTCTTAACTGATAGAAACTTGGCTTGAGTTGCTATTTTGACTACAGTTCAATGAACAGATAGGAAGCTAGATACTCTGCAGCCAGAATCATCAGCATTTACTCCACCCATGATCACAAATGAAGGAGCTGCCAAAGCCAACAGTCCTGGGCCATGTGTTCAGTAGGCATTGCTTTCTGAATGGTGCTGCTTGGGTTGAGAGAAGCAAGCTCAGTGAGCTTCTAGAGGAATTCTGGACCTAGAAGATGTCTCCAAGTATATATCCTTCCTTCCTTCTTTTCAGTGGGTATCATTTCTCCCTACTAGTGTACATCCTTTCTTCCTTTCTAGGGTATCCTACCATCTAGTGTACATCTTTTGGTATTCACTGGAATTTTTGTTGAATTATTTAGTTGTTTATTAGGCTTTCAAACAACATTCTCAAAGAATAAGTTTTGAACAACGCTGATCTTTCAAACACATTTCCCCATAGAGTTCACAGTTTTCTGGATGTTCTGTGTATCAAGAGAGGGGATTCTGGGTATTCTCTTCTTTATTGACACAGGGATTTTAGCTTTCCAGTAGAGGCAATAGTTCTTAAATTGTGATATTGATCAGAGGATGTCTCTGATAAGCTGGGATAATCTACCCCAGTGTTCCCTTACGTGAATCCTGTGAAAAACTAGAATTATTAGATAAAAAACAAAATGGACTGACTCCATGGATAAACCTAAGCAACACATATGAATTTCAGTGTACACATTTAGTGCAGGGAAGTCTTCGTTTCCTAATTTTCTGTACTCTGCTGTCCTTCCAGGTCAATGGGAAATTTCCATTTGACCATACTTGGGCCTCTTCCAGTCTTCTTCCCCAGAAGGGTTGTGTTAAGACTGTGGGCTCACAGAACACCAAGGCAGAAGGAGATGCTGTCTACAGTTCCTGCAGTGGAGATGCTCAATAGCCCAACCTACGCAGCCTGTGGGCGGGCTCTCTGCTGCTCCTGTACTGTGGGACGCAGGAACTTTGGTAATGTTGGGAACTCCAGTTAAAGATTTGACTCTGGATGCTGTTAGGTAGAGGATATTATCTCAGATGTTATGGCCTGCAAACTCTCTCTTCTGTAACTCTGATCTGGAAATGAAAACCAACTGGTCTTGCTTTTCCTCTGAGGCAAGAAAGGTAAGTCTGCCTTTTTCTTCAGTGGGGAAGACTTCCCACAGAGTCTTGTGGCCTGGGATTGGGAGACGTTGCACCTGTAATTCCACCTTGGTGTTTCTGGCTCCTGCAAAGTCCTTTAATATGAAAAATGTATGTACATTTATTTAAGACAGAGGTCCCCAAATTGATTTGTTGTCAAACTCCCCCCACTCAGAGACAGTGTTCTAGAGAATGCCCTTTAGGAAATCTGGGAGCTCTATGCAAATCAATTAGTGTCCATTCTTAAAGGCCAGAGGACTTTTAAATGTATATTTTGACACCAACAGAGGGACATTTGTTGCTGTTGTTTACAGTTTAACTCATCCGAATTCTTCTTTGCCTCAGCCTCCATTTCTTTCCCAGCCTTTTAAGACCCGAGGCTTCATCAATGCCACAAGCCAGGGCATCTGGACATCTAAATTATATTCTTAGAACTCAGTTTGTAGACATGGATGTTCTATCTGTATGGTGAGCTTTATTGAACCTGGGATAATAATACAAATACTAAAATCGTTCTGAAAGGGTTTGTGCTCACCCCTATCTCCTGGTGCACAAGCTTGTTGAGTCTCTTTCTCATGTTAGTAAGGAATGTACATTGACTTTACTTGCATAGCTTGCTGAGAAGGGAAATAAACTCTGGTTGAAGGGTGAAGGCAACAACCACTCTCTATTCCTGCTTCTGTACTCCAGCCTATTCTTTTTAAGCAGTGTAGTTCTTTGTGTGTTTTAGTTCCTTATCTACAATTGAGCTCTTTACTTCTCTGCTCAAGGTCACCCAGTGAGTACTGTACCCCATCTTGGGTCCCGCTTTGGCTGTATTTCTTTTCTATAGAGTGATTTCTTGCCCATGATTCATAAGTGGGAAGCCTACCAAATCTCCACTGCTGTTCTACCCTTCACTAGCAAGGGAAGCTAAGCCAAGGAGACAGAAGTACCCTGTGGGCAAATGCCTGGGGCCTCTCTTGGCATTCCCAGGGGCACTAGTCTGTGAGACCTAGTAATGAGGAGAATTTCAGGGGAGAAACTTTAGGCAGCAGGCTTTAATGAATCATGTCTCTTGATGTGTGTTTTTTTTTCCCTCCCAGAGTAAATCTGGTTCTCAGAAGGGAGTGTTAAGAGGACTGCACAGCTCTTACAAAATGGCTTCTGGAACCTTCACTGCTGGAGGGAGTTGTCAGACTTCTTCCTTTGTGTTCTTTCCAAGCTTCTAGTCCAAAGCCTGGGGTCTCAGCTAACCTCGTTGACACTTTGTGCTCTATAACAGAGACAACGAAGCATATCTGTAAACCATGGAGCATCAGGGTTGGAGACCCCTGAGGGTAAGCTCAGCTGTCAGCCTGAGGCTTTCTGGAGTCACAAAGCAATGGGAGGTCCCACAGGATAGGAAAAGACTTGAGATCCTCCATGTTAACAGATCCAGGGGGTGTTCAGTTGGGCCAACTAACTTCTTCTTATTCCACTCAACTGACCCTAGAAATGCTTGGCTTAACTGCAGAGCTGTATCAATTACAGTAATTTACATGAATTATTTACCAATTATCTTTAATTACCAGGCTGTGTGATAGTGATTATGCATATCATCAAATGTGTGCCAGATCAACTTGGTTGTAAGATTTATTTGATTGTAATACTAATCATTGCGCACATCTGCTTAGTGCTTGGGAAATGCTTAGCAGTGTGGGCATTCTCTCATACCTTGGAAACAATAGCACTAACACTGGAAGACACTTGCTATTCATGGACAGGTTGAAGGAAGAGCGAAAGATAAGCAATGATAATTAGTATCTGCTCCCAACCCCATAAATTTAGATGATTAGTTCTGGGGACGAAGCAAGGCCAACTGGACCTCATTAAAATATGAGCTTCTGTTCTTGAGGTCAGGAAATTGGGTCTTATTCATATTTCTACCTAAGTCTCTAACAGGTAAGATCTCCATAAATAGTGGTTGGATTGAATTGAACTGAATTTGAAATGGTAGCAGGCTTCATTTCACAGCCAAAAATTTTTATACTGAGACTATCATGAAATAATGGACTGAGGCTATTTCTTCCACTACTCTGACAGCTCGTAAGATCACATCCATGGGATTTTATGGAGGCAAAAATATTACACAGAATGAAAGGCAATACTGATGTGCTTTGCGTTTATGACATCTGTAAGCTACAGAGCTAACATCTCATTTCCTGAGAGGGGAAGCTGAGGTCATTAATTGCTTAAATACACATGGCACTGGGCGAGACCACCATTATCACAGAAGTCACATGGTAATAGTACCAAGTAACTTGTGTTTTCTGTGTTGTTAATAAAATTATTATTATTATTTTGAAATAGTGTTTTCACATGGCATACACTGAAGCCATACAATAGTGAGTGAGAGCTGGACTCTTTCTGCTACCCCATTCCCCCAGTTCACTTCTCAAGGGCAAGCTTGTCCATAGTTTATTTATTTAATTCCTTAGAAAGATTTTCTACACATATATACTTATATGTACATTGGTAGTTTTTCTTGAAAACTAAGAGATTAGGTAATGGTTAAGAAAGGAAAGGTATAAAGAATAATGCTACAGACAAATATGTATCTCACAGTCTTGTTTAATAAATAAAGCCATCATAGCCATCCAGCAAGCAATTGTTTTCTGAACTTGATTTTCATGCACATTCATGAGTTTATGATGCCTTTATGTTTCCTAAAACAGTGTATAGCCAAACTTTTAAACAGTGTGTTTATGGCATGACATTGTTCATATACGTCTTTCATGTGAATTTTTTTTGCCCTCCTCATTGTAAGAAACATCTGTGTAAACATTTACAGCTGTACTTTCTTCATTTTATAAATATGATGTATGATATTCTGCTATATGGATGTAGCTCAGTGTGGACAGTGCTTCACTTTTTCACGAGTAATTAGGTTGTTTTAGATTTTTTTATTATTGTGTATGTGTGTGTCTATGTGCGTGTGTGGTGTGTGTGTCTATCTGTCTGTCTGTGGAAGCCAGAAGAGCATGTCAGATACCGTGAAGCTGAAGTTACAGGCAGTTGTGAGTCATAACACCTGGGTGCTGGGAACCAAATGTGGGTTCTCTGGAAGAGCAGCAAGTGCTTACCACAGAACCATCTATCTAGCCTTGTTTTAGTTTTGGAGACACAAGCAATATTGTAGCAAACAATCTTGTTGGATTGTCACTCCTGGTGAAAATGTCTGCTTCTCTTAGTTCATACCTAGATATTTCATTATGGAATATGTATATATTATAAATCTTTGTAGATATTGACAAAGAATTCTTTAATGTGATTCTGTCTTTTTATGATTTTTTATTTTTATTTTTTTATTTTTATTTTTTTTAGAACATCTGAATTTTTTAATCCTTCTTTACAGGTTACCTAGACCACTTTTGATTAAGAAAACTGTAGAAAGTTAGTTAACTGCCACAAGCAGACGCCAGTTGGTGGCACATGTCAATTTCCACAGAGTCCTGCTTTGCGGGGTGTCTGAATGCACTGCTCGGGGTCTCTGCTCAAACTTGCTGGAATCACTCATGGCAGATTTTAGTCCACAGGTCGCTTTTCCCCATATTTCTTTGTAAACTCTTCAGCATTCTTACAGAATTTTTTACGGTCCTTAGAGTATTCTTCAGCTAGGTCAGCCCGGAGTGGGTGCTCAGGCTGGGGGTCATTCACCAGTGCTATGAGGGACTGGATTAAGGAACAATAAGCCCTTGCCAAGTCAATAAATTAGCTTCATCAACCTGGATGTTGCGGAAGTTTTTCATTCCACATTTGCGGATCTCTTCAAGTTCCTTCATCAGCCTCCTGCTGGCCGCCATCTTGGATCTGCTGCTGCTGCTTTCCCACTATTTTTTATTTTTTTAACAGATCTTGCCTCGAGTTTATTTGTAAAAACAGCATAGGACACTGGTCATCTGCAAATAGTGTGTGGGTAGGTGTGTCACGGCAGTCTATCTGTCTTCACGTTGGCAGGAGCCTTTTCTATGGGGCCTTCACAGGGGCCTGGGCACCTTTGGGAGCCTGGGCTGGAGCTGCAGCCTGGGCCTTAGCTGGAGCTTTGGCCTCTGCCTTGGTTTGAACCTTGGACTTTGGTTGGCAGAGCCTACGACCCTTGGCCATGTAGCTTCGAATCCGCTTCCCAAGCTTGGGGTGAGCGATGAAAGCCAGGCGGCTGAGTTTGGGCATCTTGGGCTTGATGGCCTGAGGCTTCACAAGGGCCTTGATGGCCTCTGCTCGTGCACTCACTGCCTTTGCATTGTTGGCCTGCATCTTCTTCAGGCCTTTCTTGTTGTGCTTCTTGGCAAAGCGCATGTTCCTCAAGAACTTGGGGTCAACCCCCTTAAGGGACTTGTATCTTTGTGACCTGGGTTTCTTGATGCCATTTCGGTGCCATTTGCGGGACTGGTTGTGTGTGGTGTGGTTCTTGGACTTGTCCATGTCTGCACGGTAACCCGCGGCTTCTGCAGCGCCTGGGACCAGAAAAGAAAGAGACTATGATTTATTTTTAAATAAGAAAATTACTTACCTTAGAGCGCAATAAGCAGTCAGATTTGGGAATTGAACTGATTTAGATGTCAAGATCCATTTCTGGGGAGAGGTAAACTGGATTTGAACCCAGTACCTCTGCGCCAAACCCTGTGTCCTTTCTACTTTTATATTCTATCTTCTTTTTATTCCAAGGCACCCCAGCACCTTGCATATAAAATTTGAGCCAGATGAGAATACATCATATGCAGCCTCAATTATGTTTTGTGTATGTGATGGCAGAGAAGACCCCAGTCTCTGGGTTCCTTCCATCTTTCCTAGAAATGGGGTTCAGGACATGCTCCTCTAAAATATAGCATCTTTGCATTTGAGCAACAGGCAGAAACACAAATGTCACTCTTTACTTGTTGTGCCTTCTCCTCTGAGGAGTGTCACAAATCCTAGGTCAGAGCTTTTGATCTTCCCTTAAAGCAGGTCATCACAAGATTCCCTCTCACATAGCATGAGGCAAGGAACGTTCTGATTTCTAAACCCAGGGACACAGCATCCAGCTGGCCTTGCCAAGCCCACACCAGTTCATTGCTGTTGGATCTGATCTGTTTTACTAGTCGAATTTCTCTGAAAGTGACTGCTTCCTCATCAGATCTATCACACTGGTTCTGCGTAGGTTTGCCACCTCTTCATGTCTTCATTTCCTTATGAAGGTTATATTAAGCAAATTTATATGTTTTTCCTGTCTAATCTGCCTGCTGTGGGTTCCTTAGCCATGACCCTGGGAAATAGGTGAGGAGGTATTTCTTTCCCCCAACACTGATATGGGCATTTTTCTCTCTTCTTTTTCTGTAAACTTTTACTCAATTTGTTTGAGATTCATACTAAATATGGCTCCTAGTTCTTCTGATTCTGATTCTGGTCTTTGACTAAGCACCCAATCAATTTCTCTCTCTCTCTCTTTCTCTCTCTCTCTCTCTCTCTCTCTCTCTCTCTCTCTCTCTCTCTCTTCAGGGTCTTACAAGATAACTCTAGTTACCCTGGAACTCACCTTGTAGACCAAGATGGCCTAGAACTCACAGAGATCTGCCTGCTTCTACCTCCCAAGTGCTGGGATTAAAGGCATGTGCCACTATGTCCAGCTCCCATCAGTTTCTTAGTGGGTAGCTTTCCAGTGTCTTGTTGGTACATTTTTGAGACAATGAGACTCTTATTTGTTATCCATTTATTTTTACTTTTTAAAAAATTTTTACTTTTTTTTGTTATCCAATTTTTTTTACCCATTAATTTTAGTATCCATCAGTGATTACTGCTTAAAAGAATTGGGGCTATTTTGGTTGTCAGTTTGTGATATATAACTTATTTAAACCTGAAAAAAATGGGGTTAATCATTATATTTTGAGTGTAGATAAAACAACACCAGAATTAGTGAATATGAAGGGCCGTCTGTTACTATCTAACTTATGAATCCTGACTTAATATGCCAAGAGTGAACAGAAGCCTAACAAACCTCCCTCTCAAATTCTTTAGGATTTGGTTAGTTCACAACTGTAACATTGTAACAGGCTAACATTGGAAGTATTTAAACTAAATGTTTAAATGAAGAATTCTCAAAGGAAGACACAAACAAGTGGTGAGCAGGTATATGAAATAATTTTTAATATTATTAGTCATCAGGGAAGTTCCGATTAAAGCCATAGTGAAATCCTTTCTCACACATGTTTGGGTGGTTGCTATAAAATTGATAAATAAGGACAATCAACTGCATGAGAACCAAAGAAGCACTGCACACTGTTGGTGGAAGAGTGCAAGTCAATCCAGCCTTTATGGACAGCATGCTTTCTAAAATTAAATACACCCGGGACTGTATGGTCCAGTTACCCCACTCCTGAGGTTTTATACAGACATGAATCAGTTTGTCAGGATATCTGTGCTTCCATGTTTATTATAGAAACATCCGCAAGAATAAAGATAGCGGATGAATGGGCGAAGAGAATGTCGCATAAAAAGAATAGGATATCACTCAGTTTTAAAGAGATGAAGGTTCTGTCTTGGCAATAGCACTCAATGTGGAGGACAGTGTGCTAAGCAAAACAAGTCAGGCAACGCTGTGTGAGCCTGCTTAAACATGAAATGTAAGAATAGCCAAAAGCTGAGAGAGTAAAGTGGTGTTCACCAGAGGCTGGACTTAGGAAGACTGGGCAGGAGGTGATGTGGTCAACGGAGGAAAAATTTCAGGTAGACAGCAGATCTATGGTTTAACACAATGATTATAGCTGATGACAGATACCATGTATTTGAAATAGTTAATACCAGATTCGTGAGTGTATTCCAGTACATGTGTGCATACATGTATGCAGGTGCACATGAACATGTGTGTTTGTATGTGTATGCATTTGCATAGGCTGGAAGTCAACACTGGTGTCTTTCTCAGTTGTTCTCTATCTTTATTTTCCTTTTTGTATATTTATTTATTTAGTGTGAACTCATGAAGGTTCGTGCCAAATGTATGTGAGTCCCAGGACTCGAACTCAGATCCCCAGGCTTGGCAGCAAACACATCACTTGCTGTGCCATTTTACTGGCATAGTCGCCTCATGTTTTGGGGCAGAGTCTCTCACTGAACTTGAGGTTTACTGATTGGGATTGACTGTCTAAGTAGCAAGCCATAGAGATGGTCCTGTATCTACCTTCCCAGCTGGGATAGCAGGGTGCCGCTATGCCTGGCTTAATTTTCTTTTTCAGAGTGCTGGGGTTAAACTTAGATCCTTATGATTGGGGAGTAGGCACTACTTAAGACACCTTCCCATCCACAAAAGAGTAGATTTTAAGTGTTCTTAGGAAAAAGTGTGAAAGATATACACAAGTAGTTTGTTATAGTTAATCCATAATATAGCTTAACATGCACACACACACAAACATATACACACAAACACACACATACACACAACACACACACATAAACACACACACACATATACACACACCACACACACAAACAGACACACACATATACACACACCACACACACAAACACACACATACACCCCCCACACACATTCACACACGCACGCACGCACGCACGCACGCACGCACGCACGCACGCACGCACACATGGCAGGTCCCGAATAGGAACTCTACAAGACCAACCGAGTCAACTAGTCCTTGGGGCTCTCAGAGTCTGAACCACCAAGCAAAGAACACACACAGGCTGGACCTAGGCCTCCCTGCTCATATACAGCTGATGTGCAGCTTGGTCTTCACGTGGGTCCCGAACAACTAGAGCAGGGGCTATCCCAAAAGCTGTTGCCTGTACGTGGGATATGATTTTCTAGCTGGGCTGCCTTGTCTGACCTCAGTGGGAGAGGAAGCGCCTAGCTTCGCAGAGACTTGAAGTGCCAGGGAGGGGGGATACTCAGGGGAGCTCCCACCCACTTAGAGGAGAAGGGGATGGGGGAAATCGGGGAAGGATTGTGGGAGGGGGTGACCGAGCGGATGACAGTGAGCGAGATATAAAGAGAATAAGTAAAAACATAAAATTAAATAAAAAACATGAATACATAGTAAAATATCATAGTTCATATTATTAAGATGTTCCATTTTACTGTCAGTTAACAAAAAAGTATAACTTACAGAAGGAACACTAAAGTCTTTTTATCTACCTCCAGGAATAGGGTGCACTGAACTTTTAAATATATGAACATTTTACTCTGTGACTTTAAAATACTTAGCCTAATTCAGAGCAACACAGTCCCAGCAACTTGTATTTCATCTGAAAAAATTTATTTGCTGAAGTTGCAAAAAAGAAAAAAAAAGCTTCTCTTAAGCTCTTCTGCAGCATCAGGGCCTGTAGGCAGCTACTGGATCCAAGAGTCAAACTCAAGTGAGCACAAGTTGATGTTTCATTCCGACAGGACCTGCGGGGGTCAGCGTCTCCTAAAAAAGAAGGTTAAAATTTCAGAACGCATCCAGAGACGTGTTCCTGTTTCTAATCCTCATGTTTAAAAACATGTATATCGGGGGAGAGAATGCTTCACGGCCTTATCAAGTAGGGCATAACAAAATTGGAAATTGGTTTGTGATTTATTGCACCTCTGGCGACACAGTGAAGTGTGTAGTGAAATTAACTTTTGGTGCATACAGTCGCTGCTTGCACAGCATGACTAAAGAAAGACCTAGTGGGGGTGGGGGGAGAGGTCACAGAAAAGAGAGGGCAGAAATGGAAAACTTCTACCGGCTCCGACAGCACAAGTGTGTGTTGTTGGGCTCTGCTAACATTTGCCTTTGCTCTTTGTGGCTAGTGGGAACCTTGTCCCAGCAGGCTTTGCAGGTCCCTCTCTGTTCTGTCCTCTAGCCACCTGGACCTCTGGAAGTCCATCAGACACAAGGATCTCTTTGTCGGTTGACAAGTGAGTTCTGCCACTGGTTGGTAAGCAAAGAGAGTTGACCAGAAGTCCAGACTACAGTAGCACAAGACCATATTGTTGCAGCCGTGGAGCTGTGAGACATTTTTTTGGCGAGCAAGACACATTGGACACCCACAGGAGCTTGGGGTTGTGGACTTAGCCATGGATAGGGAAAATATTTGATAGCAGGGCTTTCTGGAAATTCCCCTGTGGTAAACAAGGATGTGCAGTGTAATTTTGGTTTTATATTAAAATTCCTTGAAGCAGGCCCTAGGTCTGTATTGGGTTCTCAGATCTTTTCCTTAATGAAATTGCCAAATACAACACGTTAACATTAGGATTGCATTGCGGTAATATAAACCAAAAAAAGGGACTAATTTACATTTGTGCCCACACCATTAATGTAAATTGGTTATTAGCTGTTTCTGCTAAAGAGCAGCAATATAAAACATCAAGGTAGTTTTATTAACTGCATCCTGCCCTCTGAAATGTGCTGTGCATGGGGTTTACAATCAGCGATTCCCCCTGCATGCCAGAAAGACATTTACTCTACCTAATTAACATATTTATTAACAAATTACCGCCACCTTTCTGCATTTTGCCTTTTATAACACATCACCACAACAAAGTTAGTAACACAGTCCTACGTCTGCTTTTGCGATTCCTCTGGAGTATAGTGTAGGCCTTTTTGGCTTCCCTGACCTTCATGTCTCTTTAGGTAGGGGTAATTAAACAAAGACAGTGTTTGCAAACAGTGAGAATGGAGGGACAAGGAGGACATAGGTGTCTTAGCCATTGTATCCTTTTCCTGAGACTGGGCAGATGTGAGCAGGGATGGAGGAGGAGAAGGGACCAGATAGCACAGCTTTGTCCTCCACGTGGACTCCTCCAGACCAACCTGGGAAGATATCACAGTCTTTTGCATCGACTGCTTGAAGACACAGAACTCTTATATGATATTGAGCAGCAGAGATAGGAGAACAATTTTTGAACATTAAGAGAAAACAGATTTAAGTATATATTTGTTATCAGAAAGCTTCTAGCACTGAGATCTTAACCTTCACAGCACTGATAACCCAGGCATCAAAATGAAATAGAACTCTCTAGAAGTGTGTCTTAGGAGTTTTCAAGACACAGATTGGGGTATTGATGGCCTCTCTTGAGAAATTCTAAGTTCTTCCAAAATGTAGAAATATATTTTTGGGGCATTTATTTTTAAAAAATGATATCACCTTACTGAAAGTATGTAAAAGTTTAACATTTACTCCTAAAATTATAATGAAGAAAAGTGAACTTAGTTTCATAATTGGGTATATAATGTAGTATGAAGCCTGACTGGAATCTTTATCCAAAGGCCATCGACTCTGGGCAGGGACCTATCATATGATGAACGCTTTTCTTTCATGGTGCTCCACTTTATATTTAACCCTTAACATTCCTGAATCTAACTGAGTGGGATAGCTGCTTCCAGCACACCTGCTGGTCACACCTGCAGGTCACACCTGCTGGTCACACCTGCTGCTTTCCCACTGAGCACTTTTTCTCTTTCTTTCTTTCTTTCTTTCTTTCTTTCTTTCTTTCTTTCTTTCTTTCTTTCTCTCTCTCTCTCTCTCTCTCTCTCTCTCTCTCTCTTTTTCTTTTTATTACTATTTTTATTGGATGTTTTATTTACATTTCATATGTTATCCACTTACCCCATTCCCCTCCTGCACCCAGGAAGCCTCTATCCCATCATCCCTCCCCCTGCTTCTTTTCGGATATGCCCCTACCTACCCCCCCACTCCCACCTCTCCACCCTCAAATTCCCAC
>NW_021604578.1:17616577-17620724 GCF_004785775.1 Grammomys surdaster | reverse complement strand
AAATTCCCACCCACTGGGGCATCTAGCCTTCATGAGACCAAGGATCTCTGCTCCCACCTATGCCTGACAGGGCCCTCCACCCTTATATATACAGCTGGAGCCACGGATCCCTCCCTAAGTGCTCCCAGGCTGGTAGTTTAGACCCTGGGAGCTCTGGTTGGTTGGTATTGTTGCTCTCCTCATGGGGTCGCAAACCCTTTCAGCTCCAAAAGTCTTCACTCTAACTCCTCCATTGGGAACCCCATGATCAGTTCATTGGCTAGCTGTGAGCATCTGCCTCTGAATGTGTCAGACTCTTGCAGACCTCTGAGGAGACATCTATATCAGGCTCTTACCAGCATGCACTTCCTGATTTCCACATCAGCATCTACCTTTGGTGACTGCACATGGGATAGATACCCAGGTAGAATGGTCTTCAGACAGCCCCTCCTTCAGTTTCTGTCCCTCACTTTGTGTCCATATTTGTTCCCTTGAGTATATTGTTACTCCTTCTAAGAAGGACTGAAGCACCCCCACTTGATCTTCCTTCTTCATGAGCTTCATGTGGCCTGTGAGTTGAATCTTGGGTATTTCAAGGTTCTGGGCTAATATCTAACCATCAGTGAGTGAATACCATGTGTGTTCTTTTGTGATTGGCTTACCTCACTCAGGATGATATTTTCTAGTTCCATTCATTTACCTAGGAGTTTCTCAAATTCATTGTTTTTAATAGCTGAGTAATACTCCATTGTATAAATGTACCACATTTTTTGTATCCATTCCTCAGTTGAAGGACATCTGGGTTCTTTCCAGCTTCTGGCTATTATAAATAAGGCTGCTATGAACATAGTTGAGCATATGTCCTTGTCATATGTTAGAGCATCTTCTGGGTATATGCCCAGGAGTGGTATAGCTGGGTCCTCAGGTAATGAATGCTATGTCCAATTTTCTGAGGAGCCGCCAGACTGATTTCCAAAGTGGTTGCAGCATCTTGAAGTCCCACCAACAATGGAGGAGTGTTCCTCTTTCTCCACACCCTCGCCAGCATCTACTATCACCTGAGTTTTTAATCTTAGCCATTCTGACTGGTGTGAGATGGAATCTCAGGGTTGCATTGATTTGCATTTCTCTGATGACTAAGGATACTGAACATTTCTTTAGGTGCTTCTCGGCCATTCGAGTTTCCTCCGTTGAAAATTCTTTGTTAAGCTCTATACCCCATTTTTAAATAGGGTTATTTGGTTGTCTGGAGTCTAATTTCTTGAGTTCTTTGTATATATTGGATATTAGCCCTCTATCAGATGTAGGATTGGTAAAGATCTTTTCCCAATCTGTTGGTTGCTGTTTTGTCCTATTGACAGTGTCCTTTGCCTTACAGAAACTTTGCAATTTTATGAAGTCCCATTTGTCAATTCTTGATCTTAGAGCATAAGCCATTGGTGTTCTGTTCGGGAACTTTCCCCCTGTGCCCAAGTATTCGAGGTTCTTTCCCACCTTCTCTTCTATTAGTTTCAGTGTATCTGGTTTTATGTGGAGGTCCTTTATCCACTTAGACTTGAGCTTTGTACAAGGAGATGAGAATGGATCAATTTTCATTCTTCTACATGTTGTCCTCCAGTTGAACCAGCACCATTTGTTGAAAATGCTGTCCTCTTTCCACTGGACAGTTTTAGCTCCTTTGTCAAAGATCAAGTGACCATAGGTGTGTGGGTTCATTTCGAGGTCTTCAATTCTATTCCATTGATCTTCCTGCCTGTCTCTGTACCAATACCATGCAGTTTTTATCACTATTGCTCTGTAGTACAGCTTGAGGCACTGAGCACTTTCTTAATGCTTCTTTTCTCTAGTCATATGCTTGTATCTAAGTTCTTGCCTATTCAGTTAACAGTTCTTTGCATATGGCTTGAAATTCTACAAGGACATATTTGTACAACTAATTTGGAGAGGACTGGTGGTCAGAAGGGAGACCTGACATTGGCACAGTGGAATACTGAGAAGTCTTTGGTGCTATCACCAGGTCCATAGTCTGTAATGTACATAGTGTAATGACCAATTTTAATTGTTATAGGATACATCTCAGACATTCATCATGTCTTTGTGTTGGGAACATTCAAAATTCTCTGTGGAGAAAATCTCTTGTTCTGTATGGAAACATCACTTGTTAATAAAAAAAATGCTGTAGGCCTATTAGCTTAGGCAGGAAATAGGAGAGTGGAAGTTCTGGTACAGAGAGAGGAATTCTGGGAAAATAGTCAGGCATGGGAGATTCACCAGACACAGGAGAAAATGGCCATATGAACCTGAGGACCAGGTAACCAGCTGTATCACATGACTTGGAATAATATAAATGGATAATTGAGATATGAGCTAGTTGGGAATGGGTCTAAGCATTCATTCATATATAATTTTTAGAGTTGTCATCTCAGGAGACTTATGCGAACAATGGCAAAGCTTGTAGTTAAAATTCTCTCTTCTATCCATGTTGGAAATCTAGTTACTTACTATCAAACATAGCTACTCTAGTATACTGTGAAATCTGTAAAACTTTTCCTCATTATAAAGAAGAAATGAAAGGCAAAAGGTGATTTCCCCTCTCCATGCATCCACCAATTGTCCCCTCTTTTCTTTCCTCCTTCCTACTTTCCCTGGGCCTTGGCAACCACAGTTTGATTCTCTGCATCTTTGAGATCAACTTTTTCGCTTCTACATGAAAGCAAGAACACATAACGTTTATTTTTCTTGTTATCCAGTTCCACTCATGTAGCATACAGAAGGATTTCACTTTTAATGGCTGAATAATGTTCCACCATGTGGACACAGCATTTTGTCTGTTCATGGATGAGTCCTCAGCTGATTCCCTATCTTGGCTAGTTTGAAAACTGCTGCAACAAACACACAACTAGATCTCTCTTTAACAGTCTCATCCTGTTTCCTGGGGATACATACGCAATCTAGGCTTGTTGGATTGGTTGGTAACTCTCATTCTAGGTCTTAAGGATCATCTGTACCATTTTGTATATTGTGTACTTTACGCTCTCACCAACAGTGTATAAGAGACTCTCTATATTCTCACCAGCACTTACTATTTTTTTCTCTATTTCCCTGAAAGAGTCTTGCTTTGTAGTTCTGGATAGCCTGCAACTCATCATGTAGATCAGGTTGGCTTCAAACGTACAGAGATCTGCCTGCCTCTGCCTCTGGAGTGCTGGGATTCAGTCAGGCACCATGTTTTATATTGGGATGTGATGGTGGTTACTGTAGCTTGGTGACCATTCCTGTGTCCTTCTATATTCATAGTTAAATGTGGTCTGGGTCATGGCCTAGGCTAAATCCCACAGTTATATCTTCTAATTCTACTACCATGACTCATCCCCATGTAAGGATGATGGGAAGAGAGCTGATGTGGAATGCTGAAAGGTGTGTGTAAAGCCAAGGCGCACAATGAAGGGAGAGTCTACCCATGGCTTTCCAGGGCTTCTTAGTTCTGAGAGATGATATAGTTAAGCCATCCCAAACTCATGTGATGGGACTGTGCTGACTCCATAACACTGAGGCACCATCAGAAATGTAAGTCCTTTATGCTTTAAAAATAGAATTAGATAAGGATTATGTTTATTTCTTAAGGACCAATGATATCGCCAAGCCTTCAGAAGACACTATTTTTTGTGTTCCTATTTCTATATGAAAGGGCTTTCTGGAGTATGTGCCACTTATCCATGTGTCTTGTTTTCTCTTGCCCTACTTTGCTTAAGACTGCATAGTTGCAGCCATGTCAGGAAAGTTCTGAGGTAGTCTATCTAGCTTCATCAGGAAGTACATTCTTTTTTTTTTTGAACATTTTGTTTTATTGGATATTTTATTTACATTTCATATGTTGTCCCCTTACCCCATCCCCCACCCACCCGGGAACCCCCTATCCCCTCAACCCTCCTCCTTCTTCTCTGTGGACGTAACCCCTACCTACTCCCCTACTCCCACTTCCCCACCCTCAAAATTCCTATCCCCTGGGGCATCCAGGCTTCATGAGGTCAAGGATCTCATCAGGAAGTACATTCTTAACTGTTAGGTAATTCCACACCACTAGTTTCTTTCTCTTTTGTCTGTCTTGACATAGGCTGAAAATATATATATATATATATATATATATATATATATATATATATATATA
>NW_021604578.1:17614040-17616567 GCF_004785775.1 Grammomys surdaster | reverse complement strand
ATATATATATATATATATATATATATATATATATATATATATATATAATTATTAATAAGCAATATCCTATGTCAACTTAGCACTTTAACTCTGGGCTTAAAATTAAGCCAGTTAATTTAATCCAAAATATAAAGGAAAAACAAAATAGCCATAAAGCACTTCTAGGCCCTCTGAAGGGCCTGGCTGGTCTGTAGTATGTGTGTGAACCTCTTGGAGTTAGCTGAAAAAATCAAGTGCTTCTGCATATATTTCATGAGACTCCTCCATCAGATTCTCCAGGCTACTTGTGGCCACGAGCAGATTAATGCTCACTACTGATTTTATGTTTTAGGATTATAAGAAATGCATGCAATAACTGGGCAGGGTAAGATTTTTCTATGTGAGCTTTAAAAAAATAAGTATGTATAGCCTCCATAGACATCCTAAACTATAGGGATCTGGCTTTCTGGTTCCAAGCTCTTTAGACTCTTTCTTGCTGTCATGTCATGCTATTCAGGATGGGGACTCACCAGAGCTACATGGATATTGGGTCTACAGAGAGGTAGTAGGTATAGCGAACCAGGCAACTGTACTGAAGACAGGAGGCTGTCATGAGGGATGAAGAAGCTGCTGAGCTTGACATTCTCCTTTGTGGGAGTGAGGTTTTAGAAAATACAAGGAGTGACTTCATTCCTTGGAAATAATGGACTCCGGGGTTTCTCTGAAGAAATATAGAGCCACATGGTGCTCCATAAATTTCATTACTCTTATTATCATCACTCTGATTTTAATTTGATTTAAACATTTTATTGGTACTAATTGTAGCAGTTATGAATGTTGATGTTATTTTCTGCCATTTCTAATCTCTATAAAGAACACAGATCTTTGCTTCTTAATAATTGAAAGTGAGTCCTTAATGGATTGAGGTATTCGTATGGAATTCCAATCTCTGGCTTTGACATTATGGGTTAGTGTACAGAGTCTCAACTCTTTTTAAAATTATCTAAACACACTAAGGTCCTATATGGATGTGTTAATAATCAGCTTTATCTCATCATGGGGGAAAATAAGTCAATTTAGCAAAAGCAATTGAAATTAACGTTTATATGCAAAAATAAAAATAGTATTTGAGTATATTTTGCTGTTTGCTTTTGGTAAAGATTTTTTTTTTCCTTTTGCATTACTGCCAGATGGGAATCTCTGCAGACAATAGGTGGAATGTGTGTTCCACTGTACACCGGGTGCACCATAAGGAAGACAGAGTTAAAGCACACTTGGTCCCTTATTAAATAGACTATTATGTATAAAGGAGCTGAACAAACTCAGGAAAAGCCTTGCAAAATAATATTCTACGGTACTCTGTGTTATGGTCATTGTATGTAGAAGCTAATTTTAAATTTTAAAGCTCTAATTATAAAAGACCATTTTCCTGAAGGGAAGGTCATCTGGGGAAAGGAGAGGGTGGGTATCTTTGGAATGAGACAGGTCTAGAGAGCCAGTGTGTGGAGGTGGAAATTAACCGGCTTATGTAGGATCATTTCTTGGGGGGGGGGCACTGTGTCCTGGATGTTTCTAGTTGTAATTTAGAACATGGTCCTGGAATGGAATACATCAAAAGACAACCCCAAATTAACCAAACCAAACCAAACCAAACCAAACCAAACCAAACCAAACCAAACCAAACCAAACCAAACCAAACCAAACCACAACACACTGGTTGATATATGTGTGTGGTACATCAACTGGTGTTGATTCCAGAGCTCTGTAAACAGCTCATCTAATTTTGGGTCAGATTCTTTGATATTACATCAGATCTGGTTCATTTTCTTTATCTATTTCCCCAGCTTCTTGGTTTTAAAGTAAATGTCACTACCTACCTTGGTTCTCTACGGAAAAGCAAGGAGACTCAGGAGAGAATGTAACCTGTGCCTGGGGACATGGGTCAGCATGGCTGGATTCAATCGGTCCACACCTGTGCTGCATGTTGAAGAGGCACAGGCAAGCAGCACAGGTGGGTTGTTTCCATTTTGCTTTATGACAAGATATATTTGTGTTGTCCATCTCTTGAGCTCAAATAATTCCCCAGCCTCATGAGCCACCCACTAGCTAGAATTCCAGGCTATGCCACCATATCATTCTCAGTACCAGGTTTCTGATGGAGTGTTGAAACCCTGTGCTGTAACTTATTAACTGCATAACTTTGGGCAAAATCACCAAAACTCTGGGCCATTTAGAATTTGCTCATGTAACAAGTGTTACATGAACTAAGATAATACAAGTCAGTCCTCAAAGGAAGCTAGTCCTATGTTACCATACAAGTTGCTGTAATTTTTAGTGAGTGCATTGTTATTTCAGCATTTTAGCACTGTGTTTTAATAATTGAAAAAAATTGAAATTAAAATATAAGTACATCATTTTTTTCTCTCCCTTTCCTCCCTCTACCCCCATGTTCACATCCTTCTTCCTTCTCACATTCATGGCCTTGTCTTTAATTGTTCACACACACACACACACACACACACACACACACACACACACACACACACAC
>NW_021604578.1:17520626-17614030 GCF_004785775.1 Grammomys surdaster | reverse complement strand
CACACACACACACACACACACACACACACACACACACACACACACACCTCACTCCTAAATACAGAAATACAATTTGCCCAGTCTGTTTGTTGTTACTTGTGTGTATATGATTTTCAGGCTGATCACTTGGTGTTGAATAACCAGTTCGGGGGGCTTTTCCCTGGGAAAGACTTCTACTTTCAGCGTTCCTTAGTTGCCTGTAGTTCTTTGTCTAGGGGTAGGGCCACATGGACGTTCCCCCTTCCATGTTAGCACGTCTGTTGGTGTTGTCATCTTTCAGGTCTTGTTTAGACAGCCCTGTTGTTGAGATGTCTTGGGTATAACTTCCCTGATATTTCTAGAAAAGACACAGTCTTATAGCAAGCATTCTGTTTCTCTGGCTCGTAATATGTTTCTGGTTGTTATTCTGTAGTGTTCCCTGAGCCTATGTGTAGGACTTATATTGTAGATCTATCAGCTGGGACTGGGCACTGCAGGATCACTTTTTTCTGTATTTTGATTGGTTGTGGTTTTATTTATTTATTTTTATTGGATATTTTATTTATTTACATTTCAGATGCCATCCCCTTTCCCCATTTTTCCTCCCTAGAAACCCCTATTTCATCCCCCTTCCTCCTTTTTGCTTTTATACCATTTTAATTACATGCATGTATTAAGGTCTGTTCTAGGTTGAGGGTCTAGCAGTACAATAGATGCAAATAGTTGAGGAACAAGCAATACAATAAACACAAATAGTCAAAGAAAAAGCAAGGCATTAAACCCAATTACATGATCACTCCTGTGATCACTGTTTCTAAGGGCTTATCAGGATGACCAAAGTATCTGAGCCTACTTCCCTGTCCTAGCCCAAGGTCATTTTCATGTCTGAGGCCTACTTCCTTGTTCTAGCCTAAAATTTAGATTCTTGTCTGAAATTAATGCACCATTTTTAATGGGACCAGAATAAGATGTTTTATTGGGACATGGATAATTTTTTTCCCACCAGCCTTTACCTGATCTTACATTCCAACAGGATGCTCAGCCTATCTCCTGTCTTAGGGAAGGTTGTATGAATCACTCTTTCTTTTTGTATTATTAAATTTTGTAAAAATTTAGTGTGTGTGTGTGTGTGTGTGTGTGTGTGTGTGTACTCGCACTCTCAGATGCATGCTTGCCTGAGTACATGACACAATTTGGGAGGTCAGAAGATAATCCTCAGGAGTCAGTTCTTTCCTTCAACCATGTAGATCCCTGAGATTGAATTCAGGCTGTCAGGCTTGGCAACAAGTGTCCCCACTGCTGAGCCATCTTGTTGTTCAATCTTCTTGCATTTTCATGAAATTCTAAGTTATGACTACTAGAGAGAAGACTCAGAGGGAGGAGGTTGGCGGATGCTGGACCCACATCAGGTTGGTGGATGCTGAACCCACATCAGGTTGGTGGATGCTGAACCCACATCAGGTTGGTGGATGCTGGACCCACATCAGGTTGGTGGATGCTGGACCCACGTCAGATGGGACTCCATGGAGGCTGCTTCCTCAGGAAGGTTGCAGTTCCAGATGCTAGGTGGAGTCATGCAGGCAGAGGTTCTTAGACCATAATAAGGTAATTCATCTGTCTAGCTGTAGATTTTCGACACCATGCATGACAGGGGTGCCCTGAGAATGGACACAGTGGCTTCTCACCAGCCACTAACTGATATGGAGACAAAGGATACTGAAGAGAGGGCTTGGTGCTGCACTGGGAAGAGAAGATCGTGCTTAACTGAGACAGGTTTCTGCCAGTTAAATAGGATGTATGCTAGGGGTTAGACTTTGTTTGATTTTGGTAACGTGATGATACTGGAATTTTTTGTATGACTGATTTTGGTTAAAATTTATACCAACAAGTTGAATATCCCTTATCTGAAATGCTTAGGACCAAAATTGTCTCAAATTTTGAATATTTTCAGAATTTAGAATGTTTGCATCTGCATAATGAGATATTTGGGGGAATATAACACATAATTCACTTGTGTATCATATTCACCTTATATATTACACGAAAGCAATTATATGTGCATTTGAATGTGCTTTGCTTTTGACTGTGACTTGTTTTGTGAAGTCAGGTGTGGAACTGTATACTTGTGTACCATGGCACTCAAAACTTTCAAATTTGGAACATTTTGGTTATCTTCTTTTGGGGTTGTTGGAAGATTGCTTCCTTGCTTTTTCTAGGTTGTAGTTTCCCTCCTTGTGTTGGCATTTTCCATCAATTATCCTTTGAAGTGCTGGGTTTGTGAGAAGATACTGTGCAAATTTGATTTTGTCATGGAATATCTTGATTTCACCATCTATAGTGATTGAGAGTTTTGCTGGGTATAGTAATCTGGGCTGGCAATTGTGTTCTCTTAGGGTCTGTATGATGTCAGTCCAGGGTCTTCTGGCTTTTATAGTCTCTGGTGAGAAGTCTGGTGTAATTCTTATAGGTCTGCCTTTGTATGTTACTTGACCTTTTTCCCTTACTGCTTTTAGTATTTTTTCTTTGTTTTGTGCATCTGATGTTTTGATTATTATGTGACGGGAGGTATTTCTTTTCTCGTCTAGTCTATTTGGTGTTCTGTAGGCTTCTTGTATGTTTATGGGCATCTTGCTCTTTAGGTTAGGGAAGTTTTCCTCAATAATTTTGTTGAAGATATTTACTGGCCCTTTAAGTTGGGAATCTTCATTCTCATCTATACCTATTATCCTTAGGTTTGGTCTTCTCATTGTGTCCTGGATTTCCTGGATGTTTTGAGTTAGGAGTTTTTTGGTTTTATCTTTATTATGAATTCTCACTACAGAGCTACCTATACATGGATTTCAAGAGAATGAAAGACCCATACTTAACTTGATAGGATATCATGAACGGACTCCTGAAGGAATGGATATCTGGGAGAATCACAATGTATGATCAAGGGCTGTCTATGCAGAGGGCCAGGGCAGGGCTCCAGGCAGATGGGACAGCATGGGATTGTTCAGAAAGACCAAAGCCTGTCTATGCGTGGAGGACTCCAAGTAGGTGGGACAGCATGAGACTGGCCAGTGACTGAGACCAAGGGCTGTTTATACAGGGAGGGTTCCAGGCAGCTGGGACAGCATGTGATTGGCCAGCACCTGAGAATGGCCGATTGTGGAGAGCTTCAGCAGTGAGGATAGGCGGAAGTGCTTGCAGAATTGTGACACTGCTGTAAAAAGTTACCACAGATTAGTACCCTATGATAATTCAGACCTCTTATGCTGTAATTCTGGAGGTCAGAAGTTCAAAAGAGGCCCCACTGGACACCAGTAGAAGCACCAGTAGGGCTGTGTTTGCTGTCAAGATTCTAGAGGAAACTCAACTTTCTTGCCTTTTCTAAACTTCAAGGGTCTCCCAGTTGCTCTTCTTGTGTCTTTTTTTTTCTTTCTTAGACCAATGGCTGAGACTCAAAACACTGCTACCCAATCATGGAATTTTCTGCCTCCCTTGTCTATTTACAGGCTTCTGAGATTATATTGAGCTAAACTGGTAATGTGGGATAATTGCTCTATTTTAAGATCACCTGATAGCAATTTTATTTCCATATGCTGCCTCAAGTCCTTTAGCTATCTAATGGTACATATTCCCATGTTCCAAGATTAGGGTATGACCAATGGAAGGACATTATTCTGCCTAACACAGATGGGGATATTATGTGTCTGCCCTAATATAGTAGCAATTGTCCTCTTAAAGCCACCATTGAAGTGTCACAGCCACCTGTGGTTGTTGGTCACCATAGGAACAGTTCTGCTCAGTCAAAGTGGATAATGTCAGCCCAGGAGGTCCTGGCTCTTCTCACATTCTTCCATGAGAAACAAGCCCTCAAGAGTGGAGGAGCCTGCAGTATGGCATTGGGAGACCTAGGAGAGTCCAGTGAGGGATAATCCAAACACCAGCTTTCTTATATTTTAATTTACATTTTTTCTTATGTATGTATGTTGCATGTATGTGTATGTATGTAGATTCACACAAGTATGAGTACATGTGGGCATGTGCACACAATGTGTGTATGCCTGAGGTTGACAGTAGGGGTCTTATTTGATTGCTCTTTGTCGTATTCATTGAAGCTAGGCTTCTCAGTTGAACCCAGAACTGAATGGCATGGCTAGTCTCACTGGCCATTCTGCTCCGGGGATTTCCTGAATCACTAGTGAGCTGTTATGCCCACCCAGACTTTGCAGGAATGAAGGGGACTTAACTCCAGTCCTCAGGACTTACATGGCAAGTGCTTTCACCATTGAACCACACCACCCTATCCTTCTAATTCCAGCTTTGTTTTGAGACAGCTACTGATTTTCATTTTGCCCAATAATATACTTGATTTATTTTATTAAGAAGGTATCCCTGTTTCTGTATCTTCAAGTAAAACCGGCTTAGTGTAAATAAGTTTATTCTGAACTTCTGTCCAATCACTGGATACTTCAGTTGTGATATATATAGCAATGGGGGAAAGCCCAGCATGGAAACTTCTGGACAGAGGGGGAGTATGGTCAGATTTGATGTGCATCCTCAGGATGCCATAGGAGTTTGGATGGTTTTGACAAGAAGCCGTTTACAAGGGATCAATTAAGAGGCTGGGCTATAGGAAGGTAATTACATATCCTTGCTATCTTGAATACGGGTGACAAGGTGTGGCTTGATTTGGCCAATGAAATGAGAGACAGCTTGAGGCAGAAGTTTCAAAAGTCAGTTCTTGCTTGGGGATTCTCTTTTCCTGTTTGTAATACTTGCTTCTCCCGATGACTGTTTTAAACGAGAATTGTCCTACCCTCCAATGGCAGAATGATCTTAGCATGGCAGAGGCGTAGCTGTTGGAGATACATATACAAAGTGAACAAAATTAATTCATATGTTTGTCAGAGAATGAGATTTAGGGTTACTTGGCACCACATCAGAGTTTAGCATGTGGTGGCATATAAAAATCGTTCAGGACACTTGGACACAGGCATTGATTGTATGAAATGTTTATTAAGAAAAATGTTGAGGCCAATGTGGTAGCCAGGCCTTTAATTTTAGCACATGGGAGGCAGAGGCAGGCTGGTCTCATGTTGAGGGATGGGGACAATGTGTGTGGCTCAGGAGGTAAAGCACTTGCCTTCCTGTATAAACACCCCAGTTTAATCTTTAGAACCTACATAAAAATCCTCAATGTGGTACGGTACCCTAGGCTTTTAATCTGAATGGTGGGAACAGAGACAAAGAAATCCCTGGGGCTCATTGGTGAGCTCCAGGCCAATGAGAGACCCTGTTTCAAAGGACATTGGTGGCATATTTGAAGATGACACCCAGGTTGTTGTCAAGTGCATTCAAATGCACACACATACACACACATGTACACACATCTTCATGAGCACCTGAATACACGTGTACCTGCACATATAAAAATGTAATACACATGTGTATAAAAAAAGAGGGATCTTGAATCTGAAACATAGTTATCGGTTATGGGTGAGCCTAGGCATCAAAGTTACACATACTCTTTGTTTTATTTATGTACTTTTTGAGGCAGAATCTTACTATGTAGCCCCGACTATTCTGGAACTCATAGAGATCCATCTGCTTCTGCCTTCAGTGTGCTGGGGTTAAACATATGCATTACCACATCCGACCTCTTTTGTTTATTTTTAAAAGCCACCTCTCCCTTACTCTCCTTTCTCAAACTAAGATTCCCTTTTACTATTTGATTTATGCTTTTAGATAAATTAACTTGATAGTGCCCCAATCATCTTATGATACCACTCTTTGATTGAATTTAGGCTATAAGAACAGAACGCAGGAATGTAACTTAGCAAACACAAGATTTTTCTGCGACCCGGACTTGTTTGAGATTAAGAAGATGTGTATGTACTTTTTGGATATTTTCCTCCCTGGTTTATTCCACTGAATAACTGAACTGTCTTTAGTTAGAAATTGTCCTTCTTATGCCAACAGATAGAGTTTTACTGCTATGAGCTGCTTTAGTATTTAAATCACTTTCGAGGGATGTGTATTACCATTTCTGACCTGCTTGTGTGGTGAGTGATCCTGGTGGGCAGGAAGCAGGATGTTAACATTGTGGCGTGAGCCAGAGGTGGATAGTGACCTGACTGAAGCCCACTGTGCACACGGATGAGCCTTGTTTCCTTTTTTGTTTACAGTGATTCAAAAACTGTCTTTGGTGTTCCTTGTGGCCATAGTATAAATCTTAAAAAACAAAGGAGCTGTAATCCAACGGACTTTTCATGACCCCTTAAGTGACAGTGGTGGGGGGTGGTGAGGCCAGACAGGGTGGGAGTGTGCACCCTCACCGTGGCCCCAAATGCTGTAGACCTACCTCTTCCCTCCATTCTCACCCTTACTTTTCCCCTTTATCTTTTTATTGATGTGTGTGTGTGTGTGTGTGTATGTGTGTGCATATGTGTGTGTGTATATGTGTGCGCATGTATACGCGCATATGCATGCACTCCTTGTTTTATTCCTTAGACTCAGGATCCCTCACTGAATGTGGAGCCCATCATTTTTATCTAGGCAGGAGGCCAGGATGTCCCAGAGATCCTCTTGTCTCCCTCCCTCTGACCCCACAACCCCAGCGTTTCGGGCATGTGTGGTATAACTAGCTTTACACTCGAGTGCTAGATCAAAACTCAGGTCTTCACACTTGTGCTCTTACTCAGTGTGCCGTCTCCCCAGCCCTGGTTGTTTTTGAGACAGGGTATCATGGAGCCCAAGCTGGCCTCAAACCCATTAATGTAGCTGAGTCTGGTCTGGAACTCCTGATCCTCTAGCCTCTACGTCTAGAGTACTCAGATCACAAGCGATTGCACCCATGGCTTTGTAGACACTTTGTGAACTCTTTCTTTGTTTAGAGAAAAAATAGCAGGGAGGACAATGCTAGCACCTCCTTTTTTGTTTGTTTGTTTGTTTTTGTTTTGTTCTTCACATTCTTAGGGCATTTGTGGAAGAGATCATGAACATTGGCATACATTTTCCAATTCTAAGCATATTCAGCCATAATATATACCTACCTACCTACCTACCTACCTACCTACCTACCTACCTACCTACCTTTTGGGGGTAAACTATTATATACCTACTCCCCACTTAGCGCCTAGAACAAAGCTGACATTTATTTCTCTTGACAAGGGAATTTTCACTTGACAATGGATTTTTTTTTTTAATCAGTAGAAGCCTTATATGCAATGAACAAAACCTCCATGCTAAGCTGAATATCTTACACTGTTATGAAGTGGTTCATCTTTCCTTCTAGGAATTATGTTAAAACTTAAGATTTTTTTGAAAGAGTGAAGTGTTGATAATAAATAAATCACAGAACTATATATTATACATGAAAGATACAGGTTGGACTTCAGTAATAATTTAGATGGTAAATTAATAAAGTAATAAAATTGATATAAGTCCACAAGGGAAGGGCACTGTAAGGCATATGTCGGAAATTAGAAAACTTATGCATCATGAATTTTGTCCCAAAATTAATGATAGCTATAACAAACATTGATTAAACATTAAATCACCCTCACTTTGCACTCGTCTCCTTGGGAGCGATTTAAATGCTCTGAGTTTTTAACAGAGGCAATCCAATATGAAGTTTCAGCCAGTGTTTTCCTTCTCCTGTGCAGTAGATTTCCATGTAGAAGACAGGCACCATTGACCTTTATCACAGATCTTAAAATAGGTGTTTCCTAATGAGTGTTATTGTTGATTACAGGACTTCTTCTGAAATTGTTTTCTGAAATGAGACTGATTATTCCATTCACAGTTATACAGAAATTCAAAATACCTGGAAATCATCTTAGCATCTTAGTTCCTGCCCAACATGAGAAGCCCACAAAGCCGTACTAAGGAAATTGAAAAAATACCCCACGTTTTGTAGCGAATATCTGTAAGACATTAATTTTATTAATTGCTTTCAAAATAAGTTAATAGAAGCCCATTGCTTGCCTAAGTTATTTTATGAACTTAATAAAATAGTTTTGGGATAAAAATGGAGACTGCTTCCCCCAAATCTTTGACCAAGGGTCACAGTGACAGAACACTTGTACCATCATGCACTGCAGGGCTTTACACCATCAGCAGTCACTAGTATAGACACTATATGAAAAACCCAGAAAACAAGTGTGGATGAGAACGTGGAGCTACCGAGCTCTTAGGCTCCTGTGGTGAGGATGTCACGTGGTACACATCTCTGCTGAAGATGTCACAGAAGCTCCTCAAAAATGGGGTTTCCCCACTACTTACATTCTTCATCCTAAACTTACAATATAAATCAAACATTGCGCTCTCATCATGGTGGATATTTTCTTCCTCCGTTAAAAAAATATTAAGTATAGAATCATTCTTCAATCTGGCACGTCCACCACTGGGCACATATACTAATTGCATATGTAGGATGAATAAACAACATATGGTATATTCGTACAGTGAATATTATTCAGGTTTAAAGCCAGATGTGGTGAGCACACCTGTCAACCCAGATAGTCCAGAAGCTGAGACAGGAGAATCGTAAGTTTTAGGGTCCGTCTGGCCTAGTGAGTGAATGTGAAGCCAGTCTGGGCAGTTTATTGATGCTGTTTAAGAATAAAAAATTTTCAAATGTCTAGGGCGCTGATGGGAGCAGATGCAGAGACCCATAGCCAAACACTATGCAGAGCTCAGGGAATTCTTTGGAAGGGTGGGAGAGCGCCATGAGGAAACAGACCCCAGAATCAACTAACCAGGCCTCATAGGGCTCCCCAACAATCAGGGAGCGTGCATGGGTCTGACCTAGATCCTCTTCATGTATTATGGTTGTGTAGTGTGGTGTTCTTGTAGGACTCCTAACAGTGGGAATATGGGAGCTATTTCTGACTTTTTTGCCTACTTTTAGGACCCTTTCCTCCAACTGGGTCGCCTTTGTTCAGCCTTAAAGTGCGGGGAGGTGCTTTTTATATGGAAACTTGATATGCCATGTTTGGTTGATATCCCTGAGAGGCAGGTTCTTTTCTGAAGGAAAAGAAGGAGGAATGGATCTGGGGGAGAGGAGGGACAGGGAAGGTAGGAGGGAGAGGAAACTGTTGTCAGGATGGAATAATATATGAGTGAGTGGCAACTAAGAGGGGCAGGGTGGGGTGACTAAGCAGAAAAAAATGAAAAAATTTTTTTAGAAGGCTGGGATTGACAGGAACAATTCTGGGTTAACATTTTTGAGATGGGTGGACACAGGGACAAAGAGTGGAGTAGAGGTGGAAGGAAAGGCCATCCAGAGACTGCCCCACCTGGGAATCCATCCCATCGGCAGACACCAAATCCAGATACTACTGCTGATGCCAAGAAGTGCTTGCTGACAGAAGAACAGAAGGGTATAGCTGTTCCTTGAGAGGCTCTTCCAGAGCCTGACCAATACAGATGCAGATGCTTGCAGCCAACCATCGGACTGAGCACAGGGACCCCAATGGAGGAGTTAGGCGAAGGACTGAAGGAGCTGAAGGGTGTAGCAGAGGATGGCCTTATCTGGCATCAATGGGAGGGAGGCCCTCGGTCCTGTGAAGGCTCAATTCCCCAGCATGGGGTGGGGAAATGCTAGGGTGGTGAGGCGGGAGTGGGTGGGTGAGCATCCTCATAGAAGCAGGGGAAGGGGGTCTCGGGTAGGGGGTTTGCAGAGGGGAAACTGGGAAGGGGAGGGAAATAACATTTGAAATGTAAATAAATAAAATAACAACAAAAAAATAGGGCTGGGAATATAGTTCAATGACCGAGTGTATGTTTAGTATACAGGAAGTCCTAGGTCCAACCCTGCTAAGAGAATGAATCATGAGAAAACAAAACAAGAGAACACAACACAACACAACACAACAGGAGTGAAGTGTCATAGATTCCCCTCACAGGAAGAGTACAGAGGGAAAGGTGCTGTTTGGCAGCTCTGGGTAGAGTGAGAGAAGTTGTTCTCTGGATCCAGTTGCAGTTGGGAGGCCAGACTGGAGCCGGCTTCTGTGATGCTTGGACAATGATGTAATTAGACTCAGTGCTACTGAACCACGCACTTTAAAGTAGCTGTTTCTCATCTTCTATATGTCTTACCATAATAAGCAACGGTGCTGTACTGTAGTGTGGAGTTGCTCTAGCTATTTTTCTTGTTGTTGTGACCAAATGCCTGACAAGAAACAAGTTGAGGGAGGAAGGGTTTATATTTTGCCCATGGTTTGAGGGTACACCATTTGTCATGGGGTGAAGTCTTGACAGCTGGCTGCTTCATGTCGCAGGAGGGAGCAGCTGGGACATCTGAACTCCTTATGGTTACTGGGGCTTTACTCACTTTGTCCTTGTTATTCAATCTGGGATACCAGCCTATGGAATGATGCTATCTTCATTCAGGGTGGCCTTTCTCTATTCCGTTGAGCTTCCCTGGAAACACCCTCACAGACACACCCAGAGGGTAGTTCCTAGGTGACTTAGTTTTCTAAATCCCAGCAAGTTGATGAGCAAGATTGACAATGATCAGAGATCTAGAGGGTTATTCAGCAGTGATTGCTCAAGACTGGTACTCAGTTCAATACTCACAGTCAAGGAGGTGCTGTATGTTAATGAACTTAATATCTGATAAGGCCATCATAAGGAAGATCAGAAAAGAAATAGATAGTGAATACTGGGAGCAATTATTGAACTATTTCTGGTAAAAAGAAATAAACCCTTACGGTAGTCGAAAATATCAGGTGATAGAGGCCCTATTCACAGAATGAAGCTACAGGCATCTGTGTGAATAGAAATGAGAATTTGTCTCAGCTCAGGATGGAAAGCTACAAAGAAATACTTGGTGTCTTATGCACAAAGTATTTCTGTGTATCAAAATCATCATTAAGAGCCAAGTGATAAGCTGAAAACATAGTCATAGACAAAAGGCTTATTAGCATCATTCTATAAACAGTTCCTATAAAAATAGATGATTTAAAGAAGGACAAAGATGAGTTAATACTAATGTTTACCCTCTGTAGAAATCTAAAATCTGCATTTTTAAACTGTCACTGTATATTCTCAGTTAATCTTTTGAATATTTTTTTAATTAATCATTTTATTCATTTACACTTCAAATGATATCCCCTTTCACAGTTACTCCTCACAAACTCCCCCATTCCACATCTGTCCTCTCCTCCTTCCCCTTTGCCTCTAGGAGTGTGCTCTTCCACCCACTCCCCCACTCCTGCCTCACCGCCCTAGCATTCCCCTATGCTGGGACATCGAGCCCCTCAGGACTAAGGGCCTCCCTCCCATCGATGTCAGATAAGGCCAACCTCTGCTACATGTGTGTGCTCTTTGGTTGGTGGTTTGGTCCCTGGGGGCTCTGGGTGATCCAGTTAGTTGATATTGTTTTTTTGTATGGGGTTGCAATCCCCTTCAGCTCTTACAGTCCTTCCCCTAGCTCTTCCATTGGGATCCTAGGGGTTCATTCCAATAGTTGACTGTGAGCAGCATCTGTATTGATCAGGTGCTGATAGAACCTCTCAGGGACAGCCATACCAGGCTCCTGTCTGCAAGCTTTTCTTGGCATCAGCAATAGTGTGGGGGTTTGGTACCTGCAGTAAACTCTGCAATCTTTGGACCTATCTCTGAACAAATGGATGAGTAAAGTAAAAAGTTGGTGCCATTGAGGGTTCACGGAGGTAGGTGGGCACACTCATTCACAGCTGGTGCCAGAACAAATTTGAACAGGCTTTAGGAATGCCTTCTAGCAGAATTTGGAGTTAGAAACTTAGTTTAAACTAGTTTAAACAAAGAAGGCTTTTGGGGAGGGGATGCAGGAGAGGGAGAGGATTATGCAGCTTAGACATTGAAGGATATAGGACTGGCCTTGGATCAAGTAGCTGAGCGGCTCAGGTTGAGTTCTCCTTGCAGCTCATAGCTTTAGCCTGCTTCGCTTCATTCTTAGGTTCTTTACAAGGTGAAGGGAGTTGTGGGAAGATCCAAGTTTACATGATCCCTCCTCTTGTTCTCCCAGAGAATGAGAGAGCAAACATTAAAAAAAAAAAAACAAACCCAAACCCAAAACCCAAATCAGCTTTTCTGAGATATAATTTGCATACCATCCACCTTGCCCAGCTGAAACATACAATTAAGTGGTTTTAATGTGTTCACAACCCTGTGCAGCCATCACCACAATCAACTTTAGAACATTCTCAGTGCCCTAAAGGAAACCTCATACCAATTAGCAGTACTCCTTGTTTTCCCCAACACCTCTGAGCTAGGCAAACACTAATCTACTTTCTGTTTCTATGGATTTGTCTGCCAGGAAGCCTCTTTTATGGTCTCTCTAGCCAGATCTCCAGGAGTCTCTTGCTGATGGGGCTTGGGGTTAACTATTCACTCCTGACTCAATGTATAGCTCAGTGGGATCTGTCCTCTCATTGGCTAGGCTGGGCCACCATCTTAGGTAGAGTACTTATTCTTAGGTAGAATAAGAAGGTTGGATGAGGACCCTTTGAGCCATACCTCTTCATGGCCTCTGTTCATGGCACCTGCCTCCAGGTTCCTGTCCTGTTTGAGTTCCTGTCCTGACTTCTTTCAATGATGGACTACAGTGTGGAAGTGTGAGCCAAATGAATCTCTTCCCAAGTTGTTTTGGTCAAGGTGTTTTATCACAGCAATAATAACCCTAACTAAGTTAACAGCCCACAGACTGTACTTTCTTGTTTGCATGTCTGTGCTCTGTGTGTGCACATGTGCCCTTCTACACATGCATGCATGGCCTTTTCTCACCATAGGGTCTCTGACAGGTCAGGACCTTTGTCCTGAATTTCTTCCTTATTACCAGCTCCCTCTACCCCCATTCCAGGGTGGGTCAGTCTTAAATAATAGATTCTCAAAGTGGCACCCAGGCACAGCCCTTACATGGGCTGTGACAAAGTGAACCTTCTCTCTACTGTTGACTTACC
Source organism: Grammomys surdaster (assembly GCF_004785775.1). Lineage (NCBI taxonomy): Eukaryota > Metazoa > Chordata > Mammalia > Rodentia > Muridae > Grammomys > Grammomys surdaster. The sequence goes on along the minus strand of NW_021604578.1, from coordinate 17,601,116 downwards.
ACACTGGAGGAGTCCATGTCTCACTGAAACCTACATCAGGATTAGAGGACTGTGGGTCTCTCCTGTGGTATGACTGCTTGTCTTTTCATCAAGATTATGCAGCCTCCCTCTGGGAGAGGTGTTTAGTTCCCTTACACCCACCAGTGACTTGCATGCTCTGCGGCCCAGTCCTCTGCACTCTGCAGCTGCCCCGTTTCCCCTTTGTGACTTCTGATGTTCTTCTCACCTTTCTCTCTTTGAAACGGAATTATTCTGTTATTGGACACGTCTCATTCACAGCACCACATGGAAGCAATTTCTAAGCCACCATCCATCCTACCTCAGATTTCCATAAATTCATTTTTATTTACTCTGCTTTAGGATGTTCAAACACCTCCCTGGTTTCTCTATCCCTTCTCAGGGACAGTTGCTGAGAAGGCACAGTTCTGCAGCGATAGCTGTGGTAGTGATATATTCCTGTTGCTGCTGTCACAGAGACACCAGCCTTTGTCTAAAGGGAACAGGAGATGACAGGGCTTGTCTGTTGAATCAGTTAGACAGGTCTGTAGAGACTGTGTGTCTACAGATTCTTTACTCTATAAAGATTACTTGGGGAAAAGAATTCTCTAGGAAGGCAGGAGGATCGGGCACAATTTTAGCCTGATGACCAATCTTCAATTTACAAAAGGATGTTGATTTGTGGTGATAACCATGTCCCCGTCTCAGAGAAGCCTTCTTAGATACTCTGTTTAGGTGGGTGTCTCCCCATCTCATTATCTTCCCTCTTCCTCCAACCTTTACCATCTATCTCGGTGATGCTTATTATAGCTGGCATGATTTTACCTCTTGGTTTGTTAGCTTTACCAACTGCCTTCTTTCTCAAGTGCCGTGATGTCTGAGGACCTGCATGAGAGGTGTACATGAGAAAATGAACATTTCCCTGAGTTCAGTTTTATGGACTAATGTATGTGCTCTCAGAAAGGAGAACTGAAGGACTCATTTCACAAAAATTAGATGAGACACTGGCACTCATGATACACCTTAATAGATCCCAATAATTCAAAAGTGGCTTGTGAGCCCTGTTGTGAGCGCCTGAAACAGACACACACATCCGTGTCTCTCCACAATGTCAGAATGTATTGAATAACAGCAGATTCACGAGGCTCAGTGGTTTCAATGTTAGCGATTTGTCATATAATCCAGCCTACTTCGGTCATCTAACTGAGACAGGTTCTTTTATTCCAACATTTATCACCAATATGGACTCTCATGGCACACATAGCTGTGTGTATAAGTGGTTTATAAAATGACTCTAAGTTAAAGATGTAGCAGTAGGTTCAGAAGTGGGCTGAGAGTCTGCAGTGATATGGCCAGTGCCGGAAGGAAGTTGCAGCTGGGATGCTGGAGTCAGTGGATGAGCGTGGCGCTGCAGATCAGCTGTGAGGTGAAGTCAGGTTCAGGAAAGAGTTGGGTGTGGTCCAGGTCCACATGGGTGACATGTGGGAAGGTGAGCAGGCAAGGAGGCCATGTCAACAGTGGGGGACCAAGCTGAGCTGAAGCTTGAGGGGACAACCAGGGAGTCCTCTGTTAGTCCTTGACCTAAACACTAGGTATGAGGTGGCAGGTTGGTGTGGGGCTATGGCATTGTGGGGTAAGTGTTCAGGACTTTGTGGGTCCAGATGAGGGGCTTGTTCCCTTTTCTCAGTCTGGTGTATCTGACAAGTTCTTGGGATTCAGTTCCCTGATATGATTTTAACACACCCATGGATGCCTATAGTTTCAAGTTATCCCAATAAATGAATAGGGTGGCTTTCAGGAATGTCAGCTTGTCAGTCTGTGCTAGATGAGTGCTCTGTGACAGATGATGGTTTGTAGGTCCATTTAGGGGCCTCAGTAATCCTTCTCTCTCAAAATTCAGTAGAAAGTCACTTGTAAAATGGAGTTTCCTAGCACAAGACACAACCTGATAAAGCCATACTATTTTATATGTTATGGAGTACCTTAGAATAAATAGGCAATAGGGTATATCTTGATCTCGACAAGCCCAGAGCCCCCCTTTCAGCTCTTTGGAAGCTCCAGATTAGGTCAGTGTATAAACCCCCAAAGGTATCCCACTATGGAGCCTCTAGGAAGCTGGATCTACCAGTACTTAAGTCTTATTTGGTGGTTTGTGACTAACCTTCTCAGTCTATTCTTGGACCATAGATCAGAGGAATAGCATATTCTCCTCATTGCTCTCTAGGAGATGGAATAGGGCAAAAGCATTGTATAATTAGCCATAACCTACATGAGGACACAGGGTGGAGGAGAGGAAGTCTTAGACTTTTGTGTTAGTTGAGCATTGGCGTGAATGTTAGTTCTTTTATTTGTTATCTTTGGAATGAGCTCAGGGTATTTTAACTTTCTAGCTTCAATTTATCTATCTGTCAAATGGGGATAATTGTTATGGTTGAGTATGAAATGTCTCTCTTAGGTTTGTCTGTAGTGTGCATGGTTGCCATCTGATGAACTTTTGGGATGTGAGTAGATCTTGAGAACTTTAACCTATTCAGTGGACTAATTTCTTTTTTAATGTGTGTATGTGTGTGTGTAGACAACTTTTGGGAATCAGTTCTTTCTCTCCACCATGTAGGTTCTGGGGATTGAACTCAGGCTTGGCTATGACCTGCTGAGACATCTTCCAGCCCTGGATTAATTTCTTGAAGGATTCATAATGTGATAGTCTAAGTGGGAAGTAATAACAGATAATAAGATAGGGCCTATGAAGTGGAAACTTTGGGGTTCTTTGGAAAGTTGGTTGGATGATGTTTTTTGGGGCAAACACGTGAAGAAGTGTTTTGTTAAAGTGGACACAGGTGTGAAAGGCTAAGGCGAACTTGTGAAGGAATATTTCACTGAAGCAGATACAGGAGAGAGGATGTAAAGCAAGCAGAATGTGAAAGGACAGGTGATGAAGGCTTCTTTGCTAGCGACAAGCATGTATTGGTCTGCCTTACATTGCATAGTTGAGCTGCATTTGTCAGGACACTGTAGAGAGAAACGCACCAAAAACCTTGTGGTGTACTGCAGTTTGTTGCTGCTTCCAAGGACTTGGGCTGATTGGATACATGTATTGATCTGTGCTGGGGCAAGGCACATGGAGGACATACAATGTTTGGAGGGTATGAATAGGACTCCATGGAGTGACAGAAACAAGCTTGGCTTGCTGGTACAACTAGCTGTGCAACACTTCTGGGTCTTGCATCTCTGGTCTTCGCTTCCCTGAGAGAGGCACAGCTGAGAACTACCCCTGGTGTTCCTGTTGGTCTCTAGAGCTGAGGCTGAGGCCTGGCTGTCTCTGCTCAGTCCTTTTATCACTGTTGCTAACTCGACTCTACCGAATTGGACTGCTGGTATTTCCATGTGGTGTTTTTGAGTGGATTGGACTGCTGCTGCCTGTTATCCTGTGAACTGAACTGTTGATTTTCAGACAACACAGAACGGAGTTGCTCCAAAGAACCTTTCTGAATAGGTCCACTTCCCTGTATCCTTTCTTTTCTATTACCTCTGGTGGGTGGGTGGTGGATTATAAGGAAGATTAAAGCATTTAAGAACTATCATTAAAAATAAGATCTATCTATCTATCTATCTATCTATCTATCTATCTATCTATCTATCATCTATCTAGAGGAAATAATGTCATAGCAAGTGTATCCTTGGGTTGTCCAGGCCTCATCTCACATCTTACTCTGCCATGAGGTGAAAGCCTCCCACACACACTTCCTGTTGCCTCACTCTGGGTCCAGAATCAAGCGAGCCAAGGGCTGTGGGCTGAACCCTCTGAAACTGTGAGCCGCCTTCTTCCTGCTCTTGGGCATGCTAGGTATTTTGGTTATAGCAATCAGAAGTAGTTAATGCAGTGCCTGTGGTAGACACTTGGTAATCATGTGGAGCTTGCTCTTACTCTCCCTGCTATTACCGGGGATGGATAACAGTTAATGGTCCAGGGCAGCCACTGATAGAGCACTGTGGCTTTCTCAGCTGGTGGAGACAAACAAACTGATCATCTTTCTTAGGCTCCTGCCAGCCCACCTGCCCTCCCCAGGGTCCCTGGGTCATACTTTTATTCTTTGTTTTCTCCTAATGTCCACCTCAAGGTTTTGCATTTCCCATCAGAAAGGGGGTGGGATTTAGTCATTTGTTTATCCTCAGTATGTAGTGGGGAGCTTGCCCTGAGGGGGTCTTGACCTAGGAAATTAACTGAATCAATTGTTCTTGGCTGGGTTACTTTCTACTTTCCTTGGATTTTGGAGTATTTTTCCCCTTCCTAGTTTCCCAGGCATCACATTGTCTGACATTTAAATAAAGGGAGGGAGCGAACGACCCTCCCCCCTCTTTCACTAGCATTATTAGATACTTAGCTCTCCTTTGATGTTCATTACATAAAATAGTCCTAAAATCTGAAACTATTTAAAAGGAATAACCCACCCCACTTATGTATGCGCTGTATAAATTCCTTTCTAGAAATTTCACTGGTTGCCTACAGAGAAGAACTATGACTGAGCTCTAGAATTCCAATCTAAATACTTCCGGGGTCTTCAGTATTTTGGGAATTTATCTCTAAACCTGGTTTCAGCGTTTCCATGCTTTGGTGACAATACAGTTGGGGTTCGGCTGTCTGTCACAAGACTGCATGATGTGATCGAGCCTCTGAATCAATCCTCTTAACTCTAAATGCGGTGATGATGGCTTCAGTGCACAGTGTCCAAACTGATCTTCTCAGGGAACTGTTGGATCCTCGGTTTGTGGATAAATAGAACAGGAGTGGTGGTCTTTTGTTTGAAACAAAAAGTAAATAGATGATTTTTTCCCCATTAAATTTTCCCTTCATTCAATTATACCGTCTTAGCAGTTACTTTTCCGTTGCTGTGATAAAATCCCCTGACCAAAGAATCAGTTTAGGAAAGAGAAGACTGATTTTTCCTCTGCTCCTAGAGGATGGGGTCCATCATGATGGGGGAGGCATGTAACAGGCAGGAAAGCACAGAGAAGCCTGCCTTCAGTGAGCTTCCGGCTCTTCCTCTTAAAGTCTCCATGAACTTCCCAGACAGTAGGGAGTCACGTGTTCAAATACAGGAGCTCTCTGTGGACATTTCTCATTCAAACTACCACAATTATTCTGCTGCTAGTGGGGGACAGCTGGTGAGTGAAGCCTGTAAAAGTGAAATGGAAGTGTATCTGTGAGGTGAGTCATTACAATTTTACTATGTAACCAATTTCTTTTCTTTCTTTCTCTTTTTTTTTTTTTGGATGCAGTGAACTTTATTGATGATAAGCCCCACTAAGCCCTTCCTGTAATTCTAGGGGTCTGGGATGGAAACTGTGAGGGAGCTTGGGACAGGGACTCCTCAGCAGCCGAGGGCCTCTCTCTTACTCTCCTGTGTCCTTGCTTAGGGTGGGTGGTCCAGGGCTGCTTACTCCTTGGAGGCCATGTAAGCCGTGAGGTCCACCACCCTGTTGCTGTAGCCGTATTTATTGTCATACCAGGAAATGAGCTTTACAAAGTTGTCATTAAGAGCAATGCCAGCCCCAGCCTCAAAGGTAGAAGAATGGGAGTCATTGTTAAAGTCGCAGGAGAAAACCTGGTCCTCAGTGTAGCCCAAGATGGCCTTAAGTGGGCCCTCAGATGCCTGCTTCATCACCTCCTTGATGTCATCATACTTGGCAGCTTTGTCTAGGTGGCATGTCAGACCCACGATGGATACATTGGTGGTAGGAACATGGAAAGCCATGTCAGTGAGCTTCCTGATCAGCTCTGGGATGACCTCGCCCACAGCCTTGGCAGCACTAGTAGATATAGTGATGATATTCTGGGCAGCCTCACCGCCATCATGCCACTGCTTCCCAGAAGGGCCATGCACAGTCTTCTGGGTGGCAGTGATGCATGGACTATGGTCATGAATCCTCCATGATGCCTGAGTTGTCATGGTTGCTAAGCAATTGGTGGTGCAGGAAGCAATGCTGACAATCTTGAGTGAGTTGTTGTATTTCATACCCATCACAAACATGGGGGCATTGGCAGAAGGAACAGAAGTGATAGCCCCTTTGGTCCCACCCTTCAAGTGAGCCTTGGCCTTCTCCATGGTGGTGAAGACACTAGTATATTCCACAGCATACTTGGCACCAGTATCATCCCCTTTGATGTTGGCAAGATCTTGCTCCTGGAAGTTGGTGATGGCTTTCCTATTGATTACAAGCTTCCTGTTCTCAGCCTTGACTGTGCTGTTGAACTTGCCATGGGTAGAGTCATACTGGAACATGTAGACTATGTAGTTGAGGTCAATGAAGGGGTCATTGATGGCACAATACCTTCTTTGCCAGACATGAAGGAAATCCTGGTAACTAGGCACCTTTGCCATCATATCTCAGGGACAAGACTGGTTCTGCACAAGAAGATGTGGCTCTCTCTAGAATGGAGAGGAGCAGAGAGCCTGTCACCAATTTCTTTCTTTCTCTTTTTATTGGTTATTTTATTTATTTACATTTTAAATATTGTCCCCCTCCCAGTTTCCCCTCTGCAAACCCAATATCCCATCCCCCATTTACCTCTCTGTCCCTATGAGGGTGCTCCCTCACTCACCCAACCACTCGAGCTTCACTGTCCTACTATCCCCTTATGCTGGGGCATCTAGCGTCCACAGGACGAAGGGCTTCCCCTCCTATTGTTGCCTGCTAAGTCAATCCTCTGCTACATATGCAGCTGGAGCCATGGGGTCTTCAATGGGTACTCTTTTGGTTGGTGATTTAGTCCCTGGGAGCTCTGGGGGATCTGGTTAGTTTATATTCTTGTTCCTCCTATGGGGTTGCAATCCCCTTCAGCTCCTTCAGTCCTTCCCCTAACTGCTCCATTGGTGTGCCCATGCTCAATCTGATGGTTGGCTGTGGGGAAAATTTAGAGGTCACCACAGCGGTGGGGCCCTGGAGGGGCTTCCACACTGTGGCGGGTCCCACATTCGGGAGGAACCCTATAGTTCCAGCGGCCTAGAGGCTTTGGCGGCGGCAGGCCCCAATAACATGAGGAAGTCCTTGGTTCCAAAAAGGTTTATTGTCATGGCGGATAATAGATGGATCTAGGTGTACCCCCCAAAACTCAGGGCAGTCCTGAGCTATATAGGGAGGGAGAAAAGGGGGAGGATTGGGGGGAGGACCTGGGGGAGGCATGCTTAATTTGCTCTGTCCTCTGGGCTTCATTAGTATGTAAATCCCTAGAGCCTGAGGCCTATAGCCTGGCCTATGTGACTGAACAATGTAATTCTATGGAGACCGGGACTGCTTTTCAGGATCCTGGATTCTGGGGGGCGCAAACTCCTGCCGGTTCTCACGCAGAATCCCATGCAGAGTCTGCAGAGTCTCGGGGTTCTAGGCACCTGCTCAACCATGACCCAGGATACCCTTACACAGTCCCACAGTTGGCTGTGAGCATCTGTATCTGTATTGGTCAAGTGCTGGCAGAGCCTCTCAAGGGACAGCCATACCAGTCTCCTGTCAGCAAGTACTTCTTGGTGTCTGCAGATGGAATGGGTCCTTAGGTAGGGTGGTCACTGGATAGCCTTTTCTTCAGTCTCTGCTCCATTCTTTGTCTCTGCATTTTTCATCAATTTCTTAAATATCTATCTATCTATCTATCTATCTATCTATCTATCTATCTATCTATCCTATAGTTGAATTTTACTGCTGGCTAAATTGTTCTTTACGCACAAATTCAATATATATTGAATTAGACATATGTAAGTAACATGGATAATATAAAAGTATGCTTTATATTTACATGTATTTATGAACATTCATTAACATATTTCATTGTTTGGTGACATGATAAGTAAAATGAGTTTTTGCAGTCATAGCTGAGTATGCAATATGAGCTTTGGGTGCAGTGACTCCACTGCAGTGGTACTCCAATGGATTCAGGTGTGGCAGACACCATGCTAGGTCTGGGTGTAAGTATAATTCACTGTATCGATTAGGTCTCCTCACATGGTGAAAGTCAGTTTATACTTCATATTGTTTACCCAAGTGAGTGAGAGGTCAAGAAATTCAAACCAATCAATTGCCACCAGTAAGTCTGGAGACAACCAGAGATGCTCAGAGGCCTGATTTGAAATGACAGTGCTGAACTCCTTAGTCCTCACTTCTCTGCCTGTAGGCTGGTTCTGTGCTCAACACACCCCCACTCCAAGTCAACAGACTGAGACTTAGAGGAAAGATTTACTGTCAGTGGTGTGACCTTAGGAAAACGCCTGGGTTTGGCTACATTGGTGCTGTAGTTTGGATGTGAAATTTCCCAAAGGGCCCATGTGTTAAAGGCTTGGTATCTAAATCATGGTGCTATTGGGAGTTGTCAGAACTTCAAGGAGTGGAGCCTAGTTAGTGGGAATCAGATCACTGGGAGCATGCACTTGAAGCAGATGTTGGACACAACCCTTTCCTCTCCCTCTCTTCACTTCTCGGATGCTGAGGTGTGGGCTTCATCTAGGCCTCACTGGGACATGCTGTTTTATCTAGGCCTCAAAGTGACAGGCCAAACAATTGCTGAAATTTCCAAAACTGTGATCCAAGACAACCTTTTCCTCTTTATTAATTGAGTTCTCCAAGATATATGTTACAGTAACCTAAGGCTACCACAAATACCTTTATCTAAGTATTGGGAGACAAAGCTTCAGTGTCTCTTCTGGCTTTTAAGTGATAAGGGAAGGCTCTGATGTCTGAAAGCCTGAAGCAGAGTTGTAAGATCTTTGTGGTGTCTGTGATAGTCAGAAGATCTCATAACCAGAGACGCCTGTATCTATTCCCCACCCATCCTGTTAGTTTCCTGGCTGAGAGGGCTGTTGGAGAATGACAGCTAAATGGATAGTATCAATGGTGTATCAATGGCTGACCAATGAGTACTGACCTTCACAGAGAAGGCCCCTGGTGGAAGACCCTACCCGAGGAACCTTACACGAGGCATCTGTCTTCTCATCTTTGGATTTAAGATGGCCACCATAGGTGTAGCATTGGCTCTGCCCTAACCTGCTTGCCTGTGAGGGATATGCTAAACATCTTAGAGAGAAAATTCGGTGAGATCAGTCTTTTTAAATCAGGCTAGGCCTGCAATAGAGGGCGTGGTGGGGGTGAGAGTTCAGGTCATGTTTCTAGAGGTAGATCTGGAGAATAAGAGATAAGAGGATAAGTGTTTTATTAAGGAAAGGCCTATGGGGGGAAAGCCTGCACAGCAGTGGAGGGAGGAAGTAGACAAGGTGAAAAAGCCAACTGAAGGTGTAGTTCCAGCTGCATGCAACAGGCTTCATCTTGTAAGGAGCTGGAGGGCAGATTTGATTGACATTGTTGAACTGGTTTACTCAGTGAAGGTGCTGTGCTTTTATATTCCTGCAGGTTCAGTCACTGGTTAGGGCCTGACCAGTGGGGCAGGGGGGTAGGAAATCAATGAAGGGGTTTCTCTCTCTTTCTCTCTCTAATATACATATATATTATCTATAAAAATATCTATATTATATACATATAATATATAATATATTATAAAGTATATAATATCTATACTGATATATTATAGATTTTATAGATATTTAATATATATTAAGCTAGAGGTGTCTCTAGCTTCATCTTCTGAAGAAGGAGGTAGACTCACCTGTTAGGAGCAATGTGTCCCTGAGAAGCTAGGGGCTGGAGCTCAGAGCTAGTACAGGGGACCCAAGGGTGTGGAGATAATGCACAGTGGGATGGAGAATATGCAGACCAGAGGAGGCGTCTCAGAGGCCTGGCCTGAGAGAGCCAAGTTTTCCAGCTCTCACCTTTCACCTGTGATTGAATGCTCTGCCTTCTGACCCACATGACTGCTATTCTGTTTAGGAGAGAGGGAAGTCTGTGGATGGGAAGGAAGAGAGGAAAGCAGAGAGCAGAATCATGTGAGATCTGTCTCTCTGATAGTTCCCTGCACCTCCCTCAGAGATTGGTTGTTGGAACTAAAAACCATGAATGTGGACTCATAAAATCTCAGCTAGGGTAAGCTGTTGTTAATAAATGATCTGCCCAAGTTACATAACTGGCAGGGTGAAGGTCAGATACCATGACTAAAAGTTTAGGGATGTTTTCATTGGATTATGTGATCTCCTTGTAGTTAGCACAGCTCTTTGTAATCCAGGATAAGGAAAATAAACTTTGCAATGGTTATTTTATGATGTAATTCTATAGCTACTCCACCCCCTCCAAGACTAAGTAGTTTCTGAAAAGCTTTAGATTTCATTGCTAATGGTGCAATAACTTTCCCAGAATATAAGCAAATTTTTTTTTTTTATTAATCTTGGCAGAATGGGTTTGAGATTATTTCATGTAAGAAGTGATGCTATTCCAGGAGCTCTCTTGTTTATGGTTGGAGGCAAGGGTGGTGTTGGTAGTGACACTAGAATATTTGACATCGCGACCACATTTTCTGAGTCAAACTTTATCTCCTATGATCTGGCAGAGTGACCACTGTTTGAACTTAGAACTAACATGGGATATATGTTATACATAATCCCATTAAATTTGTAGTCACCAAACTTATCATAAATATAAAACTCAGTGTAAGAAATATATTTAGGAAACAGGATACTTCAGTAGTTAAGTGTAGATTGTAGCCTGGATTACCTGCATCTTAATTCTATCACCTCTATTTGCTGGCTGGATAGTCTTGGATATACTGCATAAACATTTTGTGTTTCAGTCCTTCCAACTATATAACTGGTTTAAAAGTAGTTCTACCTTATGGAATGATCATGAACACTGAATAAAGCACCTTGCAGTCCTTGGCGAATATTAAGCATTATATGAGTGTTAACTAATGACATATATATATATATATATATATATATATATATATATGGTACATTTATACATATACTTGTACAATTGGAACAGGCATTATCATAGGCAGTCACATAGATATATTCTATTATATTTTATGATTCTTTAAAACGCATTTAGCCAACTTTTATTGTTTTTAAATTTTATTTATTTTTATTTTATGTGTGTTTTGCCTTCAAGTGCATGCTCCCAGTGACCTGATTTTCTCTAACTAGGCTCCACTCCTTGAAGTTCAACCAACTCCCAGTAGCACCATGATTTGGATACCAAGCCTTTAACATATGGGCCCTTTTGGGAATGTCACATCCAAACTATAGCAGCAATGTAGCCAAAGCCAGGCGTTATACATTTCTGAATCATATATGTACCTAGTGCTTTCAAAGAACAGAAGAAGGCATTGGATTTCCTCAAATTGGAGTTTCAGATGTGAGCTGGTATGTGGGTGCTGGGAATTGAACCTGGGTCTTCTGGAAGGGCAATCACTGAGCAATCTCTCCAGTTCTGTTTGGGTTTTGAACTATACTGTCAAAACAGCATTTCACTGAATACAGTGCCTCTTGTTTGCAATCCCAGCACTCAGGAAGCTGGGGCAGGAGAATTAATTTGAGTTTAAGACCAGCCTAGGGTATATAGTGAGTTCAAGGCCAACATGGAATATACATAGAAGAACCCCATTTAAAAAAAAAGCCAAACTTAAACATCAACATTCTCTGACGTCATCTGAGCAGCAATGAGATTTTTTAATTTAAATGTTTGTAATTTTACCTGCTTCCTTCCCTCAGTCAATTAACTAAGCCTTCTAGAACCAAAGGGAAGAAGAGGTTAATGCTTCAGGACTTGGCATGGGCCTTTACGTATTTGGAAGCTGCAAAACTGATGGCACTTGATTCCTGGAACTTTGGGTTGGGGGATTTCTGAAGCTCTGGAGAGGAGAGGAAGAGAGCAGGACTCTTCAAGATTCCTGCTCTGCCCGTTGAACTCATACTCTCAGGATAAGTAATGAACACATCACTCTACAGCCCCTCTGACCCCTGCCCTTTCCTGAGGAAGTGTGCTGTTGGCTGGGTCTCGATGGTTGGAGATGGCAGACAGAGGAGGAACTCATTCCTGCTCTCTTGGCTCCAGGTAAATTGTTGGAGTGTAAATAAAACACTCTCATGTTTGTCAGAACTGGATGATTTGTTTCCAGACGAGGAAGAGGTGATTCTTTTATCATGAAATGTCTCTTGTCTCTCCCATAATAATTTTAAGTGTCTCTAGAGATGGGATGAGCCTACAAACCTAATTCACAATCAGTGCAGAGCCATAAAATTATATGGGTCTTTAAAAATGGCTTCCCCTTTGATAATTGCTCTGATGCAACTGCTATTGACTTGAGATACTAAATGGGTGGAAGGGAAGCCACATCACACTCACTCATAAGTGTTAGACTGATTAGAGATGAATTTCGAACAAGGAGGCTTGTCAGTCAAATCATAATTAGCACAGTGCTTGGCGTGATCTGATGTCAGTCTTATTTTATGTTCTGCACGCGGAATTTCCCAGAAGGTTATGACTGCACATGGTAAGAAAGGAAAATGGAGACACAAAGATGAGGTCATTTCTAAGTGGGTAATAGGCAGTCACCACCAGCAGTCCAGCAATATCTGCTTCCTATGCAAATGATAGCCTAAAGGCTGACAGAAGAGCCATTAAAGTCTCTGTAAAATCCTGACTCAGTGCCATCTGTCTCAAGTAGCGCTGTATAAATGGGTAATGTCATAGCATCTGGGGTAAAGTTTTCTTCAGTGCATTCTGATTTGAGCTGCTCAAACAGGTTCAGTCTAATTAAAAATTGGTTTACAGTTGCTAATTTCTTGAAACTCTCCTCCTTTTATACCCAATTATGTTTTTTTTTCCTAACCTGTTTATTTTTTCAGTGGAAAGGTCATGTAGTTTGAAATGATGTTAGTCTGAATTAAGGTAGGGATTGCTATACAGTTTTTCTTCTTTTTGAACCTAAGGAGGTCATTCATTCATTCATTCATTCATTCATTTATTTTGACTTCTTATTCAACAAGCGTTTATTGAGTATCCACTCATTCTCAGGGATCCAATAGGACTGAATAAGCCTAATGAACAGAACTCAATGAGGTCCGTCGCCATATTAATAAGCTAAGTGGGAAGAGTGGACAGTAATGAGCAAAGATAAGTATTTTTGGTTTTGATGAAACTGTGGAAGAAATAAGTCCATTGGTTAGAGAGTTTTGGGGGATGTTGGGGTCATGAGTAGGGGAATAGAAGTTCCATTTTAAGTGAACTGGTTAGGAAAGCAGTAGGTTGGGACGGCCAGTCACTAAATGTTAAACAGTTGAATGCCAATTCCCCAAGAGCAGATTCATGTTGTGGCTCAATTCACTGAAGGACTAATTCACTAGACCTAATTTATGTCATCTGTACTATTTAGTTTTGGTTTTCATTTTGATTTCTTAATAGTATTTTGAGGGCTTTTTGACAGCTTGTTTTCTAGTCAGGCTTAATAGCCTGGGGGACAGGAGATAGGAGAAACTGAGAGGCAGAGGGAGAGAGAGAGATAGAGTCCTGAGAACTGTGATAAAAATATAGCCACAGAGGTATATATTCAAATGGGGAGAATTGTTAGAAGTATATTATTATTATCATTCATAAGGAAAATGCATTCATATGAACTCTTTACATTTAGGGATATATGCAAGAAGACACCATTTATAAAGAATATATTCATAAAACAATATATTCATGAGGAGAATATATTCATGAGAACACTTTTAGTTTTTCTCTGCCCTGCTCCCCACTGTTATTGCTGGAGGATGAGGGATAGGATTAGAGGCAGAGGGAGGAAAAATTGAGGCATGAACAGAGAAAAAACCTGAGAGGCTTCTCTTCTAAAAATGTTATTGTTATTTATTTTTAAATAATTGTTTGGTTGTTTGAGAATTTAATATATGCATATAGTGCATTTTGATCAAACCCATCCCCCGTTTCCCTCCCTTCTAATTCCACCTCCCACTATTCCATCCCAATTTCATGTGTTTCTTTTATGAACCCACTGAGTCTACCCAGTGCTCCTATTATGTGCGTAAGTGTGTGAAGTGTCTGCTGGAGCATGAGTAGTCCTTCAGGGGCTGCATCCCTAAAAAAGGGACACCTTTCCCCAGCAGCCATCAACTGCCTTTAGAACTCAGCTGGTGGTGGAACTGTGTGCCCTCCTTCCTAACCATGCTGGCGTTCTGTATGACTTGATCTTACACGGGTCTTGTGTAGTCAGTCACAGCTACTTTGAGCTTATGTATGTGACTTCTCTATCATGTCCAGAAAGTATCTCTTCCCTGTAATCATTTACTATCTCCGTCACTTATAATTTTTCTTATGATCTTGGTACCTCAACCTCAGGAGAGAATGATCTGATTTAGATAGCCCATAAACATGAGCACTCTGCAGGGTGTTATTATATTCATAATATAATAACTGACTAGTTGTGGATCTTTGTGTTAGCTGCTGTCTACTGCAAAAAAGTAGCCTCTCTGGTGAGAGCTGAGAGATACAATGATCTATATGTATAAAGATAAGTACTTAGGAGGTGATATAGTGTTATATTAATTTAGCAAGGTAATAGTAGTAGGTTCTCCTTTAGGGCACATGGCCTACTCAGTCATGGGTTCTTGGCTCTGTGAATGGTGTTACGTATGACCTTCATTTAGTGGAAAGGCATAAAATCCAATAATGAATTGTTGGTTACTGTCTCATTTACTTTTCTATTTTTATGAAGAAACACTATGACCGAGGCTACTTATAACAGAAAACATTTAATCTAGGGGGGTCATGGTTCCAGAGAGTTAGAGTGTATGACCATCATGGCAGGGAGCAGGGCAGTAGGAAAACATGGTGCTAGAGCAGTATCTGAGAGCTTACATCTGATATACAAGCATGAAGCATATATAATATATATGATAGACACATAGATCAGTAGGTAGGATGAGTGAGCAACATAACTGGGAATGGTATGGGCTTTTGAAACCTCAAGACCTACCCTCAGTGGTGTATCTTTTCCAATACGGCCACATTTCCTAATCTTTTCCAAACAGTCCCACCAGCTGGGGACTAAATAGTTAGATAGATGAGCCTATGGGGGCCATTTTTATCATCCAAGCTACTGCAGTTGCTCATAACATTTAACCACTTTTACACCACTGGCTATATCTTTCCATACAGACCATTATTGTAGCTTGAAAACTTCACAGCTGGGAAAGACTGTTGATTGCTTTATTGCCCTGGTAGTGGCCATGGCTCCTTTCAGTAAGAAAGATAGCTCCCAGCTTCATTTAAATTTGTGATTCTAGTTTGGTTTAAATTTTTGACTATTTCTTGGTTTAACTAGAGTTATATATATGCTGTATATATAAAGAAATTCACCCATTTCTTTTGGATTTTCCAATTTGGTGGGATAAAGGATTTGGTGATTTGCCCTTAAAATCCTCTGGATTTCATTGAATTATCTGGCCATAGCTCACTTTTCATTTTATTAATTTGGGGCCATCTCTATTTCTTTTGGTTAACTTGGCCAAGGGTTTGTCAATGTTATTAATCTTTTTGTTTCTTCAATGATCCATTCACTATCCAGTAGTATGTAGTTCAGTCTCTATGATTGTGTGCAGTTTCTGCAGTTTATATTGCTGTTGATACTCTGTTTTATTCCATTGTGGTCATAGACACATAGTATTATTTTAGTTTTCTTGTATTTTCTGAGAGATGATTTATGTTGCAACGTGCATTCTACTTTAGTGATGGTTTTATTGGCTGGTAATAGGAATGTGTGCTCTTCTGTGTCTGAAGGGAATGCTCTAAAGATACCTACCAGGAGCATTTGATTTATGATGCCTTTAGAATCATTATTTCTCTGTTCATTTTTTGGTTTGGATAATCTGCCTATTTGAACTACTGAAATAACTTTTAAAAAAAATTATGACAAGGTCTTACAATACAGTCTTGGTTGGCTTGGAAATTGCTAGGTAGATAAAGCTGGCTTCAAACTCAGAGATTTACCAATCTCTATTCCTCAGGAGTCACTTACTATTAATGTGTTGGTTTCTGAGTTCCTTTGTTATAGAATCTTTTCCTTTTCTTTTGATTATGACTGATAGTTTTTCTGGGCATAGTGTCCTGGGCTTGTATCTGTAGTCTTTCAGAACATGTGGAACATCTGTCTAAACCCTTCTTGGCTTTTAACATCTCTAAAGAAAAATGAACTATTACTCTAATAGACTTGCCTTTCTATGACTTGGTCTTTTTTCCCTGAAGCTTTCATTGTCCTTTCTTTGTTCTGTGCAACTAGTATTTTGACTATTATATAATACGGGAAGTTTCTTTTCTAGTCTTGTCTATTTGGTGTTCTACATGCCTCTTGTATATTGGTAGGCATCTCTTTCCTTAAATTAAAAAAAATTATGATTCTGTTGAATATATTTTCTATGTTTTGACCTGAATCCCACCTACTTCTTCTATACCTATTATTTTTAGATCTATTCTTTTTATAGTATTGCAGATTTCCTACATATTCTGTTCATAATTTAAAAAAAAAGATTCAATGTTTTCTATTATTTTCCTTGACTGAGTCATTTGTCTTTGTTAATCTCTGATATTTTTTTTGTTTTACTTGATCTATTATAATGATGAAGCCTTCCATTTACCTTTTTATTTGAATCATTGAAATTTTCACTTCAATCTTATTTCAGTTTGAGTTTTCTTCAGCAAGTCTATCAGATCCACAAACATGAGGCAGATATACAGACTGTCAGACAGACAGACAGACAGACAGACAGAGTGAGCAAGCTGACTGGAAATGATGTGGGCTTTCGAAACCTCAGACCCCACCCCTAATGACACTCCTCCTCCAACAAGGCCACACCTCCTAATCCTTCCCAAACAGTTCCACAAACTGGGGACCAAGTAATCAAATATATGAGTCTATGGTGGTCATTCTTATTGAGGCCACCAGTTACTCTTGTAAGTATTTTTAAATTAAATACTTATTTTCATCTTGATTTTTCTTTATTTAATTCAGTGGTTTGTGTTTTTGATATTCTTTCTAGTGTTTAATTGATTTCTTCTTTGTGTTCCTTTATAATTGCTATTTTGAACTAATTGTCTTGTGTATCATCTAAGATGCATTTCTCAGAGAACATTACTA
Source organism: Grammomys surdaster (assembly GCF_004785775.1). Taxonomy (NCBI): domain Eukaryota; kingdom Metazoa; phylum Chordata; class Mammalia; order Rodentia; family Muridae; genus Grammomys; species Grammomys surdaster. The sequence continues at coordinate 17,584,054 of NW_021604578.1, read as the reverse complement.
AAGGAGTACTAATTTCTGGATGAGACATATTACTCTGGTTATTCATGCTTGTTTATATGATGGGACCTATACATCTGCAGTTAGGCCAATAGTGGTGTTTCTTTGTGTGAATATCTGAACTACTTTTATTGAGTGGGTTTTAGATCTCTGTTTACTCTTACTCTAATTTGACATATTTTTGACCAGCCAGATGGTATTTGGGTTTAGTCTGGGGGACACTCAGTGTTGATGTGTAAGTGAGTTATTAGAAACAGTCCTGATTCAGCTAGGGCTGGGTGCAACTTCTGTAATAAACTTTCTGTTATGTTCTTGTCTTATATACTTAGAAGTCTGTGGAAGGCTCATGGTGTTCTGCTGATGATCTACGGGTAGCAGGGGTTGGGAGCTGTAGGGGGAGTAGGTGGTGCCTCCTGTAGAAGGTATGCAGAGTTCAGTTCAGTCCTCAAGTGGCAGGGGCGGGGTCATGACAAGGCTGTGGGTTGATTGAGGCTTAAGTATCAACTCAAGCATTAGAGAGCTAGGAGACTTTTCAAAAAATATTTATTTTTATTTCATGTGTATTGGTGTTTTGTGTCCATGCATGTTTGTGTGAGGGTGTCAGATCTCCTGGAACTGAAGTTACAGACAGTTGTGAGCTGCCATGTGGGTGCTGGGAATTGGACTGGGGTCCTCTGGAAGAGAAGCTAGTGCTCTAAACTGCAGAACCATCTCTCTAGCCCCTGAATTAAAAAAAGTTTATTTGTGTTTATGTGTGTATAACTGTGGGTAGGTGGTATCTATGGGTAGAAACTCAAAGATCAACTTTGGATGTTTCTTCTCAAGAACTGTACACCTTGTATTTTGAGACAGTAGTTCCTACCAGCCAAAAGATTACAATGTAGGCTATGCTAGCTGGCCAGAAAACTCCAGGAATCTGCCTGTCTCTGTCCTCCAGTGTTGGTGTTACATGCACATGCCCATAGGCCACCACTTCTAGTTTTTCTTTGTGTGGGTTCTTCAGACTGAACTCTGGTCCTTATGCTTGCATGACAAGACTTTAATGACTGACCTATTTTCCCAGGCACTATTTAAACATTTTAAAAGTGGTATTATGAAAGTAAAAACTGACTAAACTAGAAAGTCAAAGGACATAAGGACATTACCTAAATTGGTCATTTGAGAAAATTGGCTATTTAGGCAGTTCATCATATGGGGGAATTACAGACTGACTAATTTGTAATTGAACTGGGGTGATTTGGAAAGTGAATGAGGCATGATTAATAACTATGCTGGGCCAGAGGAATAAACCAGAACTGTCTGAGATGTAAGGTGGACTGCTCTCCAGCCTCTGGCGCTTGGATCACCGGGAGCCTGGGTATGTACACTGCAAGGAATGGTCTGGCGGTACCAACTCTTGCAATGCAGCCACTCAGTTGAGCTTGAGATGGAATGTGTGGATTCTCATTGTGAATACCATCATCGGTCTGAAAGCACCAATCCTGGAGTGTATTAGGCTGAGGTCTAAGGAAACTAGAACTTCTTGAATAGTGTTCATGGCAAGTATCAACTTTCTACGGGAGATTTCCAATTCTAGATCACAAGACCAAGCTCCAAGTTCAGATTTCCCAGCATGAGGTAGACACATTGCACAGGAACTTCAAACTCTTCATACACCAAGTTGAACTGCTGGGAGAATGTGTACAGAGACAAACGCTGGGGGATGTGGTTCCCAGTGATTGATATGTGTGGCAACCTGAGAAGTCTTCTTCCTCTTTCTCACTTAGCAAACCACCTGCCCTTTGAAGCCCGGTACAGACCTCATCCTCTAGAAGATTATCTTTGAGACAGCCATGTAGCTCTCACCTTTATCTAAATCTAATTGCTTAATAGTGGCAACTCAGACTGGTCAGTGTCATACAATCTGGAGTTGTATAGTTTTTAAAATGTTCTTAAAATATTTTTTTAGCCACTAGACATATTGCTAAGCAGGTAACATGGTCTTATTTGTCCGTTCATTCCTTGGATGGGTGTGTATTGAAGGCCTATTACGAATCTGCCACCATACTAAGTTCTGAAATATAGAAATGAATGAAACAGAGGCCTTGGTGTCCAGACACTGCATTTTAAAGGAGAAATTGGTCTATGAACAAATAGATAGATGCATAATATTATAAATATTGGTAAATGCCACAACAGTCAATTAGTTCAAATGACAATAGGTGAGGGAGAAGAGGGATCTAAGGACCAGCTCACAGAGGTGTTAATTTAGGAAGGCTTAGAGTTCCAGACTGATGTAATTTGATATGAATGTTTATGATTTGCTTTATTTTAAATTATGTACATATGTGGTTCAGTGTATGAGTATGTACATGTAAGTGCAGGTGTCTGTGGAGGTATCAGATCCCCCGGAGCTGGAATTATAAGAGGTCATGGGCTGCCTGATATGGGTGCAGGGAACAGAACTTGGGTCCTCTGCAAGAGCAGTGAGCAGGCTTAACCACTGAATGATCTCTCAGGGTTTCTTGATGTATAAATAACCAGGATCACTGTGGCTGGGGTGTGGAGAAAAGGCTATTGGGAGAAAACAATGTCAGCCAGGAAAACAACAGATGCTTATTGTGGCAATCTGGATAAGACATAAGGACTCTGCAAATACTTGTGTATTTCTGTAACCTGGTGGATGTTTTGAATTGAAGTCTTTTAAGAAAAGAGAAAAGGAAAGAGAATCTGGCAAAGACACTTAGCTTTTCTGAAACCTCTATCATGTAAGATCAAGAAAATACCAACCATATAGCGTACCTCTGTGAGCCCCTTTAAAGATGCCATTTGGAAAAGATATTGTTTGCTGTCTATCATCTGTGGGTTCTAGAGAACATAAAAATGTTAATGGCTCTCGCTGTGAGTGGTGCTCGGTTCTCTCCTGGATGACAACATCCCAATTTTGCCCTAGAACTGAGCATTTCTTTAACCCATGGGGACATGTGTGAACTGGTGCTCTGGGATTCAGTCTCAGGTTCTGTGAAATAATCATCAAAAATGTTGAGAGTCTAGGTGTGTAGTAAGACAGTGCCTGTTTCCGTATCCTGGATCTGCCCTGCTTCAAGGTCTAGTCCCCAGCTGGCAGTGTCAGGGTCCCTCTAAATCCTGAACCTGTGTAAATCTCTCTCTCTCTCTCTCTCTCTCTCTCTCTCTCTCTCTCTCTCTCTCTCTCTCATCTATCTATCTATCTATCTATCTATCTATCTATCTATCTATCTATCTATCTATCTATCTAATCTTTCAGCAGTTAGGAATCAGACTATTGTAATAAAGCCAAGTGACACCCTACTAGCTAAGGACTGACAGCCATTAAAGCACATCATTCAATATCATTGAGCGAATGAGTCAATGAATAATGATTGAGGTATCCAGAGTGCTGAGTTCCAGTCCCTGCTTTGCCATTAAGTACTTACGGGAGCCCGAGTAAATACTTGGTTGTTGATTTCCCTACTTGCCATATGGCCTTAATAATATTTGTCTTATATTTTTTGTTTGTTTTGTTTTGAAACAAGGTCTCAGGTACCACAAGCTACCCTCCAGCTCAATATGTGGCTATGGGTGATCTTGAACTTCTGATCTTGCTTCTACCTTCTAAGTGCTGAGATTTTATAAGTAAGCCATGATCTATCTTATGGGAAGCTGGAGTTTGAACCCAAAGGCTACTGCATGGTAGGCAAACACTCTACCAACTGAGCTATGCCAGGCCTTTGCCTTATAGTTTTCACAGGGTTCTGGTAAGATTCTGTATGAACATATTTAAAGGGAAGCAATGAACATATGGAAACATGTTGAAGTCTCAGACTACTGAACAAAGATTTGAGAGAGGGATAGATTTATATTGAGAACAATCTATGCTCCAGTGAAGGAAGTCGAAAGGCAATCTAGACCAACACAGAGCCACCAGAGTCACATCCCACATGTGCAGCTTGGGAATAAAAACTGCCTGAAGTAAGATCAAAAGACACATAAGAAACAACAGGAAGCAGAGGCTGGCTGCAGACGTCCAAGCTAAATCAAAGCCGACGGTACAGACAGGCCTGGCTCTGGCAGCTTTGGAGGCCTGGCTCATCAGATCATCAAAGGCCTTTCCTGGCCATTAAAGAAAGAAGATTCTCTCAATCAAGAAATGCCTCTGGTCTCTCCCCACTGTCTTAGCTCATTTTTGTTGATCACCTATACTAAATATCTTACTTTCTTGTTGCTGTGATAAAAAAAATAGCAGTTGAAGGAAGAAAGGGATCATTTTGGTTTACAGTTCCAGGGGGATGGAGGAAAAGTCATGATGACAGCAGGCAGGGATGGTGTGGTACTGAGAGCAGAAGGCTGGCTGGTCACACTGCATCCCAACTGTTGCAGCTGAGTGAGAACAGGAAGTTGGGTTGGGCTAGAAAGGCTCCAGGTCCACCTTCAGAGACTCTCTTCAGAAAGGCTCTACCTCCTAAAGAGTCCGCAGCCCTTTCAATCAGCACGGCCATCAGGAAACCATGTGCTCGAATATGTGAATCTATGGAGGAACAATTCATACGCAACCCACTATAATAAGTGATTTACAAAACCCAGAAGTTTATTTAACCCATGGTTTTGGAGGCTGGGAAGTCCAAGAACACAGCCATGGCATTTGCTAAGCATCTGGAGAGGGTCTTCCTGCTGCTTTATATCATAGAGGGGAATGCCACAAACATGGAACCATAGGGACATCAGAAAGAGTACACTTTTATAACAAAGACACTGTCATTATAATATAGTTCATTAACCATAAATGAATTAATCTAGAGACCCCTAAAGGTCCCATTTCTTAAATACCATCAACATATAACTTTGGGGAGTAAATTCCAACTCGTAAAATTTGGGGGACATATTCAAATCTTAGCCTGAGGCTGTTTCTTATATATGTATATATACATATATGTATATATGCATGTGGGTACTTTCTTTTTAAAAACAATTGTGTGTGTGTGTCTCTCTCTCTCTCTGTGTATTACAGTGTGAGTATGTGTGTAATTGAGAGGACAATGGGTAGATGTCAGTTCTTTCTCTCCATCATGTTGGTACCAGTAGGTAAGTGCCTTTACCTACTGAGTCATCTTGCTGGCTCCAATCAATCCTGTTTTGAGCCTTAAATCCTGTTTGGTTGTAATCTATTTTAGCTCATTTTGCTTCGTAACACACAGGCTCTGATGGGAGTGGCATGTTGGGATTTGTGGAATCTAAAACATCAGATACATGCAGGGTGAGCCTTTGAAAGAATTAGTGATACACTGGAAACATTTGCCAATTTCTGCCGTGTAAATATTCCCACTATGGCCATCTCTAATCTACCAGGGATTTGGCAAGCTTCTTGAGGAATTTATCATTATTTAACAGTCAGCTCTTGTGACCTGGGGAGAGCCAACTGCAGTACTTACTATGGAAGAGACCAAGAGGGAGGGAGACAGACTGGGGGCTGGGGAGATTTCATGCCTGATTAATTAATTTGTGTTTTATTTTGATTTATTTGTATTTTTATATTTTATTTGAAAAATTATGTTTAATATATGTGGGTCTGAACTTGGGCTTGTATACATAGGCATGGCAGCTGCGGAAGTCAGAAGATGGTGTTGGTTTCCCTCGAGCTAGACTTACAGGTGGGTGTGAGCTGTCTAATGAGGACTGAACTTGGGTCCTGTGGAGGAACAGCAAGTGCTCTTAACCACTGAACTGTTGTCTCTGCAGCTCTTGAAATCACTGTTTATGCACATTTAAAAAATAGTGTGTGTATATATGTATGCCTTCCTCTTCCTTCCCCTCCTCCTCCTCTTCTTTCTCCTTCTCCTCCTTTTCTTCCTCTTCCTCCCCCCTCCTTCTCCTCGTCCTCCAATGCTGCTCAGTTTCAGTGACAGTGGTTAGGTTTGACTTTCAGATCTCAGAGACTCATAGAGGGGATCTAGCTTAATTACAGAAAGAAAAGGGAGGTGTTTTAAGGGAGCTGGTTGCAATGCCAATTTGTTGTTTAGCCTCATCGAGTCTATCCTCCTGCCTCCTCCACAATTCCATATCCATGTAGTTTGGATGGGACCGACCCTATCTCCAGGAAGCAATGATGGTCTCTGTGTAAGGTTTGGCTAATCATGTTATTGTACTTTCTGGCCACAGATAGAAATCAGTGAGTTCAAGACTTGTGTCTTTAGGCAGTTAAATGGATGTCTGCCTTGACACTAGTTTAATCATGATGTTTTAGGGCAGGAGCTGTTGGTGGCTGTGTTGTCACATGGACCCCAGGTAATGATAAAATGAGTCCACTGGAAACTCAAAGTTTGGAGATAGGTTGATTCCTGATGATGTCACTTTAATGCTTGAATCATGCCAGGCTTCACACTAGGCTGTTACAAAAGCCATTCTACAATAATATTTAAAACAGTGCTGGAAACAACAGGAGAGGTCAATGGAGACTTGGTGATAACTTGTAGTGTATCTCCTTTGGTGGATTAAAATATAGCCATTAAAGAGGATATTATAAAATTGTAAGTATGGATATATATGTGTATATAAAAGTTGTCATAATAATGATGATGGAACACGGGCTGGGCTTATTTTTATTACAGTAGGTTGTGTAGTAATATAAATAAAAATCTAGAGCACCAAAAGTAAAGATACAGTGATTAACTCTAAGTGATTAGAGTTAATCCCTTTTTCCTTTCTGTCTCGCTTAGCTTCAGTCTCTAATTTTACTTAACAGGTACAACTTAGGAGATGTAATTTGTTAGCCAGGCTTCTCTAGAGGATCAGAGCAAGAGTGTGTGTGCATGTGTGTGCATTGTTATGTATTAGTTACAAGTATATAGCAAAGGGGGTTTGATTGGATGGATAGGGGCTAGAGAGTCTGACCGGGGCTCTGTGCATGCTGGAGAGGCTGCAAACCTGGTGCTGCCCGGTTTACAGAGGCAGATGTCTGTGTCAGTCTGGTGGTAAAGGCCTGACCTCCCTGGAGAGTTGCCTGCATTGAGATCATATTGAGCATCGCAGAAGCTGGAGTCTAATGTTAGCAGGAGACAGAGGTGACAGCAATGGTGGTGCTTATGCAGAAAGCAGTGAAGGCAGGCAGCTGCACATTGCTTTGTTGGACTTCTTCACATCGGGGTGTCCACTGGAAGGTGACACCCCTTTGAGGGTGGATCTTCCTCTTTCTGTTAACCCTTTGTGGAAATATCCTCCTAGATGCATTCAGAGATGCTTGCCTTAGAGCAGTGGTTCTCAACCTTCCTAACGCAGCAACCCTTTAATACAGCTCCTTATGACCCCTAACCATAATGTTATATTCATGGCTACTTCATAACTGTAATTTTGATTTTTTTTTAATGAATTGTAACGTAAATACTTGTGTTTTCAGATGGTCTTAGGTGACCCCTGTGAAAGGGTTGAAAGCTGCTGTCTTAGATCATTGTGAATCTTTTCAAGTTAATAATCAAGACCTGTCATCAGGAACCAGAGTTAACTAAAATTACGAAAATAAGCACAAACAGAAGGGATGCAAAGGGGAACACATTCCTGACATTGATTTCAATCCTCATATCTGCTTTTTTTTCCAGTAAGAAGCTTGTTTAATGTCGCTCTCAGCCCATGATTGGGGCTTACATTTCTCAAGAGTCACGGGAGGCCTGATCATGCTTTCACATACATGAGAATGCTATGTGTGGGGCTCAGGCAGGTGATAGAATCAGCTCTGCTGAGGCACTGCTAGGCCCTTGCAGCAGGATTCTGGAGCAGAGTGTTTGCCTCAGTCTGCTAGTCTGTGCTGCTTAGGGGAGGGGCCACACTGGGATTTACAAGCCTATAAGGAGACCTGTCCCTAGCAGTGGTGCTGAATGACCGTTCTAAACCTAAAATGGGATCCTTTCTTAGGAACAGTCAGAGTCTTGTTTTCCCCTCCTTCCATGAAGATGAATTTCTGGTGCTTTCTTAGGTTTGAAGAAAAGAGTTCTGACAAACTTACATCAAGGAGGACCAGGCTTGGAGAAAGAAGAGATGCATAGTGTCTCTGTAGGAGGCAGGACTTAAATCCCGATATGCTTTCTAGGGCTGTGTTATTTTGCAGCCGGAGTCTGTTATTACCTGGAGTCTGCTTTAGAAAATTCTGGAGGATGCACTCCAGGTGAGAATTTGTGGGATTGTTTGTCCTGTGCTGACCCAGCTGGGATGTCAGTCATCAGGAGGGAGCCAGGAACTCACCTGGGTCAGGCAGAAGGTTTTCGTTCTGTAACCTGCCCTGTGCATTTGCTGGAAGGGAGCCCAGTGGCCAGGAGCATCCTGGGGTGTCCCACAGAGCAGCAGTAAAGGGCTCTCGACTTCTGTTTCCTTCTGGGACCGAGGGTCATTTTACTTGTATCTTGAGGCCCCCAGTATTAATGCCACTATCTACTTGATCATTCCCAATATTTAGAAGAAGCCTAGGACCTGACCCATCATCATCTCTGACTCATCATTTCTGACGTCCTCAGGGTGGTCAGATTTATAAAGACACAGTTGGGCTCCAGTCATCAGGACCAGGGGGAGAAAGGAGGGCTGGAGACTTACAGCATTCCAGTCTTGCAAGATAAACATTAGTGGGTTCTAGGGAGAGGAAATGGGGAAAGGGGATGACATCTGTATTATAAATAAATAAAATATCCAAAAATGATAAACATTATGTAAACATTTGAGGATGTCATAATGAGGCCGTTATCATTTCTAGAAATTATATGCTAATGAAAACTTAAAATAATAAAGGCGCTTAGGACCCAGGGTCGTCTTCCCACCCTTAGCTGCTCACCCATATTCTTGTGGAATACCATAACACAATTCTACAATCCTCTTCCTCCTGCCCTGCCCTGTCCTCTGCCATGCATAGCCAGCTGCCCTCCTGCCTGTGTAGATCTGTTTGCCTGATTGCATTTGTTTTACTTGTTATGATCCCAGCACCTATGCATGCCCCCCGTATAGTAGGTACTCAGCACATGCATGTCTATTGACTGCTGGCTGGTAACTTTGTGTGGGCCCACATTAGAGGAACTCGGATCTGCTAAGGTCACAGCACAGAACACAGTGCCAACCCACCTTGGTCTCCTAACCCCACATAATTAGACATTGCCATCAGTAAATAGTTATGTGACATGCTCCATTTTAAAAAAGAGAACTGAGTTAGCTATTGGCAGGTGTTTGTTCTGAAACAGTCAGATGGGGACGGCCTTTCCTTAGAAGCCATTATTTACAGCTGCCTGGGTGTGTTTCTCTTTTTTGGGCTGCCGGGTGCTCCTCTGTCACTCCAATTTTTATTCAGTGACATTCTATGCCTGGTTCCTGCCTTCATTTTTCATTAAACATACCTCACAAACTCCTTTCCTTCTTCACTCCCTTGCTCCCACCATTCAGCTGTCTTTTGTACATTCAAATGCCCTGAAAATTGCTGCAATCACAGATAATCTGAGGAATTCTATCTTATTAGCAGCTCAGCCAGGGGCTAATCAGAGTCCCCATTTGTCTGATACAAGTTACAGCCTTGAGAGGCGACTGGCCCTCCTCTCTCCAGCTCCCTCCCCCTGCATAGTTTTTCTGAGTCTGAATTCATTTGGTTTTCCTTCTGCTTTTTGGATCTCCCCCCTTTGAAGTGACAGGCAGCTTCTACATGTATTGGCTTGGACTGTGTTGTCTGGCATCACCATCCCGTTAATTAATTATCTGGTCGCTTCCATCAAACACATTAAGGGCTTCTTTTTTGGGGGGTGGGAGATGACATTGAGCTGTGTGATCAATTTGATTAATGAGTTCAGCCATAACAGCCATCAATGTTGACCTGTCTGCCTCTGCCTCAAGGATGTTTACCGCATCTCCTTTCTGTCCTTCCTCTGTTTGTTCAAGCTTCAGAGGTAGCTCTGCCTCATGAAATCATGTGCTTTTCTTTAATTTTGCTATAGATTATGTTCTGGACTCCTTTGGTTGCTGGGACAAACAAGAATGTTTCTTGTTTCTAGTCCTCTAGCAGAATTCATTGTGGCAAAAGAAAAAAAAAAACCAAAACAAAACAAGAAATAACAACAACAACAAAATGTTACATGTGTCTTTATGTATCATCCAGGTAATTTTATAAAAGCTATTTGTGGTTGTTTGAATATGCTTGGCCCAGGGAGTGGCACTATTAGGAGATATGACCTTCTGGGAGGAAGTGTGTCACTGTGGGGGTGGGCTTTGAGAGACCTTTCTCCTCACTGCCTGGAAGGCCATCTTCTCCTGTTTGCCTTTGGAGCAAGATGTAGAACTCTCAGCTTCTCCAGTGCAATGCCTGCCTGCATGCTGTCATGCTTCCCATCATGACGATAATGGACTGAACTTCTGAACCTGTAAGCCAATCTCAATTAAATGTTTTCGTTGTAAGAGTTGCCTTGGTCATGATGTCTTTTCACAGCAATAGAAATGGTAACTAACACATAGTTCTTACCCTTGAATGACAGTTTGAATAATCAAATTAAGGTATGTAGTCCTATTTTACATAACTAACTAGTGATATGCTTTTTCTTCGTCTATTAAAAACCAAGTGATTAGTAAATGATAAACATTTTTTTTCAATCCTGTCCCACTTTGGCCCATAAATTAGCTATTAGTGATTGCAAGTCACAATGCAGTCTTGTTAGAATTCTGAGTCTGGAGACCTTCCACGTGACCTCCTGTCGGTGGTGGTAGAGCCCAGAACTTCCTGACTCTTTTCTAGCACCTTCCTGCCCCCAAGTGCAGACACAAATGCACATAAAAGTGCATGCCCTGCAAATGTGTTCTTGGTATTTCTGAGCATGTCTTTAATACGGAATATACCATATACGCCGTGTCATGCATCACATAACAGTAATACCACAAGGGGCAGGCAGAAGATGGGCATAAAGTGCTTGAGCGACTGTCTTCATCTGTTCAGGCTACTATAACAGAATATCACACATGGGCATCTCAGAAACAACAGAAATTGATATCTCATGGTTCTAGAGGTTAAGAAGGCTAAGATGATGGAACTGTTCAGAGAGGGTTCTCTTTCTCACAGATGACACTTTTGTACTGTGTCCTCATGTGGGAGAAGGGGCAAGGCAGCTCTCTGGGTCTTTTCTATATGAGCATCAGGGGTATTTGTGATGACTCTGTACTTATTTCACACAATCATTAGCCAAAGTTCCCACCTCTTAACATATATCACACTGGTGACCGAGTTTTAATACATGGATTTTTAAAGCAGGAGTGGAGCATACAGACATTCAGACCATAGCATGTAATAGAACCATAGCCCCTCAACCTCCCCTTAACTTTTTGTTCAATGAGGATTTTCTAAAATATATGTGGTATCACTTAGTAGTTAGAGCATATAAAATATTGACTTCTTGTTCATGGCATAGGCCATCCTTTGAAGAACACTGATGGGTTGTGCAGGCAGCTTTTGGAGCGGAGTTAAATTTTGTCAGACTTCTCGGTTGTAAGCCACAGAAGTGAGATCTGTATTAAGAATGGAGGGGCTTGTATACATGTATAGAAGGATGAAGACCCCCAGCCTCGAGAGTAATGTTGCAGAAAAGAAGCCCAAATACTGGTCACAAGCCTGGACTTGGAATAAAATATCACTGCTGCAGCCACTGAGTACCGAGTAAAACTAGGTAGTTGTTTCATTTTGTTTTCGTGGTTCTGGAGGTTGACCCAGAGACCTCACAAGCTAGGCATGCTATTTACTGCGGAGCTACTTCTCCAGCCCAAGGTATTATAGTTTTATTTAAAAATTATTTTTTCCTAGCTGCATTAAAATATAATCAGCTATCTTCATTAGAGTTTCCATTGCTGAGAAGAGACACCATGACTATGACAGCTCTTATAAAACAAACATTAAAGTGGGGCTGGCTTACAGTTCCAGAATTCATCATCATCATCATCATCATCATCATCATCATCATCATCATGAGAAACGTGGTGGCATTCAGGCAGGCAGAGTCCTAGAGAAGGAGCTGAGAGTTCTACATCTTGATTCTTCAGGCAGCAGGAGACTATGTCACTCTGGGCCTAGCTTGAGCATATATGAGACCTCAAAGCCCACCTCCACAGTGACACACTTCCTCCAACAAGGCCACATCTAAATGTGCCACTCCCTGTGGGCCAAGAATTTCAACACATGACTCTATGAGGTCCATTTCTATTCAAACCACCATATCAACTAATAAAATTTATTACACAAATGTGATTTGACATGTGTACGTATTATAAATAATTATGCCAAATGGATTAACATACAAGTCACCTCACAAACAGCACTTTTCCTGATTTTCATCCAAGTTCACTGAATTATAGACCTAGAGCTTTCCCACTTAGTGTGACCAGACACTGTTCACTTTTACCAACATCTTGATCCTCCATGACTCAATCTTAACTCACCCCTAGCCCAGGACAACTCCCATTGTGTTCGCTGTCAGCTGTTGCGGTATTTACCCTCAGTGCCTGGTGCTTTCCACTCGGCAGTACATCTTCCATGTTCACCAGTGCTGGTGCCTAGGACAAGATGTCTTTTTTTTCAAAGGTTGACTAGAATTTCAAGTCTGTGTATATGTATGTATGGATATATCTATGTTTATATCTGTATCTGTGTGTCTTTACAATATTTCATCCATCCATCCACTGATGAGTTGCTTCCGTATCTTGACTGTTGCTTACAGTGAATAGGAGTGTTGTGAACATGGGATGCAGGTATTTCTTCAAAATGTTGATGTAATTCTTTTGGAAAAACTCAGAATTTCAATGGGTGGGTCATAATGGTCACTGTATTTTTAGTTTCTGAACATCCTCTATGCTGTGTTCCATGATGGCTGTACTAATCCGTGTTCCTACTAACAGTGTACAAGGCTCTTTTCTCCTTACACTTGCTAATACTTGTTAACATTCATTTTCTAACAGCTGTCACGTGATTTGTCACTATGGCAATTTTCATCTCATTGACTGGCTGAACATTTTCTGTCTCCTTTGGCTATTATAATGTTCTTTCCAGAGATATATCTGTAAGGTCCCTTGTCCATTCTTGGTCTGGTTATTTGTTTTGTCTCCAACTTCCTAATATTGTTTGGTAATTTCTTAAGAGGTATCTGGTTTATGAATATTTAAACTGAGATGCCTTTTCAAGCTTCAGAACCACGAACTTGGCCTTGTAGGTTCTGCTGCTGCCTTCACAAGGGAGGAAGAATAGAGAAGAGAGGCAAAAACACAGAGACAACAAAATGAAGAAAGACAGCACTTTCAGTGGGAGAGAGCTTTCTGGACTGAGTCTGATATGGTTTTCTGCCCAAAGAAACGTATGCTTCACAGATATGCCCTTGTGATGATGAAGGACTAACATTTTCAGTTCCCATGGTGGGAAACAGTCTGTCTTTTCTCTCTTTTCAGACTTAAAGAATTCAAAGTGTACAGGTTGGGGAGAGTGAGGTGAATATCATGTCTACCTTATGTCAGATATCGTATTAGTCAGGTTCCTCTGGAGGAACAGATGAGTAGATAAATATGTAGAGAAAGGATTTGATTAGCTAACACAATGCAGTTTGGGTGGTTCAGTAACGGCAGACTTCATACTGGAGAGACTGAGAGTCTGGAAGCTGTTCTGTCCATGAGGATGGATAACACAGAAGTGCCAGTCTGCAGCTGAAGTTCTGAAAAGTTCCTGGGGAACACCTGGTCTTCGTTCCATATTGTAAAGCCGAAGAAGATGGATTCTGATATGAGCAAAGGATCATCATCATCATCATCACCATCACCACCATCACCACCACCATCATCATTGTCATTGTCAATGACACCATATACCACCATATACATAACATAGCATATATGCTCTCCCATGAACATCCATATGCCCTCCATGCAGATGACAAAAAAGAAAGAAAGAAAGAAAGAAAGAAAGAAAGAAAGAAAGAAAGAAAGAAAGAAAAGTAGAGCCATCTTATGTAACCAGTAGAAGCAGAATGGAATTTTGTTTTTAATATGTGTTTCTAAGTCAGAATTGACAGATCAGGTGTTTGTTTACAGTAAAATTCTTCAATATTATTGTCATTGAAATTTGCATTTTATCACATTAAGAATGTTTTCTTCTTTTAGGACCCAGAGCTACTTGCTTTAGGTCTATGGAATTTATTAATTATTGTTATTTTTTGTTGGCCCTGTAGAATATGATATTTTACCCTAGTTTGCTAAAGAAAAGGTGATTTTTTTTTTTTAAAAATCCAGACTCTGACATCCATTTTTGAATTTTCTTAAGTGTTAGATAATTGTTAAATTTAAAGTTCTGGCTGTGGGTTAATTTTGGCTTGCTATCTAGTTACTAAGAGGTTTGGATAGCACTGACTATACATATCTAGGGAAAATATATTTCTCAGTTTACTTTTTAAAAAGAGTGGCAGTCTTCTTCTTGAGTTGAACTGGGCATTAGAAAGTAGTCAAAAAGATGACCACAGGGAGTGGACTACAGGCAGGATGGAGGAGGAGGCCAGGGTTTCCTGGCCGAGAGGCTCTGCCCTTTCTTTAAACCTCTCAAACCATCGTATAGACATCAACTCCCTAAATTCCTGACTACCCTTGTCTTCCAGTCTCTTCAGAACTTGTTATACCTCCTTGAAACTGTCTATTTTTAGGATTCTTAAAAACATTGCAGTAGACTTTGATAGGAAAAATAAGGGGGCTTAAAAACATTATCCAAAATTAAAACGCTATATGTCTACTTGGGCAAAGTGGTTGGCTTTCCTGAACTCTGGAGTTTTTCTGTGCAAGCTGAAGACAGTAATTCTTGTTTAGTCTTTGGAGATTAAACAAGATAAAGATGTAAATTTCCAGTTATGTACAGAGTGGTCTGTGATCACTGGCCCCGTTCTTCCACAGCATTTTTTTTTATGTTCATCATCCCTGCCTCCTCGTGGTGAGCTCAGCATCTTTGTTCAGTGATGCTGAGAGAAGATGTTGTCAATCCAGACCTTGACAGCCCTTTTCTCCTGTGTAAGTCAAATGTCACTCTTGGAATCATGATGATCTTATCAGCTTCTTTTTGCATAACTTGATGGGGCTAGGGAATTATATGCGGTCCAGTAACACTCCAGCATAGAAGCTATGTACCAGAACAAGCGAGATTCTGACAACGTAACCCCTTTAAGGAATTACTTTGATTTCGAAAGACTAGCATGTATATTTTGCTTTGCATTATTTTCATATATTAAACATATATATTTAAATTTCAAAAATAATGCAATAATTTAAAAGAAAGAAACAACTTGGCTTAATTTTGCCTGTAAGGATCGTAGCTTTCTTCATTAGGATTTCTGATTTGAAAAGTAGTGTTTGTGTATTCTCTGTCAACCCTTTAGAAAAATTCACTGCTGGGCAGAAGAAGAGGTTGATAAATAAAAAGTAATTTGTTCATAAAATTTATAAGCTGCTGGAAACGAGGCCCCAGGATGAAAGTGCCAACTCAGCTTTAAGTAGGAGATAATAATCAGAAAGGCAATTGTACTAGTGCATTATGGCACGAATAAATCACACAGCAAGGCTTGGTGTGAGCAGCCTGGAAAAAACAGCCAAGAGAAGACTGTCAAGTGAGGGATTATCTTTATTCCTGGACTTTCTACCCAAGCCATAAATTTAGTCCAGGGTTTCTTCTTCCCAAGACTGAAGGCTTTCTACTGAGTAACAACAAAAGCAACAACACCCCTCCTTTTTTAAAACCAATTTCTAGTGGTTTTGTATGGCTTTCTCTTTTCTCTTTTTTTGAATCAGGGTCTGGCTATATAGCATGGGCTGGTTTCAAGTACAGAAACATTCTCTGCCAGCCTCCAGAGTCCTGTGGTTCTGGGCTATCATGCCCACTGAACAAGCTTTTTCTGTGAACTACATGCTTTTTCTTTAATTTTTTTTTGACCCTAAAACAAGGGTCCCTGTAAGTTCTGCTTAGGGCTGGCAGTATATACCGCCAACTAGCCTGACATGACCTAGCCTCATTTATCTGCTTTCCCATACAGAACATTTGTTGACTGTTGCCTTGACATCCCAAGACAAGTGCTTTCATTGTACATGCATGGTTTTACTACACCAAAATAGCTTAATTTTACTTTTTTCTTTTAATATCTTTTAAGGATCTTCCTCCTATTTCGCCTCATTTTTATTTACTTGCTGGGAACAGAGGCCAGGGCTTTACACATGCTAGGCAAACCTCAGATTTTTTTTTTAAATCTTTTATTTTGAGAGAGGGAGTCTTACCAGCTTCTCAGGTTGGTCTGAAACTCATTCTACAACACTTCACCTTGAGCTTCCAATCCTCCTGCCTCAGCCTTCTGACAAGTTGGAATTACAGGTATGTGTCAAGTCTAGCTATGCTTATATAATGGATGTATTCTTTTTCTACATCTGAATGAAAGACTAAAACATAGGGCAAATGGTTATATTTATTTCTGACTTTTAGTTAACAAGAGGTCATCTACTAGCATATCCAGGCTTGTAGATTAATAGAATATGTAATGTATTTGATTAAAAGCAATTGCTATCCCCACCTTGAATCAGGCATGGTGTAGGCCAGCCATTGACAATGGCCAAACAGAAATATGGTTGGTTTCAAACTCTTCTTCTCAGTGTATTCCCCATCCCTCTGCTTCTCAAAAGGAGGGCCTTCTTTTGAATCATCAAGGCAGAAGGTGTGAGGACTGGGAACAGGGACTCAAGTCAGCTCAGGACTACATGACTCATGCAGTTAGCAGGCAGCAATGGAACTGGGCTTTCTTGTCCCCAGAAACATGTTCTCCTGTGGAATGTGTTTCTGGAATCTCTTGGCATTGTCACTTCTGGAGATCTATTTACCATCTTTTCCTAAATCTGTCATTTCTTCCTTGAAGAAGTATCCTGACTCTGAGCACCGTGTCTCTTCTACCACACTCTGTGCCCCAAGCAATCACAAGGCCTTCCTACATGCCTGTGCTGATTTCCCTCCTACTGACTGCCCTCTCTGCCCATGTCCACTGTCTCTGTGACATACCAGGAAGAGATACTTCTAGTACAGAGCTCAGATCCTGTTTCTTTCTCATCTCATTGAGAATAAAACTCAAAGTCTGTGGGTGGCCTGCAGGCTGTATGGTTTAGCCTTCTGTCTTCACTGGCCTCACCTGTTACAGTTACTGGTCTCTAGAATGTTATGAATAAGTATTTTCTTCAAGCCTCGTCACCTTCCACCTGGAATGCTGGGCCTCTGGTCCCTATGTGGCTTATCCCCTCACCTCCTTAAAGTCTTTGGGCACATGTCTCTTTCTTAGTAAGTCCTCTGCATCATTCCAATGGAATTAATACACTTTCCTTCTCCAGGGCTCCCTCATCCTCCTCCTATGCTTTGACTTTCTCTACACTTGTTTTTTTGTTAAAGATCCACTTAAAGAAAGATAAAAATATAGACAACATTGTTCTCTCTCTGTCTCTCTGTTTCTTTCTCTGATTCTGTCTCTCTGCTTTTCTGTCTCTGTCTCTGTCTCTCTCTGTCTCTCTCTGTCTCTCTCTCTCTCTCTCTATATATATATATATATATATATATGTGTGTGTGTGTGTGTGTGTGTGTGTGTGTGTGTGTGTATGTATGTATTCCTTCATCACCATCCCCTATCTCTCTGAGCTATTCTTGGTTTCTTTCCTTTTCTGAATTAATTACCCTTTCTATTTTCTTTTTCTTTCAGAGATGAGGACCCACCTCAGGGCCATGGGCTTGGCTTGCTAGGTAAGTGTTCTCTACCATTGTGCTGAATCCCTATTCCCACACCTTCTAGTTAATGTATATGTATTCTATCACCTTGTCTTTCCTGATTCCTGAATCTCTTAATATCTCTTTGTCCCTCTTGGTCACCTCTCTACTTTCATGATCTACACATGTGCATGTACACATATTGTACACACAGATACTCATTTCAATCTGGATTCTGTATATAAAAGGAAGCAGGCAGGATTTGTCATTCTGAGGCTGGCTTATTTTGCTTAACATAATGATCTCCAGTTGTATCCATTTTCCTGCAAATGTCATGAGTTCATTGTTCTTTATTGCAGAAAATTCTATTATGTACGCAGATCAGATTTTCTATATCTATTCATGTGCTGATGTATATCTAGGCTGGTTCCATTTCATAGCTATTGTGAATAGTGTTTCAATAAGTGTGGATATTAATGTGTCTCTATGGGCTATTTCCATAGACCCTCTGGGTTATGGTGAGGAGTGTATAGTGGACCACTTTGGAGTTATGTATTTTTAGCATGTTAAAGAACCCCAGAGTGAGTTGTATAGACGCTTACCAAGTTTATACTTACTTTGGCAATCTGTGTTACTCTTCCTCCACATTCTTAACAATATCTGTTGTCATTTGTTTTCTTGATGATAGCCATTCTGAAAGGGGTGAGATGGACTCTCAAGACGTTTTTAAAAGAGATTTATTTGGGTCAATGGTTGGAAACTCATAGTACATCATGGCAAGAAAGATATGTGGACATGACTATAAAATTAGCTGAGAGAGAAATGATAATACTCATCAGATTTCCTGATCCATTCCTCACTTTTTACTCAGCCTAGGCATTCGGCCCATATTGATGGTGATTCCGTCTTTAGTTAACCTCTCTGAAAATATCCTCATCAATGCTCTCAAAAACGTGTGTCCTAGACAATTCTAAAATCTGATCAAATTGACAATTTGATGACCTCTGTCAACTTGGAATCCCAAACACATCTCTAAAACACTCTGTCCCTGACTTCCAAAAGCTTATGGTCATCTCATGATGGAAAATATATTCAGTCCAATTTCAGAAGTCAGAAAAATAGTTTTAATGGTATTGATAATGTTCCAAAGACATAAGTTTACTGTGAGACTCGATGCAATCTCCCAACTGTGAACCCTTGTGAAAAAACAACAACGACAAAAACCCCATGTACTTACAATATACAATGGCACAGAGTAAATGTTTCTACTCACGGAGCAAAGTAAGAAAATATTTACTGAAACAAAGCCAAAATCAAGCAGGACAAGATGAATTTTATAGCTTCAAGCCAAGCATCTGTGGATGTTGGTGGTATGATCTCAGTCCCCACACGCTTGATTAGTGCTACCCTCCCAGGTCTGCCACGAGGCTGCTGTCCTGGGCTGTCCCCACTTGTGCCCACTGCTTCTCTCGGTTCATATCCCAGAGTCCTGGCACTCCTGAGATCCCAGGATCTCCACTGCCAATTACACATTACCACCACCACAGTTTCATGCAGTAGCCTTACAGGATCTTGTTGCTGGGACTCTGATCCTGTCCCATGCTGCTTGGCCTCGGCAGCTTTCTGGAACCTTGACATGACCTCAGTGATCTGGTAACTTGCATTTTTTTGTGACTACAAAGCCAGTGCCTCATGAACAATGCTGCTGAGTTCTTCTGTCAGTGAGGCAGCCTTTACTACAGGTATAGTGGCCCTTGTTTGCTTTAGTGAAGGAACCTAGAAAAACCTTTCTGTAAGAGGTTGTTTCGGAGAACTCATTCAGAGACATTCTCAGTTCAGCTTCTCTCCTTGAAAAGAGATGTCAACGAATTACATTTTTGCAAGCTGGAGTCCTTGATAGGTGGACTTTTGCCCCCAAGCACCACCTTTCCTGTTGTGCCAGTACAGACTAAAAGGTTCCTCTCTAACCATGTCCATTACTTTAATGATTATGAATGCTTGGTGTGAACCCTCCTTGTTAGTACCTTGTTTACACCACTTTCCTCCCTTAGCCGGATGTTTTCCATCTTTTCTCTCACTTCCCCTGTAAACCTGGATGAGAACAGTGAGATGTCACAGTGATTCATATTGCTGCTGCGTACAGTGACACACAGATTCTCAGGATATGGACACAATGTAGCCAGATTTTTTTTTTTTGCCCAGAATATAGTATGAATATCTTTCTAGTTCAAATCCTAATAAAGTTGTTATTCTCTTCTGAAACTTTATGATCCAGGACAGAATACATTTCTGTTGGTGTTCTGATCTCCCGTACTCCCACCAGGATGGATCATTGAACTCTGTGTTATAGATTCATACTATCAACCTTTCCTTTTACATAGGTGCTTGGGATCAAAACTCAGGTCTTCATCTTTGCACTGCAAATACTTTATCTACTGACCCATCTCCCCAGCTTGTTCTTTAGTATACATTTAACAGCTGTAGAATTTATTTATTTATTTATTTATTTATTTATTTATTTATTTATTTATTTGTGTGTGTGTGTATGTATGTACATTTGAATGTGTGCTTGTATGGATGAAAGTGTGTAGAGGCCACAGGTTCCTCTGGGGATGTATATATGCCAAGAGCCTGCTAATTAGTCTAGGATGACTGGCCAGTGAGCCCCAGGATTTTTCTCCCAAGTTCTGGGATTACAAACACACATCACCACACCTTATATTTTACATAGATGCATTCATCAAACTCAGGTCTTCATGTTTGCGTGGCAAGCACTATTACTGATTAAACTCTCTCCAGGCTTTCACTATCTTGTGAATTAATGAAGGATCACATTTATGCTATTTCACTGGCTAATAGATTTGCCTGTATTGCTATCTGTCTCATTAGGCTCTTGAAAATAAAGTGGTCATTTTATGTTCCCTGTATCTCTAGTTCAAAAACAATAAAATAAAATAAAATAAAATAAAATAAAATAAAATAAAATAAAATATTTATTGAGTACATTAAAAGAAATCAAGGAATCAAGAGAAGTAAAAATGAAATAAACTGTCATAGCAGATAAAGTTTCTAGGGATGCTAGGAGGGGTCAGAGGTTACAGTGTGTCTGTAACCTCTTAGAAGCACAGCAACTCTTGGAAAGGAGAGCATTTAACTGGGTCTGGCTTATAGCTCAGAGGTTTAGTCCGTTCTCATCATGGTGGGAAGCATGATAGCACATAGGTAAACATGGTGCTGGAGAGGTAGAAAACAGGTAGAGAGGTAGATAGGTAGAAAACAGGAAGAGAGAGTGACATTGGGCCTGGCTTGAGCTTTTGAAACCTCAAAGCCTGCCCCCATAGTGACATACTTCTTCCAACTAGGCCACACCTATTCCAACAAGGCCACACTCCCTAATATTGCCACTCTCTATGAGCCTGTGGGGGCCATTTTCACTCAAACTATTCACATAGTAAGAGGAGAACTTGGGGTCTGGAATGGAGAAGGTGCTGGAAACATCTGAGCAGGAGTGAAATGGAGGACCAGACAGGAGTTGCAGTGGATGAGCGCTGAACAAGAGGTGACTGTCCAAATGTTGAACTGTGGAGGACACTGTCCAGAAATGTGTGAGAGAGTAAAGAGGAGTCTAGTTTGTGGAAAATCAGGTTGGGGCAACTATACCCTGTTTATTAGTGTAAGAGAGAAAGAGATCTAGGCTACTTAGAAGAAATGATGTAGTAGGATATTGGGAAGGACACAGTGTCCTCTGACCTCTATGTGCACATTGTCCTCTGACCTCTATGTTCACACTGTCCTCTCACCTCTATGTGCACACTGTCCTCTGACCTCTATGTGCACACTGTCCTCTGACCTCTATGTGTACCCTTCCCCACAAATAAATAGATGATAAATAAATGCAATCATAAAACTGTATAAAAAGCAGACAGGAGAAAAGCTTATGGTAGAAAGAAGCAACTGTAGTGGTCTCCTGGCTCTCCTTGGTTGCTGCCTGGTTTTACATAGAAGGAGCAAGGATGAACAGGACGGCCATGACTTTCCTGCCTGCCTGTTTACCTACCTCCTACCTATTTGCTTGTCTTTCTACCTGCTTCCTCTCTCCATCTGTTAGTACATCCATTTTCCCATGCAGGTGTTCATTCATACAACAATGTATTTTTTTCCTTAGCCCATGGTGTCCTAAGGTGAGGCCTACACGCAGGAAGCTTTCTTTAGATCACCTGTAGTCTTCTAAGGCAAACTGGGAAGTTTCTAGACTTCAAATGGTCATATGCAATGATTTTTCTAACTTGAGATCACTTTGAGGCCAGCTGTGAACAGTGCGAGATGAACAATAATGGCTTCGTAATGTTTAGAACCTTGATCGTCTCCGTCCCTTACCGTTCTAAACCTCCAGCTAACTGTTGGCATGCACACCCTTCTCTTGTAGCCCTGGGAAATTGAGCAGAGGCAAATTATTTCTACTTTTCCCTGCAATGTGCAGGAAAAGATTGGGAAATGGTGTCTATTGCCAGCCATACTTGCCACTCCAGCCAATGAACTTTGGAAGGGGAACAAAATAAAGAGTAAATGGAAGAGATGAAAATCAAATCCACCCTGACTTGACTCTCTGTCCAGTTGATGGACCCTATAGAGGAACCACATTAACACTGCTGTGTGTTTTAATGACTGGACAACTGAATATGCTCACTCATGCAGGACATTTATGGATCATTAAGTACCCTGTTCCTTAGCAGTCAAGCTATTGCACATAATTACCCAGAGTTCATCTTCCCTCACTAGACTAGAGTTTTAGACTTGATGTGCAAGTCACCATCAGTGTGTGAAATACCTAGACATAGCTCCGTGCCACCCGAAATCATGTTGGGAAAGCCCCTTTAGTCTCTGGCTTGAATAGCCTATGCTAAATGCCTGCTTTAAAGCACTGTCTTTGGGGCAAAAATGCTGGATGACTTGATCCCCCTAATCATGGTTGTAATCTACATGGGAAGTAGATTACAGAGACATTGGTTTTGTGGACTCAGAACACATTCTTGTTGCCCTCGACTCTGAATCTGGGCTTAGAAAGAATTTAAAAATAATGAGGGCAGTTCACATTAGAAGTTTTCTCAGCAGATGGGTCATAAGAGGCCAGGTTTGTAAGCTGATGAGAAGCTAGGGTTGTGACTTGGAAACTAGGCTTTATTTCAGGGAGTGCCAGGGAACATACTCTTGTTCCTAGATGTGAAGCTATTATTGTCATAGCACTAAGATTGACCTTAAAGAGGGACTGTCTTGGACTTTAGGAAGATTCCCATGTGGCTATTTCGCTTTCACTCAGTGCTTTGCTGGGTGTCCCCAGGGGTGCACCTGGAGGTGGGACATGAACTTGGTCTTCATTGGAGAGAAGAGAGTCTTCTTTCTCTCCACAATTTGCCTTTGGATTTCTGATTAAAAATATAACATATTAAAAATATAACATTTATAAAATATATGCTAATTATTGCTAATTATAAAATATTTTCCAGATTAAAAACAGGCAATCCCCTTAATTGTTATCTTACAGGTAGGATTGTTTATTTTTCTAGAAAAATTTTATGCATCTATGAATGTAGGTGTTAGATCATTTTTATTAGTACTTTTCAGATAAAGGCATGCTTTATATCCACCAATACATAGAAATCTTTCTCAACGTATCTCTCGGATAGCTCTCTGTGCTCATACACACAGTTATTAGCTCATTTTTAAATGCTTATGATCATTTCATTAGATGACAATGGCTTCTATAATTAATCACTTAATTTAAAAACATAAATAACTCTGCAATGAGATATTATGAACATTAATTTTTGCCTACGTGCTTAATTATTTTCTTTGGACAGATTTTTAGATGCCTAACAGCTATCAAAAGAAATATTTATGTAAGTTAAAAATTTGCTTTACATCAACCAATTTATTAGCTTCAAAACCTGACCTGATCCTGATATTCACTTTGCCAGTATCTAATAATGTTTGTTTATTTATTTACTTATTTATTTATTTATGTGTGCGTGCACAAGTGCACATTGTGTGTATGGAGATCAGAGGAAAGCTTGTGGATGTTGGTTCTCTTTTGCTACATTTACATGGGCTTTGGGAATTGAACTCAGATCATGAGGATTGTGTGGCAAGCACCTTTACTTGCTGAGCCACCTCTCCAGCCCAGGAAATAGAAGTATTTACTAGATTAGGTTTTATATTTAATTCCATTTTAATCCAAACAGATTTCTAAGAATCATACCTGTATTAATTTTGCTGAGCTATTTTATGGCCTATTAAATAATTTTTTATACATTTAAAATAAATATTTTGTGAACATTTGAAAAAAGTCTGCTGTTTAGCTAGATTCTGATTTGTCATGAAGGGACACTATTAATATGTATTATCTATATATTACATATATACATAATTTTGTACTTCGACATATGTGTTATTAGAGCTGGTTGCTAACTTTTCTGCTATCTCTACAATGATAGGTAAGAAATAAAGAAGGTTTTGCCAAACCTTTCTTTCTGTTTCTAATACTGCTTTTTACTTTTTGGAGAGAGTATAGTAAAGAACCTAGGAGCACTGATATGACCTCAGAATGCCTGGTGTGAATACTAGGTCCTCCATCACCATCCACGGACCCTGGACAAACTCTATCAACTCTCAAATCTCACCATCTTGGGATGAAGACATGAGTTGATGCAGAGCTTGCCTGGCCCGTGGTGAATATTCCACTACTCCACGCACCTGACTCTGATAGAGTCAGGGCCCACAGTTGCTATCCATTTGATCAGTGAATTTATCAATGTAACGCTTTCTTGGTCACACATAGCACTTTTTCCTTGACTCGTCTATGCTGATGTTAAGATTGCTGTTTTGATGTCCTCTTGTTGTGTTTGCTCAGCGTCGTCCATTTGAGTTGGCTGTCAGTGATCATTAGACATTGGTTCTAACAGTCCCAAGGACAAGCTCCTTGTAGAATGTGGCACAGTATTTACATATAATTACACGTTCTTCCACATACTTTAAATTACTCCTAGATCACTTATAATATCCAATATGAACTTAACGTTATATAAATAGTTGTTTTATAGTATTGTTTAGGAAATAATATCAAGAAAGAGAAAGCCTGTATGTAGTCAGGACAGACAGTTTTGTATTTGAATATTTTCCACCCTTGGTGGAACACATGGATGAGAGACTCATACACATGGAGAGTTGACTGTGCTATGATCTGCATGGCTTCTACTCATTTTAATATTGTTATAATAGAAAGCCTGTCTGTGCATTGATTTTGTACAGTGTGATATTTTGAAATATGTGTACATTATGGCATGTCTAAATAGAACAAATTAACATACATCTTACCTCACGCACTTACTGCTTTTTGTGTTAGGAAAGTTGAGCGTCTTATAAACAACAGAATTTTATTTCTAATCGTCTGGAGGTTGATAAGTCCAATATCCACATTAAATTGGCAGATTTAATGTCTGGTGAGGCCTGTTTGTGAGTTCCTAGAGGGCTGTCTTTCTGTTGTGTTCTCACATGACCAAAGGGACAAATGAAATCCCTCAGGTAGCTTTCGTAGGGCACTAATCTCATTCATTGGGCTCCACCTTCATTACTAATCAACTCCCAAAGTCATCTCTACCTAACAACATCACCAGGGGGTTAGGATTTCATTTTATGAATTTTTGGGGCTATACAAACATTCAGACCGGCTCTAAATTTGGGTAGCTGTATTTTCAATTTTAAAAAGATTATCTCTTATAGTATATCTATTGTAAATGACATATAATTTAGTTTATTTTTAAAATTAGCCTGAAAATTATTATCTTTAAAAAAGGGAACTTAACCTGTTGGCTCGTTGGGGATAGTGGTATCTTATCCTTTTGCCTTTTGTTTGTAGATCATTGACCAAGGTTGAGGTTTTGTTCCAATGATCATCTGATGTTGGGTAGCTAAGCCCAAGGCTTTCTTTCTGGGACCCTGTGCTTTCCTTTTCTATTTAAAAAATTTTATTTGTGTGTGTGTGAAGTGTGGTATGTGTAGTGTTTGTGCATGTGTTTGTACATGTGTGTGGTGTACTTGTGGGGTGTGTGTATTGTGTGAAGTGTGGTATGTGTGGTGTTTGTGCATGCGTGTTTGTGTGTTTTTGTGTGCGTACATACATGCTTGTGCAAAGGCCAGAGGTTGATCTTTTTAAACTCCTTTCCACCTTATGTTTTTGAGGCAGAGTCTCTTACTGATTCTAGAGCTTAGAAATTTGGTAAGTGTAGCTGGCCAGTGAGGCTCAGAGACCTTCTGTCTCTTCTTTCCTAGTGCTGGGCCTATAGGTGCACACCTCTATACCTGTTGTTTACATAGGTGATGAGGCTCTAAACTCGGTCCTCAAGCTTACACAGCACGTACTTTACCAACTGAGTTGGTTTTCTCTCTAGGAATTCAGTTTTCTTTATTGTCTTAATTCATTCAGTGAGGATGTAATAGTCTAGGTATTTAAAATTTTAAATTAAAAAATAACACAGTGGATATATCTTCCTAGACACTTCCAATATATATATTGGCTACATCTAATCCTTACAAGCTCAGCAGGTAGGCATTAGTTTTTAGAAATAGGGAGACTGAAGGCATATAGGAGAAGGTATATAGGAATGCTCTTGAGGAACTACAGACAGTTTGTAATGTGTTAACTTTTCCCATTGTGTATGTATGACTATGGAGCCGGGGCAGGATCTAGATGCTGATATTTGCCGAGTCTAAGTGAATCCATTGAGGACTATGGCCAGGGTCACCTAGCTTGAGTTTCTAGTGTAGACAGGTTGTTCTTTAATGTATAATTCACTGTCAGTGTGTCTTCAGGGCTAAAGGTGAAGGAAGAGTTTAACTCCGGTTGGGGATCACAGAGTATGTTTCACCCTGTTGCTCTTTTTTGCAGAAACTGGTTTAGGAGTTGCGGGCATCTGTGGGTTCAGGTGGCACAGGCTGCTGGGGAAGGGCAGGTCTGTGCCTTATCCATTATTGTATCTCCAATGCCGTGAAGAATGGCTGATCCCTGGCAGGTGTTATTTCTTAAAATGACCTGAGCTCAGAGATGGAAAATGGTCTCGCATTAACATTTGAGTTATGAGGCTTTAGGAAAAGGCTCATAGAGTAGAAATGCATTATCTTAAAATTAGGCTCTCTGCAGCCCCTGCAGTACTATGTATAAGCAATAAAAATAAAACGTGTTTATAGCTCCTTCAATAGCTCACTCTGGACTAAAGCAGCGTGCCCTTTCCCTGGGAGACGGTCTGTGTCACCCTGGGAGGGAAGAATAACACTGATGTGTGGATGACTGTTTTCCCTGGTAATGCTGATGAGGACACACAACCTATAAAAGTGCTTTGGAGACAGCTGCTGGGGAGACGTATAGCCCCTGATCTCACTGGGATTCCATATTTGAAAAACAAAACAACAACAAGAACAAACAAACAAAAAACCCTCCGCTAACTCACATGAAAACTCCCAGCTTCCATCAGGGGATGCTGCTGTGAAGCTCTAATGAGATCCCTAGGTGAACCGGGCTTGCGAGTTATTTATTTATTTATTTTAATAAGGACCTGTTTGACTTTCGCAGATATCTGGTTAGACCTTGATTGACTGTCAAGCTTTTTAAGGAGCATTGATTTTTTTTTTTTTTAACCGATGCTACATTGGGATGATGAGGTCATTGTGTTTTGCCATGTTATTGAAATTCTCATTAGGGAAACTTGGAGGTTGTAATAAGTCTGTCTAGGCCCTTACTCTCTGTTTGTGCTAAGATCGAAAGGCTGGAAATGCTGAGCTATGTCGAGATGACAAAGGTGAAATGAACAAGAAACCAAAGAAGTTCAAGCAGCAGCAACACAAAACCCCCAAACCACATACAACAACAACACAACCCAAAACTCCCAAACCACATACAACAACAACAACACAAAACCCCCAAACCACATACAACAACAACACGATACAACACCCCCAAACCACAAACAACAACACAACACCCCCAAACCATAAACAACAACACAACACAATACAACACAAAACCCCCAAACCACAAACAACAGCACAACACAATACCCCCAAACCATAAACAACAACACAACACAACACAATACAACACAAAACCCTTAAACCACAAACAATACAACACCCCCAAACCACATACAACAACAACAACACAACACAAAACCCCCAAACCACATACAACAACAACAACAACAACAACGCAACACAAACAGTATCCAAAACCTCTTTTCCTCTCTAATGGTTAGGGGGAATTTTAGAATTTTCAGGATTTTAGAAAATGGTGGCTACTGGTCAGAGCTCTTTCTTCTAAGTAACAGCTGAGCAGAGCCCCGTGTAGATCAGGATCTGTTACATGTCTTATCCCACGAGCATTTTCTGTGTGCTCACTATACCTCTGTAAAGTAAGCCCCATTATCCTTCTTTTATAAATGAGCAAACTGACTCTCACAGAGGTAGGGTCACCTGTTGGAGACTGTTTAAGGGGCCAGAGGAAGTAGTAGGTTTCAGTCGGGCTGTGCCTGATTCTAGAGTCCACAGTTGAAATCGGTAATTGTATCTGGTGGCTGTGTGAGCCAACTAAAGTTCTCACTGTGGAAGGCCACAGCATAAACGATAAGCCTTCTCTTCCAGAATAGAGTCCTAGAGAAAATGGCAAACAACTCAGGGCCTTTGGATACATCCTCTTGACCTTCCTCATCTGCAGAAAACAGCCACCTGAGTCCCCCTTCCACGTGAGTGAGGCCATGCTCAGGGAAGGGCTGGAGAGGTCCGTGAACAGGGCTGGATTCCTCCTGCTACCATCTATTGATCAGCAGTGGCCAGAAGCTTTAATCCTATTAGAGTCTGCAAAGCCAGTTTCCATCTCTGGCGCCTGACTCAGGTTTCAGAGCGAAGGGAAAATGTATGACATCATCCTTGCTTGCATCTGTGCTGGGTGGCTAATGAAATTACGCGATGGGTTTGAAGACTATTAAAGTCAATGTTGATCCTTCTTATTATTAAGAGTACTTTCAAATTTACTGCACCACGAGGCAGTTTTGAAAGCATCATTTTTCATAGGTGTGTTCGTTGCTGTAGATTTTAGTACACATCTCCGTGGGATATTGGGAGCGAGGACAGCACAGAGAATCAATTCTGAAATCTGCAGGATGAAAGTGCCTATAGTTCTTCTGCTGGAGGGAGGAAAAGATTCTGGGATTGTTTTTTTCATAATTAGGCATTACAGTGACCTTGCATTGAAAAAAAAAGCCACAAAATGTGTTTGGCAGAGAAATGTGAACTACCATTGTTGCCCTTAACAACAGTTAATAGTGTGCAATTTAAGTAGTGTGCAGAAGAGAGATGAGTTCAGCCACACTGAGCAAAGACACTGAGCTAGCCTAAGGATTGCATTCCAGTCAGGGGTGGGTGGGTGGGGTGGGAACTGTGTTCACCCTGTCATCAGCAATCTCCTGGGCCCAGATTAGTGAGAAATTCTCAGAAATTTTTTCTTTTAAATACACACACACACACACACACACACACACAAACACACAGAGAGAGACAGAGAGACAGAGACAGAGAGACAGAGACAGAGAGACAGAGAGACAGAGAGAGGAGTTAAGTTTATGTATCTTAATTGTACAACCCACTAGATTTGTACACATACACACAGCAATATACACACAGTGAATTGTCATCCATATCAAGATGGAGACCATTTCTCACACTCTTTTTCCTTATTCACTCATTTATTATTATTTTTAATTTTTTTTACTTATTCACTTTATATCCCACTCACTGCTCCTCCTCCTCCCACAATCCTTCCCCCTCCCCACTCTCCTTCTCCTCTGAGCAGGTGGGGGACCCTTGAGTATCCCCCCACCCTGGCACATCAAGTCTCTGTGAAGCTAGGCATACCCTCTCCCACTGAGTCCACACAAGACATCCCAGCTAGAAGAACACATTCCACAGACAGGCAAAAGCTCTTAGAAAAGTCCCCACTCCAGTTGTTCAGGACCCACATGGTGGTCAAGTTACACATCTGCTACATATGTTTGGGGAGGCCTAGGTCCAGCCTTGTATGTTCTTTGGTTGATGGTTCAGACTCTGAGAGCCCTAAGTGCCCAGGTTAGTTGATTCTGTTGGTCTTCCTGTGGAGTTCCTATCCCCTTAGGGGCCCACAATCCTTCTTCCCATTCTTCCATAAGGGTCCCCAAGCTCCAGCCACTGTTTGGCTGTGGGTGTCTGCACCTGTCTGAGTCAGCTACAGGGCAGAGCCTCTCAGAGGACAGCCATGCTAGACTCCTGTCTGCAAGCATAACAGAGTATCATTAATACTGTCAGAAATTGATGCTTGCCCATGGGATGGGTCTCAAGTTGGGCTGGTTATTGATTGGCTTTTCCCTCAGTCTGTGTTCCATTCTCTGTTCCTGTATTTCTTGTAGACAGGATACAATTTGTGAGTTTTGTGGGTAGGTTGGTGTCTGCATCACTCCATTGGGGTTCCTGCCTGGCTACAGGAGGTGACCTCTTCAGGTATCATATCCCCAGTGCTGTGAGTCACAGCTAAGGACACACCCATTGAGTCTTAGGCACCTCCTTTATCCCAGGTCTCTGTCTCTTCCTGGAGATGCCCCCTACCTCCTCACCCCTGTCAGTTGCAGATTTCCATTCATTCTCATGGCCATCTGGCCATCCCTGCTCTCCTTCCCCACACCTGAACTCCTCCCATTCCCTTCCCCACTTCCTTACCCACCCAGTTCCCTCCCTCCACCTGACTCTTAAGACTATTTTATTTCCCCTTCTAAGTAAGACTCAAGCATCCTTGCTTGGGCCTTCCTTCTTGTTTAGCTTCTTTTGGTCTGTGGAGTGTAACATGGGTATCCTGTGTTTTATGGCTAATATCCTCTTATCAGTGAGTACATATACCATGCTTGTCCTTTTGGGACTAAGCAGGATGATATTCTCAAGAGCCATCCATTTACTGCAAAATTCATGGTGTCTTTGTTTTTCAATAGCTGATTAGTGTTTCATTGTGTAGATGTACCACATTTTCTTTATCCATTCTTCAGTTGAGGGACATCTAGGTTGTTTCCAGTTTCTGGGTATAACAAATAAAGCTATGAACATAGTTGAGCAAGTGTCTTTGTGGGATGGTGGGGCATCTTTTGGGTGTATGCCCAGGAGTGGTATAGCTGGGTCTTGAGATAGAACTATTTCCAGCATTTCCCACACTCTTAAAGAGGCTTTCCCATGATTCTCTCCATCCCACCGTGCTCACTATTTTGACTTTCAGATCTACAAGTCAGTTCTGTCTACAACTAATGCACTTCACACAAATTCAAGCAAGTTGAATAGTCACATAAATGGGACCATACACTATGTATCCTTTATGTGGGTAAGTGTGATAGCCCAGGGAAACCTGAGAATGTGCTATCCTTTGTAAGTGACTCCTTTTGTCAACATTCTGTTTCAAGTCTTATCCATGCTGTCCTCCCTGGTGATGTGTGGGTTCATTCTCCAGCAAAGATGACCCGGACACCCTTCTCCAATGGCAGATGATGGTCTTTTCTACTTTCTCTTGATTTTCCTGTAAAACCAAAACTTCTGGGTCATTTAAAATGCATTTGATTACTCAATTAAGTTTTTCTCTTTTAAGTTTTTATTTATTCTTTGAGAATTTCACACAATAGATTTTAATCACATTCTCCCCTCCTCTTCTCATGTCCTCCCTACCTCCATATCTACCCAACTTCATGTTATTTCTCTTAAAAAAGAGAAATCAAAGCCCAAATACACACACACACACACACACACACACACACACACACACACACACACAGAAATCATCCAATTTGTGCTTGCCAACTACTCCTGAGTATGGGGTCTTCTGTGGAATGTGGTTGATGTACCCAGTGTCACTCCACTGAAGAAAACTGATTTTCTCTCTCCTAGCAGCTACCAACTGCAATAGATTAAGGGACTTTGTACCTTCTTTTCTCCTCTAGCTGGGATTTTGTCAGACTTGAGCTCATACAAGCCTTGTCATCAGAGTCTCCGTGAGACCATGTGTGCAGCTGCCTTGTCTGTCTGGAGAACACCATCTCTTTGAAGTCCATTGATAGTTCTTGCAGCCTTTTGTCCCCCTCTTCCACAAAGATCCCTAAGCAGGTTTGAGACATTCTTCTTAGTAAAACTAAGTAGTGCAAGCTGGCCTCGCCTGGCGATGTAATGCCACCATGCTTGGCTGAATGTTCAGTTCTCTGCTATCACAAAGTCCCTTTCCAATGGGAGCAGGTAGAATGTTTGTGAATTAAATAGTTAAAAATGACCAGTTGAACTCATCCACACACTATTCAGTCTGTCTTTGCCAAAACTGAAATGTTGCCTCAGGATCTTGCTCAGCAAAAGTTCTGTAAGATTTCCAAAAGTGAGACTGCCAGGGTTTATTTTGAAGGGATTTAAAGCTTCAGTAAACTCCATCGACATTTTCAACTTAGAAATTACTGCTAGCCCACGCAGTTGGTAATTGGTAAGTAACGTTAGGCTGGACATAGAGGTAGGGCCCGATTGGAAGTGTGCCATTTCCGTGTGTGTGGAAGAAAGACCTGCATTTCAGGATCTGTTCACACCTGGGAGGACTCTCCAGATATCTATGAGGTCCACTCAGGATCACTGAACGGAGGCAAAATAAGATACACAAAGTAGCTGAGCAACATTGAATAAGCTGTAAGGGAGGACTGTGGGATGAGTCAGACTCCCCACATAGGGACAGGTAGCAATGGGCAGGCAGACTTTTTCCAGGGCTGGCAGTGTGGCTCAGGTGGCATGAGTGAACAGATTCATGTATTCTCTGTAGGCAATTTGATGCAATGGGCTAGCCTGCTCCAAGCTTCTTCATGTCTCTTGGGAGGAATAAAGGCAGTAGAAGGCAGCAAGTGTTAGGATAACATAGGTTTCTCCATATAGGAGGAGGCATGAGACTTCTGGGAGAAGCTTTGCTCCACCTCTAAAAAGCCTGTCACTATCTAAAGAAAAGGGATGCAAAGAAATGGTGCCTGTGCTTAGAGATGGGAGAGGGCACCTACTGGAAGAGAAATGGCTGAGTCTTTAAGGAAAGAAGAGGAGCCTGATCCTGTAGGCTGAGGAACAAGGATGCTTTAGTGCAGGTTTGGCAAATACTGATGCCTGCTTGTGACCTGTTTCTGGAAAGGAAGATTTATCATAACACAGCTGTACCTATTTATCTGCCGTTTGTACCATAGTGATGGAATTCAGCAGTTGGAGTGGAGACCACATGAAGGCTGAAATAATTGCTTTCTGGACCTTCATAGAAAGATGCACTGAGCTCTGTCGCAGGCAGAGGGTAGCACACAGCTGGGTACGGGAGAAAGTGATAGTGTGCTGAGAAAGCAAGGCAGGCGACTACCAATGATTTAATGCTGGTGGGATGTGAAACAGACCCAGGGTGGTTGGCATGGGGTGAGGGGATGGTAGAGCCGTGAAAGATTCTGGTTTGTTCATCAGGAAGCCATCAGGATGGCAACCCTGGGTGATGAGGTTGAACAGCAGGACCTCAGCCTCTTCAGAACTTTCCATTCTCTGCAGAGCAATTTTTCAGGCAGAGAGAACAGTTCTACTAAGTACCTACAAAAAAATGCATGCACGTTGAATAGAGGTCTTAAACTGGTGACGAATTTCACCTACAAGCCGAAAAACCATGTGCAAGAGAGTTTCAAGGGATGAAACTGGCCCTTTCTGGTGGCTTGGGGAAGGGGCTTCAAGAAGACAGAGGGATGCTGCTGAAAGGCTGAATAGAAGATGAAGTAGGAAGATGGCTATGTTAGGAATAGAGACACTAGTGAGAGGCTGAATGGAGGATCCAAGACTATTCACCAGGGAGAATGAAAGAGGGAGTGGAGTTGAGGAGACAACTTCCCTTTGTAAAATAAGATATTTGTTTCCAGGCTGGTAGCTCAGTAGGTAAAGATGCTTGCTGCCAAGCTCAGTGATGGAAATTCAATCCCTGGGACCTATCTAGTTGAAGAAGAGAACCAGTTTTGGCTGGTTGTTTTCTGGCCTTCAAATGTGCACTGTGTTCCTCGACCCCACTAAATAAATACATGCTAAAAAGAGTAAAAAAAAAACTTTATTACCACTCCACTGCATGAATTAAACAGTTATTACTGCATGGGTGATTTTCTCCACGCCTACAGCTTCTGCTTCCTTGAGAGATTTTCTTTACTCTTTGGCTTCTGGGTGTAAGCTACACTGCTTAAGATAATGATGGGAAAATACTGATCTGGAAGAGGTGGGGTTTGGAGTTGAGAAGAAACTCAGGTCCTAGGTGAGGGATGTGATAAAACAGGGCATGCAGGACTTAGACAGAGGCTGGTAAAATATGGTTATTGATTTTGGGCAGCCTCTTGGACAACGATGAGGAGGAAGGAGACTTGGAGAGTTTAGGAAGAGGTATTTGAGATGACTCCTAGTACCTGTGAAGGTAAAAACAATGAATTCCAGGGTGTTTCCTGTTGGTTTATGCTGGGTTCTTTTGGATGCTTTTCAACAACCTAAAGATGGAAACTGTTGTCATTTAATTCTTCGCTGTCAAACAGTTGTTAACATATGACACTGTGCAGAGATTTGACCAGATAGGATTAATTCTCATTCCTATATATTTCTGTTTTGAGTTTTCAGTTTTATTTGAACAGTTTTGTTTAGGTCTAAGACAGTGAACATATTTCAAGTGTACAGTTTTGATAAATGTACACTCATAAAATCATAACAATCAAGACAGAGAGTGGCCCAGGGAAAGTAAAAAGATGGGAGAAAGCCACTGTCCCTGTCCCTAGACCAATGCTACTGTGCTTTCTGTGTTTACGGATCAGTATTCCCCAGAGTTTTATATAAGTTAAATCATATAACATATGCGATTATTCTTTTAAATTTTGAGATTAGAATTATGTAATTTCTATCTTCCTTTTCCTCTCTCAAAGTCCACCCAATACCCTGCCTTGCTCTCAAGAATCATGTCTTCTTTTCTCATTAATTGTTTTTACATGCATATATGCATATACACACATATATTCCTAAATATATCTTACTCAGTCTGTAAAATGTTACTTGTATGCTTATGTTTTCAGGGCTGACCATTTGGTATTGGATAACTAGTTGGTGTGCTCTTCCCTGGGGAAGACTATTTTTCATACCGTGACTATCTTAGGTTACCTGTAGTTCTTTGTATAGGGTTGGGGCCTCATGGATGTTCTTTTGTCCATTTTAGGGTGTCCATTGTTGTCCTTGTTTGGCTCATGTTTAGGCAGTCATGTTGGTGAGACTTTATGGGCATAGCTTCTGACATTACTAGAAAACACAGTCTTATAGCAGACTCCCTGATCTTGCTCTCCCAATTGATCTTTCCACTCCCTCTTCTGCAATGTTCCCTGAGCCTTAGGTGTGGAAGTTGTTTTGTAAATGTATCTACTGGGACTGTACTCCACACACAGACACTATTTCTTCTACAAGGGAAATTCTGGCTCCTTTTATTCATAATATTTATTTTGAAATTCCCATTTTTTTGGTGCATATATCTATAGTTTAGCCCTTCTCACTGTTGAGTATTATCCCACTGAGTGGATATCCCACAGAGTACTTATTCGATCAGTGATAGATGTTTGAGTTGTGTCCAGTTTCTTGGCCATCAGAATAAAGCTGTGTGTAAATTTATGGTTCTGGTGGGTAGGTAGTCTGGAAATGAAGAGATGGGTTATATGGTAGATGTATGTCTTGCTAGCTAAGAAATTGCCAACCCGTTTTCCCAAATTATTGTTAAACTTTACATTCCCATCTGAAGTGCACAAGTGTTGGCTTTGTGTGAATTTCTCACGAACACTTGGTCTGCACAGACTGTTTCACTATGTAAATAGGAGCACAGGGGCAGGTTAGCGATACTGAACACGTGCTTATTTGATGCCAATATATCTTTGGTGAGGTATCTGTGCACACTCTTAGTCCATTGGGAATTGAGCTACTGTGCTCCAATGAGTGATTTTAGCAGGTCTTTCTGTACTCTACACACAAGCCCTTTATCAGATTTAAAAATGTATTTTCCAATTTATGTTTTTGCTTTTAATTAGCAGAGCCTTTCAGAGTTGATGTTTCAAACTTTGATAAAGTCTAATTTATTAACTTTTTATGGATTACACTTTTGGTGTCATAGCTAAGAAATATTGATATATTCCAAGATCATGGAGATTTTATCATTTTTTCTTGAAAAATTAATAGTTTGAGTTTAATTTCATGTAGTTTTAAGCTTGAAAAAACCCTCAATTTTTGCACCAAATATGACACATGAATTAGGGGTCTTCCTTTTTTCCTTTCTCTTCTTCCTCCTAGTTTAAGGTTATTGATTAGTTCCTACGTCATTTATTGAAAAGACTATCTTTTCCTCCACAAGCTTGCTTTCATACGTTTGCAAATACAATCCATATGTTTATGAGTTCATTCCTGGTTTCTTTATTATGCCCCATTAATCTACTTGTCTGCCTTGATACTCATACCACAGGATCCTGATCGCTGTGGTGTTATAATTCTTTAGATTAGGGGTTGTTAGCATTTCACTGTATTTTTTTTTTGTCAAATTGTCTTGGTTTTTCTGTTCCTAATGTTTTCCATATTTTGGAATCAGTTTGCTAATTACTAGGATTTGGTTTGCATTACATTGACTTTGTAGATCAATTTGGAGGGCATTAGCATCCTAGCGTTGGTGTCTTCCAACTCCTGAATATGTTTTTCAGAAAATGGTTTATCATCTTCCATGTAGGTCCTAGGCAATAATGTATAATCTCTAAATACTTAACTTTTTTTGGATGACATTGCAAATAATACTTTTTTTTAAAAAAAAAACTTGTGGTTCTTTTGTTCTCACTATATACAAATGCAGCTCATTTCCACATATTGATCTTAACTCCTGTGACCTCAATAACTCACTTGCTAGTTTTAATAGACTAGTCCATTTATTTATTTATTTGAGCTGGGAATTGAATCAAGAGTTACAAATATTCTATTACTTACTCTATTACGAAGATATTATTTACCAGGGTAAATCTTATTTTAGTTGATTTTTGGCCAGTATACAAAGAAATGGGTTGATTATGACATATGTACATTTGATACTTCTCAATATTTCATTTTGCCCCTGCCGTTGCTCTTCCCCATTCCCCTTCTGCCTCTTGCTGGCCTCCCCTTTGGCTTTTGTATCATGCATCCCATCGCCCTTGTTACCACCTCTTCCCCTTTAGAGCTTTCTCTCTTCTCACAGGCCCTTTCCTACTTTCTTGTCCTATGGCTTTCTGTTATTTATAAATCTAAACTTCCTATATCAGAGAAAATATGATATGTATTTTTTATGAGTCTGGCCTATATTGTTTAGTAATTGCTTAACTCAATAATATCCAGTTTCATCCATTTTTCTACCAATGTCATAATTTCATTGTTTGTTACTGCAGAATAAAATTCCAATGTGTGTCTGGAATTTTCCTTATCCATTTATCAGTCGATGGACATGTAGACTGGTTTCATGGTTTTTTGTTTGTTTGTCTGTTTACTTTATTGAGACAGGGGCTTGCTATGTAGTTCTGGCTGAACTGGTACTGACAGTATACTGAAGGCTGGAATTGAATTCATGGCATTCCTATATCTTACACCCCCAAGATTTGGGATTATAGGTACATGCCATGATGCCTGATTTGGATATGTAAGAATGCATATATCTCAATGTACACTGACTTAGATTTCTTTTGGTACACACCCAGGGGTGAATAGCTGGCTTATGTGGTAGGTGAATTTTTTTTTCTTTTTTAGGAACGTCTATACTAGTTTTCATACTGACCGTGCCAGTTCACACCCTTATGGGAGTATTTAAAAGCATCTCTTTTGAGCAACAATACCAACCAATCACAGCTCCCAGGGTCTAAACCACCAGCCTGGGAGCACTTAGGGAGGGATCCAGCGCTTCAGTTGAATATGTAAGAGTGGAGGGCCCTGCTGGGCATAGGTGGAAGAAGAGAATCTTGACTGCATGAAGGCTGGATGCCCCAGGGGGTGGGAATTTTGAGGATGGGGAGGTGGGAGTGGGGGGGTAGATAGAGGTTACATCCACAGAGAAGAAGGAGGTGGGGTGAGGGGATTGGGGGTTCCTGGGTGGGTGGGGGATGGGGTAAGGGGACAACATAGGAAATGTAAATAAAACATCCAATAAAAATTAAAAAACAAAACAAAAACAAAACAAAAACAAAAACAAAAGCATCTCTTTTCTTACATTCTCATCTGTATTTGTTTTTCATCTTCTGGATTATAGCTATGTCAACTAGAAAGAGACAGAATTGCAAAAATGATTCGATTTCCATTTTTCCTACTAGGTAATGTTGAACATTAAAAAAAATCACTGAGTACTGGTATTTCTTCCTTTGAGATAGTCTATGCAATTCATAAGATGACTTACTATTTACATTCCTTGGTATTTAATGCTTAGAGTTCTTTATTGATTTTTGATATTAATCCCTTGTCAGATAAAAAGACTGCCCCCAGTCTGCCATCTGATTGTTTCCTTGGCCAGTAGAAGGTTTTTTACATGCAGTCCAATTAATCAGTTGTAATTCCTGAGCTCTCAGAATCCTTCTCAGAGTGTCCTTGCCTAGGTCTGTTTCTTGAGTTGTTTTAATCTAGTGGTGTAGGATTTCTTACAGTAAGGTCTGGATCTACTTTGAATTGCTGTTTGTGCCGAGTGAGAGGTGTGTGTCGAGCTTCATTCTTCTTCATGTGCTTGTCTAGGTTCCCAGGACCGCCTGTCAAGAAGACTGGCTTTTCTCCAGTGTGTGTTTTTGCCACCTTTGTTGAAAATCAGGTAGCTGTAGCTGTGAGGTTTACTGTTGGTCCTCTATTCTATTCCATTGGCCCATGGCCTGTTTTTGTGCCAGTGCCATGCAATTTTTATTACTATGACTCTGTAGTTATAATTTGAGACTAACTCTTAAAATACTGCCAGCATTGGTCTTTCCTCTTCACTTTGGTGTGACTATTTGGGGTCTTTTTGAAGGCAAACATTTTACTAACCAACTTATTTGTCTAGCCCTAGAAATAACTTATAAAGAGCATACTTGACAGGCGCTGTGCTTACAGGTGAAAACTAGCCTGTCTTGACATTGGTCTTAGAGTTACTATTAAAAAAAAATTGGTAGAGGTTGTGAGGTTGTTCTCTATACTCTGGGAATGAGTCTGTGGTAGCTTTTATGAAATCAAAAGTCTTTAGTGGAGAAAGAGTTTGAATAAAATGAAGGTGAATGATTTTGCCTAGATAGGAGCTGTGGTGGAGCGTGTTAGGAGATACCTCGTGATGAAGGAGAATGACAAGGATTTGAAGTAACCTGTAAAGTACGTTCAAGAACATTTCACACATACCTAATGCAAAGATGGCTGCAGGAGATGCTCACTACCACTTGTGGGTTGTCATAGCAAGTTGCTCCTGTCCTCTGTGGTGGGAACATCTCTGGACCCCAGAAAGGAAGCATTGGAGTGGGAAGGATGCTAGCTATGTCTGTGTGATACTAAATATCTGGGCAGTAACTGGAGAATTTAGCCAAAGCCCCTAGAAGCTTATTTCCATTTCTGGACTAGTGTTCTGGCTTAGAGGAGCTGTTAGAGGTGGCTTCTTCTCTGTCTTTAGCTGCTTATTGGATGTCACAGAGACATAGATAAACTAAAAGATAGCATGCTATAGTGACAGATGGGTTATAGTAAATAATACATTTTTAAAAGCAGTGTTTAATATGGACTTGAAACATGTTTATATCCTGTGTAACAATAAACTATTTTTAGCACATATGGATTATATAAGATAATGGACTTTATTGGGACATTTTCATATATATATATATGTATGTGTGCATATATGTGTGTATATGTGTGTATGTTATACTTTGATAATATTCATTTCCCCCTCACCTTGTTGTTCTCTCTTCCCTCCAGATAGTCCCTCCTCTCACTTTGTCTTTTTCATGTGCTTTTATCAGTGTGTGTTAATTATGGGTAGTGGGTTTCATTACATTTTTAGATGATAATATACTTTGCTCATATTTACTTCCTCCCTCTCCTCCTCCTCCTCCCACTTCTGCTGTTGTTTTCCTCTTCTCACTTGTCGTTGTCATCCTTTCATCCCTTTGTGTGTGTGTGTGTTTATTTAAAAATTTCCATACAACATATTTTGATTATATTTTTTCCTCTCTCCAAACTCTTCCAAATCTTGACCCATCTCTCTATCCACCAGCTTCATGTTTTTTCTCCTTCTCCTCTCTAAAAAATCTTAAACAACAAAAGAAATCTAAATGATTATTTTTTTATTTTTATGTGATCCACATAGTTAACTTAGGGTTACTTACAGGAGCATGTATGAGGGACTTTTTATAGCAGCACGGGAACCTTACCAATGACCGTTGAAGAAGCTATTTCTCCTTTGTCACCTTTCATTAGCTTCATATAAATCCTACTTTATGACAGGATGTTAGAGATGCCCAATACTGTGCAGATAACCCCAGTTCAAGAGTATAACTGCTATGTCATATTCAGCTGTCACAGTTCTACATCATGCTCTGCTCTCTGCCCCTTCCTCTGACTCTTACATTCTTTCTTTTTTGTCTGAGATGATCCTGGAGCCCTGGAGTCGAAATAGCGGCATCCAGTTTATAGCTGAACATTTGGCTGTCACTTATTCCTATCACACTGACCAGTTATGAGGCTCTACAGTTACCATTACCGAGCAAAAAGAAGGTTCTCTGATCAAAGCCTATAGCAACAAAAATCTCTGGGTATACAGATAGTTATTTAGATGTCAATTTGATATATATATATATATATATATATATATATATATATATATATATATCTGTAGTTTCCTAGACTCTGCACACACCCATTCACCCATTCACATATAAATACATATAGTAAAGTTTGAAGCTGGAATTTACCTGTGAGAGAAAACATATGGTATTTTATCTTTCTAAGCCTAGGTTACCCAACTTATATGATATATTCTAGTTCCATACATTTTCCTCCAAGTTTTATAACTTCATTTTTTTTTTAGTGTGGAATAAAGTCTCATTATATATTTGTAACCAATTTCATTACCCTTTTACCAGTTGATGGACTTCTGTGCTGATTCTGTTTTTTTGTTACTGTGAAGAGTCACAATAAAGATGAATGAGGAAATTTCTCTGTAGTAGGATACACAGCCTTTTGGATATACAGCCAGGGGCAGTCTAGCTGGTCATATGATTGTTCAAGTCTTAGTTTTTAAGAAACTAATGTCCACAGTGGCTGTACCGGTCTACATTTCCCACCTCCTGTCTCCACATCCTGACCAGCATTTGTTGTCATTTGGTTTCTAGCTGAAGCCATTGTGATTGGAGTGAGCTGGAATCTCAAGGTAGACTTAATAAGCATTTCTCTGATGGATAACAAGTTGAACCCTTTAAATTTGGTCATGTATTTCTCTTTTGAGAATTCTGTTTGATTCCTTCACTCATTTTTTTTTAAATTGGATTGTTTTCTTGTTGCTTAGTTTTTAAAATTTATTTTGTGTATATTATGGTTGTTAATCCTCTGTTAGATGGCAGAGGTTTTTCTCCAATTGTATAGGCTGTTTCTTTCCCCCACTTAACAGTTTACTTGTGGTACTGTAGCTTTTAAATTTCACAAGGTCCCATTTGTCAATTGTTGGCCTCATTTCCCTACTGATGGGTTCTTATTTGGAAAGTCCTTATGCATGCCTGTACATTGTAGTGTTTCCTGTTTGTCTTTTCTCTAGCAATTTCAGAGGTTCGGATCTTACATTAAGGTCTTTGATTCATGTGGATCTGGTCTTTGATCAGGTAGAGCTGCAGCTCTGGTTCCTCTTCTACATGAAGGTAATGTTTCCTCCAGCTCTGCTTGTTGAGAATGCTGTCTTTCTCCAATGTGTACTTTTGGCATTGTTGTAAAAAAAAAAAGCAGGAAGCTATAGTTATATGGGCTTATATCTGAGTTCTCTATTCTAGTCCATCCCACATTTCTTTATTACCATGGCTCTGCAATGTAACTCAAAATCAGAATCAGTGGTATCTCCAGCAGTATCTTTTGCTCAGGTTACTTTGGTTATCTGGAATCTTTTGTATTTCCATATGAATTTTAAGACTTAAAAATTATATTCCTTGAAAAATGGTATTGGAATTTTGATGAAATCTTTTTTTTTTCTAAAAAAGAATTGAATCAATAGGCTTCTAGTATTTCTTTATGAAATTTAATGTTTTAAATTATAATAGAATTACATCATTTTTGTTTGTTTTTTGAGGCAGGGTCTCTCTCTACATCCTTGGCTGGGCTGGAACTTGCTTTGTAGATCAGGCTGTCTTCAAATATATAAATCTTCCTGTCTCTGTCTCCAAGCACTGGGATTAAAGGCGTGGACCTCCACGCCCAGCTCCATCATTTCGTTACTGGGAGTTGGATGAAAGTGTTTGCAGTGGGAAGAAAGGTTGACATGATGAGAGGTTATGTGGACATTCTGGACTTAGGCAAGGCTTTGTTTTATTATATAAATATAATATTAACATTTCATGTTTGTCATGTAGAAGTCCTTTGTTCTGGGACAAGGATGGTAGGAATTCAGTGGCCAGAAACACAGACTCCCCTTCTCCAAGCTTGCTGTTATCTTCTCCATTCAACCAGATTTTGCTTTTCTTCTGAGAAAAAAAAATCCATACAATATTAGGATTCAACATCAATTTTTGTTCTTTTAAGAGCTTTTTCTTTGTGTGTGTGTATTTGAAAACTACTGGACTAGATCAATAAAAGTGATCAATAATGAAAACCTTCTTCAGGAACAAGGAGTAAAAATGTCAAACAGAAATGTGCTCTTTGCCAAATAGATGGCAGGGGTGGGAGGCAGTTTCCTTCCTAGCACCAGGTCCTGTTAAGGCAACAAATTATAGTTAACAAATATTGCTTGGGACATACATTAAAATTTTATTTGATGCTAATCTGAAATTCAAATTTAGCTGGATATCCTGTGCTTTTATTTGATATATCTGAATGCCCCAATCATGCATAAATTATAACAAAATTGTGAATGGATCCTCCAATATAATGATTTTTTTTCTAAACATTGAGGAAAAAAAATCTCACATCTTGGCTACATACATCAGAGCATGTGAATCTGGTTTTTTTTTTTTGATTCCCACACAAATTTTCCCTTAGCCAGCAATCCTTTCCTGTTGCCACCTATAAAAGGAATCATCCAGAAGGCTTTGTTTCTCCCTCAAGACATTGAAAACAAATTAGTGTAACTTCTGTCATTAAGCTAACTTTTCCAATTCTTTCTGAGACAAGCTCTCATGAGTTTTCCTTTTGTTTTTTATTATTTCAGTGACAATACTCCCCAGAGCTTCACAGTGAGATATTGGGGACTGAGCTGCCGGGCCTCTGAAGGTGTTGATTTAATGTCATCACTCAGGGAATCTAAGAGAGACCCGGGGAGGCGGGACGGTCCATTGTGTCGCCTCTACTCATACATGATACACTGCATCTCCTCACCTCACTCTGTCCTGCAAAAAAGTATTCTCCACACTAAGTATAAAAAGATAATAGCGAGATAAAAGATACTAATAAAATCTTGCTCTATCTTACTCAATCCTTTAAAAAACATTAATATTTTATTCACTTCTCTCTTTCCTTTTTCTTTTTTTGGTGTATGATGTATGTGGTTGTATGTGTGCATGTGTATGTGCATGCTTGTAGAGGTCAGAGGTCAGAGGTCAGAGTTGAGAATTAGTATCCTCAATTAGTATCCATCTTACTCTTTTGAGCCAGGGTCTCTTTTTAGTTTGGAGCTTGCTTATCTACCCAGACTGGCTGGCCAACAAGCCCCAGGGATACTCCTGTCTTTGACTCCTAGTGCTAGGATCACAGGCACACAGCACTATGCCTGACTTTGTTCATTCGTGGTGCAAAGTATGTTACTGATTGAGCTGTCTTCCTGGCCTACATCTGTCCATTACCTGTTCAACCAGAGAGTAAGCTTCATGAGGGCAAATACCTTGTCTGCCTGTTTCCTCATAGCATCTCTTCCACTTAGAATAATGTTGAAGAAAGGG
The DNA here is from genome assembly GCF_004785775.1 of Grammomys surdaster. NCBI lineage: Eukaryota > Metazoa > Chordata > Mammalia > Rodentia > Muridae > Grammomys > Grammomys surdaster. Next base: position 17,540,101 of record NW_021604578.1, on the reverse strand, counting down.
TCTCAATAAATTCTGCGTGAATAAATTACATCTGGCAAGCAGTACAAAACTAATGTCTAGAAGAACATAAGATGTTGTATAACCTGGTGTGCAATGTATACAACTTGAAACTTGTCTAGTCTATCTCTTGTGTTTCAGTGAAGTTTTCCAGTGACTGACAAAGAAACTCAGTCACCAGTTACGTTTTGGCTCAAGTTAGCATTAAAAATTGTTATCAAAAATGTCTTGGGGTGCTCAATAGGTAATTGTCTATTATCTGAGCTGTTTGAGGCTAGAAGCTAAACATCACAACCAAAAGCAACTTAGGGGAGAAAAGAATTATTTCAGTTTGTGCTTTCAGGTCATAGTCCAGCACTGAGGGGAGCCAGGGTAGGAAGTCAAGCAGAAACTATGAAAGAATGTATTTCTGCTTCCCTTACTTCTTCATTCTCAGATAGCTTTCTTATGTAGCAAAAGGCTACCTGCCCCAGGATGATTCCCCCAACAGTGGGCTAGGCACAGCTGGACACAACTCCATCCGTCAATAACCAAATAATTCCTCACAGTCATGGCTGCAGGGCAATCTGATCTGATCAGTACCCCAGTTGAGACTTCCTTGGATGACTCTGGGTTGTGTCAAGTAGATAGATGAAGCTAGCTAGCATACTTGTCTTTACCATTGAAATTCAATCATGATAAATACCATTATGAGAAAGGTTTCTAGACAGTTAAAATTAGCTCTGCATCTTGGTAAATTTATTGCGTAAAAGGTTAAAGGTTAACAGTAACAGTCCCCTTGAAGTATAAGCCAATGCTGTACATTTACCACCATGCTCAGTTCTCCGAACCCTGAATTTTATAGAAGAGACCACAAACTAGTAAATAAAACACCAAAAAACCAAAACAGAAATAACAAACAGCAAGGTGGGGTAACAGGCCCAAGGTGGCACAGCTGGAAAGTTGTAGAGTTGGGAGACAGACTTTTTTTACATTTTCAAATTATCACATGCAGTGATCATAGCAACTATATAATATACAATTCTCTGTGAGAAAGAAATTTTTGGTTAGATTTTACTCTATTACATATCATAATCTGATACAGTTGTTCCTCTTTAACCAGTCACTCTAATAATAGACTAAGTTAATTGTATGCTTCTAGAATTATGGGCAAGAACTCTTTGTTTTTTTCTATTATACATAGTTTTCCTTCAGTAAGCTAAAAAATATTTTGTTAAAATTTGAAATTATAATATATTTATATAATTTCCTCCCCCCAACCCTCCCCATGTACCATCCTCCATGCTCTCATGCTCTGACTCAAATTCATGGCCTCTTTTTCTTTAATCATTGTTACACACACACACACACACACACACACACACACACACACGCCCCTCCCTAAATATAGAAAAACAATATGCACAGTCTTTATAATGTTACCTGTGTGTATGTTTCAGGGCTGACCACTTAGAGTCTGATGACCAATTGGTGGAGGCTCTTCTCTGGGTAAGGCCATTTCTTCCCCTCTCAGAACTCCCCAGTGACTTGTAGGTCTTTGTCTAGAGTTGAGGCCCTGAATCCTTCAGTAACTCTTATTCTTCAACTAGAAGAACTACCATGTAAGTAAATGTCACATTATATTTTAACTAACTAATTTGAAAAAAGAAACAAAACTAAAACCCAAAAGCAAACAAAACACCTCAAAAGAAACAAAACCACCCAAATCCAAAACACTAAACAAAAGCAGGAAAAGTTGTACATCTACTGAGAGGAAGGAGATGCTGTGTGTGTTTATGTGCATATGACCTTTATTTTTTCCTGTTGAGCTTCTTTCATTTTACTTGTAGACTTATTAAGACTGTTGGCTTGCTTTCTTCCCCAGATCTCTCATTTTAAAATGTGGTTTCCAGCTATGTGTTAATTTTAGTACCATTTTACTTCATTAAAATAATTGGCAACTTCCTTTAGTTCATCACAATGGGAGTTTACCTATTTTTAACTGTCTAAAACTCAATGTAGCGGTGCTATTTTTACTTGGAAAATAATTCTTCCTATGTTCTTTCTGAGAAATTTCCCCTATAAAGGTGGGTACTTACATCATTTCCATTTCACAGTGGAGAAGAGCCAGGGCTCCAAAAAGTTAAAGAACCCATAAGGGGTGTCTGAACATCAGCCCCAGCTCCTGCCTTACATCTGTGTCCTTGGTCATAAAACGGGTCAACCTTATGATATCTGTAAACTCTCAGCTCTGCCTCCTATTTATAGGCTGCCATCATCCTTCACAGCATTTAAAACATGATCAGACTGTCATAAAAAAAAAAGTTGTGCTTTTCCTCAGTGTTTGCCTAATTATGACTGGGTTACCTTCTTCTATCATGGCCCATCCTGTTTGGGAATGGCTGTAAGAGTGATACCTGGGAAAGGCATAGGAGACATCACCTCTCTTTTCTAGTGAGCATCCAGTAGTGCCTTACTCCTCATCTTGTCTCCCTGCACTCTCAGCATCCCTGCATTTGGGAGATGTTTCTTTGGCTCCTTAATGGCTCTTTCTGCTGGCTTGGCCGCTTTGATCCTTCCCTCCATGTTGCTTGCTTAAGGGCAGTAAATAGACCTCCAAAGAAGTAGATAGAAAGGCAAAGCTTATTGACACACTAGCAGCAAACTGACCAGCTGATAAAAAAAAGGTCAGAATTTTGGGGGTTTTCTCTAGAGAAGTACACATTAAAGTATGAATAGTCTGCTTGGGAAGGACAATACCATGTGGCATTTGTTTGAGAGCTCAGGCCTAGGCCTCTCTATTGTTGGTCTTCATTTCTTGTCCTGAGTCTTGAAATATCTTCTTTGTATAGATTCCTCCCAATTCCTCTTCTGAGGTTCCTGTGTATGCAAATTTTGCATAGGCAGGTCTGCCTAGCATGTCCAGTGCACACTTGACCTTCCTCCCCAAACTTCCCTCCTGGTAAGCATCTGCTTCAGCCTTTCAGTTAACGAATCTTCAATCCTCAGGCCTTGCCTTTCACTCCTCCGTTTTGCTCTCAGCTCATATCTAATCAGCTCTCACATCTGTCATAATATGTTCAGAAATCTGACCACTCTTCAAGTGTCACACCCATCATCCCAGTCTAAACTTCCTGCCTGTCTCCCTAGTTGTTGTAATAGTGTTACTCTTCCTTATACCACTTTCTTCCCCATGGACCAGCCAATGTAACTACTGCAGAATTCTGGTCCTCTTCTGATGGGAAGCCATCACTGATTTCTCAGTTCCAGAATCCTACATGATCTGGCTTCTCTCCCTGACCTTTGATCTCACCTCCAGCCATCTTCTCTTTGCTGCCCTCCAGTCTATCCATAGTGGCCTTCTCATAACTGCTTTGGTTCTTCATCTATCCAGAACACCACCCTCCCTGGCCCCTACTTCTGCTTTACCTCTCTGCTCAAAACCTCTACTAGAGGGTTTTCTATGACCTACATAAAATAATGCCCTTACCTAGGGCATGTTTATCATGGAGTCCCATTATGTAGAACAGTGTCATCACCTGGTACAAGGTGATAGGAAAAATTTGCTCTTGGTGAAAAAAAAAAGAATCAGTTAGTTCCAAGTAAGAAAATAGTTTTGGTTTTGTGATTTCTCCTTCAATGTCTTTGATTTAGTTCTGGGTTCCAGCACTACCTTGGTTAATATTTTTTTTTTATTGTCATGGGAAAGATAATTTTTATTAATTTACTTATCTATAAAATTAAGGGTTTCTCTATCTAGTGTGTAAGTATGTGACCACATTTTTCTGAGACTACATAAGTGGAGTGTTTCTGAAATTCAGAAAGTGCACACTGGGGCTTAAGCCACTTCTCCAGCTGTCTACCTGTGTTTGCAGTGCTGGAGACTGCACATTTCTTCAACACCATCTACTCACTCTGGAATAGTTCTTCCTCCTCAGCATATTATGTACTTGTCTTCATATGAGAAATAGTTGTGTGATATGTTGCCAGGCATAAGCTAATATTGACAGGACACAAAGTTGTCATACAATGTACATTAAAATATCAAAGAGGATTCAAGATTACCTGTAAAATAATATGGCTATACTAATCTTCATTTTGCTATGTTTACTTGAGTAGAGAAGATGTACATGAGTGTAGTGGGCATTATTATAACTCAAGGAACACTCTTGTGGAGTGTCTTGCCAGTGAATTCCCATGGTTTCATTACTGTGTTGGAAAATTGATTGGTTCAAAACCACTGGTATTATCATTGTATTGCTAGAGGGAAGAGATGTGTTCTCTGACTTAATAGTTTATATAGGTTGAAAGACAGAATTATGAGTTCATACATGTGTGTGGTAGATGCTTGCATGGTATCTTAATAAGGGTTTTATTGTGAAGAGATACCATGACTATGCAACTCTTATAAAGGAAAGCATTTAATTGAGTCTGGCTTACAGTTTAGAGGTTTAGCCTATAATTATCATGGCTGGAAGTGTGGAAGTGTCTTAGTTAGGGTTTTACTACTGTAAACAGACATCATGACCAAGGCAATTCTATAAGGATAACATTAACTTGGGGGTGGCTCACAAGTTCAGAGGTTCAGTTCATTATCATCAAGGTGGGATCATGGCAGTGTCCAGGCAGGCGTATCACAGAAGGAGCTGAGAGTTCTACATCTTCATCTGAAGGCTTCTAGAAAAAGACTGGCTTCCAGGCAGCTAGGATGAAGGTCTTAAAGTCCATGCCCACAGTCACCTACCTACTCCAACAAGGCAACATCTCTAAATAGTGCCACTTCCTGGGACAAGCGTATTCAAGTCATGACAGGCAGCATGCAGGCAGACATGGTGCTGCTGAATGAGCTGAGAGTTCTACATCTGGATCTGCAGGAAGCAGTTAGAAACAGTGAGCCAGTAGGCTAAGCTTAAGCTTCAGAGATCTTAAAGCCCAACCACAGTGACATGCTTTCTCCAAAAGAGCCATATCAATTCCAGCAGTGCTGTACCTCCTAAGAGTGCCACTCCTAGTGAGCCTATAGAGATATTTTTATTTAAGCCATCAGATTTGGTATGGTTGGTACTTGAGATTCAGGCTGGAATAGGTATGGACTGTGATTATTTGAAAGTTTGCTTCATAGAGAAAGGAGACTTGACCTGTGTGTGTGAAGATTCTTTACTCTCGAGATGCTGTTTATACAGAATGATTTTCTTCTCCTCTTTCCATTGGCCTAGTGTGATGGCACCTTGAATGGTACTAAGAATCAGATGTTTGTGCTAGCCCTTTATGAATAAGCCCTCTGGGAATCATCCTATTTCACACGGGTCATCTGATTCTGTTTGGGATGTGAATCAATACAACCACATAATAATTTTTACTTTTAATTGGGACCTCTCTAGATTATAATTATTTTTGTCCAATAAGGTATACAGGGTGCTGCACCTTTTACCAAAAGATGAACTTGGTATCTGACCAAAGGAGACAGAGTTAAATTTCTAAATTCTGAACATTTTGGTTGAAGTCCTTTGACTTGCTGTGGTGCTTTGTTGGCCCCAATAGATTAATGTGTTTGAATGTTTGGCCCATAGGGAGTGGCACTATTAGGAGGTATGGCCTTTTTGAAGTAGATGTGGCTTGTTGGAGGGAGTACGTCACTGTAAGAGCAGGCTTTGAGGTCTCCTATGCTTAAGCTCTGCCCAGTGTGGCACACAGTCTTCTGGGTGCCTGCAGATCAAGGTGTAGAACTCTGAGTTCCTTCTCCAGCACCATGTCTACCTTTACTCTGCCATGCTTCCCACCACGATGATGTTGGATTAAATCTCTGAAACTGTAAGTTCAGCTCCAATTAAATGTTTTCCTTTATACAAGTTACCTTGGTCAGGAGGATAACTACATTCAGGAAAACACAGGAGATAATTAATTCCATACAGCAAAAGCAAGGGAAGTTCCCCCCGCCCTCATACCACCAACATCAAAAATAACAGGGAATAACAATCATTGCTCATTATATTTGTCAACATCAATGGACTCAATTCCCTAATAAAAAGAAACAGGCTAACAGAATTGATGCAAAAACAGGCTCCATCATTCTATTGCATATAAGAAACACACTGCAGCAATAAAGATAGACATTACTTCAGAGTAAAAGGCTGGAAAAAATTGTTCAAGCAAATAGACCCAAGATACAAGCTGCAGTAACCATTCTAATATCTAATAAAATAGATTTTCAACCAAAATTAATCAAAAGAGACAAGGAAATCTACCAAGATGATATCTCAATTCTGAACATCTATGCTCCCAAACAGAAGGGCATCTAATTTTGTAAACATTGATAAAGCTTAAATTGCACATCAAAACCCACACATTAATAGTAGGAGACTTCAACACCCCACTCTCACTAATTGACAGGTCATCCAGACAAAAACTAAACAGAAATAACAAAACTAATAGACATTATGAATCAAACGGACCTAATGGACATCTATAGAATATTTCATCCAAATACAAAAGAATTTACCTTCTTTTCAACACCTCATGGATCCTCTGTCAAAATTGACAATATACTTAGTTACAAAGCAAGCCTCAAGAGAGATAAGAAAATTGAAATAATGTCTTGTATCTTATTAGATCACCATGGACTAAAGCTGGACTTCAACAACACCAGAAACACCAGAAAGCCTACAAACTCATGGAAATTGAACAACTCTCTACTCAATGATCTCTGGGTCAGGGAAGAAATAAAGAAAGAGATTAAAGACTTTTCTAGAATTCAATGAAAATGAAGGCACAACATACCCAAATTTATGGGACAAATTTAAAGCAGTCCTAAGAGGAAAGTTCATAGACTAAGTGCCTCCATACAGAAATTAGAAAGTTCTCATATTATCATTTTATAAGGTATACCTGAAACTTCTAGAAAAAAGAAGCAAGCACACCAAAGAGGAGCAGAAGGCAGGAAATAATCAAAAGCAGGGCTGAAATCAATCAGTAAAAAACAAAGAAAACAATACAAAGAACCAATGAAACCAAAATCTGGTTCTTTGAGAAAATCAACAAGATAGACAAACCCTTTGCCAAATTAACTAAAACGCAGAGAGGCAGTATCCAAATCAACAAAATCAGAAACAAAAGAGCGATATAACAACATATATTGAGGAAATCCAAAGAATCATTAGGTCTTACTTCAAAAGCCTGTATTCCACAAAATTGAAAAAGCTTAATGAAATGGATGATTTTCTAGACCATTACCACTTACCAAAGTTAAATCAAGATCAGGTAAACTATTTAAACAGCCCTATAACCCCCAAAGAAATGGAAGAAGTCATTAAAAGTCTCCCAACCAAAAAAAAGCCCAGAGCCAGATGGTTTTAGTGCAGAATTCTACTAGACTTTCAAAGAAGAGCTAATACCAATACTCCTCAAACTATTCCAAAAAATAGAAACAGAAGGCACAGTTCCAAACTCATTCTATAAAGCCACACTGATACCAAAACCACACAGAGACTCACCAAAGAAAGAGAACTTCAGAACAATTTCTATTATGAGTATTGATGCAAAAACACTAAATAAAATACTCAAAAACAGAATTCAGGAACACATCAAAAATATCATCCATCATGAAGAAGCAGGCTTCATCTCAGGGATACAGGGATGATTTGATATATGAAAATCCATCAACATAATCCACCATATAAACAAACTGAAAGAAAAAAATCACATGATCATCTCATTAAATGCTTAAAAGCCTTTGACAAAAATCCAACACCTTTTCGCTTTAAAATTATCAGAGAGATCAGAGATACAGGGTACATACCCAAATATAATCAAAGCAATATACAGCAAGTCAATAGCCAACATCAAGCTACACTGGGAGAAACTTAAAGCATTTCCATTAAAATCACAAACAAGACAAGGCTGTCCACTCTCTCCTTATCTATTCAATATAATACTTTAAGTTCTCGCCAGATCAATAAGACAGCTAAAAAGGAGACCAAGGGGATACAAATTGGAAAAGAAGAAGTCAAATGATCACTCCTAGCAGATGATATGATAGTATACATAAGTGACCCCCAAAATTCTACCAGAGAATGCCTACAGCTGATAAACAGCTTCGGCAAAGTGGTTGGGTACAAAATTAACTCAAAGAAATCAGTAGCTCTCCTTTATACAAATGATAAACTGGCTGAGAAAGAAATTATGGAAACAACACACTTTACAGTAGCCATGAATAATATAAAATATCTTCGTATAACTCTTACCAAGTAAGTAAAATTTTTGTATGTCAAGAACTTCAAATCCCTGAAGAAAAAAATTGTAGAACATATCAGAAGATGGAAAGATCTCCCATGCTCATGGATAGGCAGGATTAACATACTGAAAATGGCCATGTTATCAAAAGCAATCTACAGATTCAATGCAATCCCCATCAAAATTCCAACACAATATTTTATAGACCTTGAAAGAACAATTCTCAACTTCATAGGGAAAAATAAACAAACCCGGGATAGCAAAAACAATCCTGAACAATAAAAAAAAAAAAAAACTTCAGGAGGAATCCCTGACCTCAAACTATACTACAGAGCAATAGTGATAAAAACTGCATGGTATTGGTACAGAAACAGATACACTGATCAACAGATTTGAATCGAAGACCTAGAAATAAACTCATATGCCGATGGACATTTGATTTTTATCAGAAAACTGGGAATAGTTCTACCTCAAGACCCAGCTATACCACTACTGGGCTTATACCCAAAAAGATGCTCCACCATCCCACAAAAACACTTGCTCAACTATGTTCATAGCAGCTTTATTCATTATAGCCAGGAACTAGAAATACCCTAGATGTCTCTCAACTGAAGAATGGATTTAAAAAAATTACATTGTACATCTATACAATGGGATACAATTCAACTATTAAAAACAAAGACACCATGAATTTTGCAGTAAATGGATGGATCTTGAGAATATCATCCTGCTTAGTCCCAAAAGGACAAGCATGGTATATGTACTCACTGATAAGAGGATATTAGCCATAAAACACAGGATACCCATGTTACACTCCACAGACCAAAAGAAGCTAAACAAGAAGGAAGGCCCAAGCAAGGATGCTTGAGTCTTACTTAGAAGGGGAAATAAAATAGTCTTAAGAGTCAGGTGGAGGGAGGGAACTGGGTGGGTAAGGAAGTGGGGAAGGGAATGGGAGGAGTTCAGGTGTGGGGAAGGAGAGCAGGGATGGCCAGATGGCCATGAGAATGAATGGAAATCTGCAACTGACAGGGGTGAGGAGGTAGGGGGCATCTCCAGGAAGAGACAGAGACCTGGGATAAAGGAGGTGCCTAAGACTCAATGGGTGTGTCCTTAGCTGTGACTCACAGCACTGGGGATATGATACCTGAAGAGGTCACCTCCTGTAGCCAGGCAGGAACCCCAATGGAGTGATGCAGACACCAACCTACCCACAAAACTTTAAAATTGTATCCTGTCTACAAGAAATACAGGGGCAGAGAATGGAACACAGACTGAGGGAAAGGCCAATCAATAACCAGCCCAACTTGAGACCCATCCCATGGGCAAGCATCAATTTCTGACAGTATTAATGATACTGTTATGCTTGCAGACAGGAGTCTAGCACGGCTGTCCTCTGAGAGGCTCTGCCCTGTAGCTGACTCAGACAGGTGCAGACACCCACAGCCAAACAGTGGCTGGAGCTTGGGGACCCTTATGGAAGAATGGGAAGAAGGATTGTGGGCCCCTAAGGGGATAGGAACTCCACAGGAAGACCAACAGAATCAACTAACCTGTGCACTTAGGGCTCTCAGAGTCTGAACCATCAACCAAAGAACATACAGGGCTGGACCTAGGCCTCCCCACACATATGTAGCAGATGTGCAGCTTGGTCTTCATGTTGGTCCCAAACAACTGGAGTGGGGACTTTTGTAAGAGCTGTTGCCTGTAAGTAGGATATGTTCTTCTACCTGGGCTGCCTTGTCTGGTCTCAGTGGGAGAGGGTATGCCTAGCTTCTCTGAGACTTGATGTGCCAGGATAGGGGGATATCAAGGCTAGACAGCTGTTCAGAAGAGAAGGGGAGGAGGAGTTGGGGAAGGAATGTGGGATGAGTGACCAGGAATGGGGCAGTGAGTAGGATATAAAGTGAATAAGTAAAAAAAAAAATTAATTAAAAAATTAGTTATGTTGGTCATGGTGTCTCTTCACAGCAATGGAAACCCTAACGAAGACACTTGAACTCTTGCTTGTCTATTCTTGTTGTTGCATACTTGTGTCCTAAATAAGTCAGTGGACATTATAGTGTAATTCCCAAATTGGGACATTGTGCCGAGCGCAATAGTACACTGTGACTAATTGATTCATGGACAGTTTGTTTAGCCAAGATTGGGGAGGCAGACATGAGCTATTACAGAGGTGTTACAGAGATGAAGTGAAGGGATGCTAGTCAGTGGTCCCTCACTGTCTGTAGGGGATGGCTCCAGGAATCCTGTCTCACCTGCCACGAACACCAAAGTCTGCAGATGTTCAAATTACTTACATAGAAGGGTTTGGTATTTGCATATAACATATGCACACACTCCCTATACATTTCAAATCACCTACCAATTATTTACAATACATAATATACATTGTAAGCTGTTATGCTGTACTCTTTGGGGATTTGCAAATACAAAGCTCAGTACAGATGCATTCTTTAAACAGCTTTGTTTGTCTTAAAACAGGGTCTCACTATGTAGCTCAGAGTGGCTGTGAACTCATGATCCTCCTGCCTCAGGCTCCTCTGAGAGCTGGGGATAGGCACATGGTCCCATATTTATTTTATTTTCTGAATAATTTTGACCCAAGTTTGATTGAACCCATGGATATAAAGACTGTACATTAAGAGAGCCAACTATTACTTTGTTCATGAATTTCTGCCATAGACCATAATGAGCTTCCTGCTGTTTGCTAGACTTACCATTTTGGTCTTTTTGAGGGTCCTGCCCTAGACTGTAGGGAATGTCTTATTGTTGTCTCTGTTAGTGCCACGCTGGGTGGCAATGTGGGTACCTGGGTTATTCCTAGCATTGCCTTTGAATTAGGAATTCGAATCATAGGAAAGTCCTTGCAAAGATAGTCTCTTAGTGTCTTCAGATCCTCTCATTGCCATAAAAGAATTAAACCATGTCTAGGCTCCACGAAGAGACTGTAAGGTTCTAATAAACTCAGAGTGGATTAGAGGGATACAGATCCTTAGAGAGAAAAGGCAAGAAAGCGTCAGACTAGCCTCCCGACCAAAGGCCACGGGGCCCATCAGGACACCAGCTGCTGCACGAAGCAAATTAAAGGCTTAGGCAGCATCACCCAGTGCACACGTGTGTTTGAAGAACTGCATTTACTTAGTGTGATACATTTTCTTTATAAACCTTTCATCAGCTAAAAATGTGAAGAGATGCTTCAAAGCATCAGGCCACCCCAGCAGCCGGGGCTGTGCCTGGAAGCTGCTCCTCCTCATTTGGCTCCGAGCTTTTGGCTTGAATGCAGAGCTTCAGATTAGCTAGCCAATTACGGAGCTGATACTCTGTGTGCCCCTCCAGGGATTTCCCTTCAGACGCTCATGGAAACATTTTGTTTTCCCTGGAAGAACAGTTTGGTCAGCCTTTGGGTAACCACCTTTTATAGTCTGTGCCAGAGTTTGGATTGATCTCTACAGCCCGGACAAGCCCTTTCTTCCTCGCTGTTCTAGTACAGGGTGTTCCTGCTGGTGATTTATGGGGAGCACGTCATGCCTTCTAACCTGGTGACCATACTGTTACTGAAAACAAAGGTGTTTCTCGAAGTGGTTACCTCTTTATGCACATTCATAAATGTGTGCATGTGTATTTTTACTTTGCTAAAGAACAGGGAGGTACTTTTTTTTTTTGAGAAACCTCTAGGATTAGGCAGTGTTCTTATGATTCCAGTTATAAGCCCTAGCATCTGGGGCTTATTTATTACTTAATGACTCAGATTGACACCTCTCTGAGCTAGACTTTCGTGTATGCAGCAGAGACAATGGCCAATTCCATCACAGATGAATTATGCCTCCAAATCTGATGGTTGCCACAGGTGAAAGGCTGTGGTTGAGATCACAGGTCCAGTGCTTAGGCCATCTTAAGAATGATTGTCTTGGAGGGGTTAGATCAAAGGGCACATGATCTCAGTTCAGTGTTGCAGGATTTGTTAGGTCTTACCAAGTAAGAGGTAAAGTATGAACTGCAACTAAAACAAACTCCATTGCTACCTGTACTGTCCCCACCACCACCTGTACTGTCTCCACTGTCACTTGTACTGTCCCCACTGCCACCTGTTCTGCTCCTACTGCTACCCACTTTCCTGTGCCGAGAAAGGCAAACTTCTCACTTCTTTGGTGGTAGTGTGTGATATTTTTCTTTTGGTCTGAGCTTCTGAACCCTACATTGAACCGCTCCTGCTAACAAACCAAGTGGAGCGATGGATAGCTTGGTACCAAGAGCAGTAGTGTTTCCAGTAGTGAAACAGATGTGTTTCCCTGTAGTGATTACACACTCCAGCCGAAGCATCTTAAGGAAGAAAGGGTTTATTTTGGCTCACAGCTCCAGAGGACTAGAGTCTGTAATGACAGGACTACAAGCAGGTGGCTTGTAGTACAAAGCTGGCTGATCACATATTAGCAGTATACAGGAAGCAGAGAGAGCAAGCAGGAAGTGATGCAATCACATAAACCTCAATCCCACCCCCAAGGAAGGACTTCTTCAGCAAGGCTGAACTTCTTTTTTCTGGTATTATTTATTTACATTTCAGATGGTATCCCCTTTCCCCACCCCACCCCCATTAATCCCCTATCCCATCCCTCCTCCTCGTTTTTTTGCTTTTATACCATTTAAATTACATGCAAGTATTAAGGTCAGTTCTAGGTTGAAGAACTAGAAATATAATAGATGCAAATAGTCAAGGAACAAGCAAGACAATAAACCTAGATAGTCAAAGAACACACACGACAATAAACAGAGTCCTGTGATCACTATTTCTAAGGGCTTATCAGGATGACCAGAATATTTGAGCCTACTTCCCTGTCCTGGCCCAAAGTCATTTTCATGCCTGAAGCCTACTTCTTTGTTCTAGCTTAAGATTTAGATTCCTGCCTGTAATTACTTCTTTGTTCTAGCCTAAGATTTAGATTTCTGCCTGAAATTCTTTCTTTGTTCTAGCCTAATGTCAGACTCCTGCCTGCAGTCCATTTCCTTTTCCTTGGCCTATGTCAGATTCCTTCCAAGCAGCCCCTTTCCTTGTCCTTAGCCAATGTCAGATTCCTGCCAAGCAGCCCCAAAAGCTCTCCACATCTCCCCCTTTTTATTTCATAAGCAAGACTGAGCCTGTCTTAGGTCATTTTGACAAGAATGCCTTCCTTACCTGTCATGGAATATGCATTATCAAAAGCTATGCATTTATATCTTAGGTTGGTAAGGCTCTGTGCAGAATCTTACTGGTACTTGGCTTGCCAATCAGTTAAATTAATAACTCTGTCTGGGGGTTCATTTTTGGTTTCAAGCCATGTACTTTGGATGCCAACCTGTTGATGTAGTTAGCGACAAGCTTTAACATGATGAGCAGGGATAAAAGTATTCCCAGGACAAAAGGGGCTAGCATGATCAAGCTATATATGCCATTCCTGAGGTTTGACCAAAATGGAAATACTGACCTCAAGCCCCGGGTAATTTTATCATCATTATCTGCAGCATCAAAGCTTAGCAGAGCAGCATTCTTTAAATTCACAATCTCACTATACAATGTTAAAACATCCAGAGAGGTGTTAGAATTATGGCAAATACCTTACAAGTGTCTTTAAACTTTTTTTTCTAATTATTATGACTATCATTGTAACTTTTAGAAGTAACACCACTCCAATGGTATTTGTCATGACACTTGAGATGGCTCCTAACTCTTAAACTGTGTACCTCCTTCTGACAATTTGAATAGGATATAGAGCATCATTCTGTTGTTCTAAACACCTATATAAATCCTTTTGTATACTCAACACAATAGTGACTTTTTTTTTTGCTAGATGATTAAAAAAAGTAGCTGTCTTAACTTCTTGTGTTAAAGCAACTGCAGAAGCAGTGATGCTAGCAATTAATGTAATTAAAGCTGTTATACCAGCAATAATGAAGCCCACTACCCTCTTGCTTCTGCTTAAAGCCTAATCCAGTTCTTCCAGTACTTCCAAGTTTTTTTCAGAGAATCAAGGTTTTCTAATACTCAGGGTAATAAGACAAAAGCTGGTTGATAGACCCCCGTAATAGACATGCCATGTTTCTACACACTAATACAATTAGATAGTGTACAATCAATGCAACTTACAATAAATAATGTAGGAAGACAAAACCAATTTTAGCTTGACAATTAAAAGAGCCTTAACACTTACACTAACCCTTGTTTGAAATCCAGATCCTATCCCAACTTTATCTCTTGCTGTCATAACATCATAGAGAACTGCAGCTAATTTTTAAATATGTTTCTGAAAATGTCCAGATCCAGCTTTCCAAATGAAGACTGTTATTTCCAATATTGGATTGATTTCTAGACCAGTCCATGATTGAGTCTGAATAACTGGTCACCTATAAGAAAAATACAAGAGTCATTATAATTTCTCTTTTTGATTCTCTGTCTCATAGGTCTAAAAACTTGAGGCAAGGCAGCTTGTCCCATCTGGGATATAGGCAAGCAAAGGTGGGTCAGGAACATATGTCCAATACAGCTTCCCAGTCACCATTGTCAGGGTACTCAGCAAGCTCACAAGTCAGCATCATTCTTTGTCTCAGCAACAGCATGTCTCACCAATCATTCTGGCAGCCACCATGCCCTGTCAGCATCCTGCAGAAAAAACACAAACATGCTCTCTTCCCCATATTAGATACCTGGTCAGAATCATGCCATATACCAGTAAGTGGATCCTTTCTTTTCACCTATGCATAAGTATGCCTAGTTGTAGGGTGCCATAGACACTTAGCAGAAAGTTCCTTGGCATCCAGGTTTTAAAAAATTTAATATAACAAGCACATGATTTAAATAAATTTGTGGTATATGAGGGTATACCTCCCCCTTTTTTTATTTTATGAGGATATTATTTTAAAGTTCCATGGGCCCCTTCTACAATACCTTGTCCTTGAGGATTATAAGGACTCCCCATAATAAATTGTTGACAAAAAGTCTCAACTGCTCAACTACAATTGCCAGTTCCATTATCTGTTTTTTTTATTGGATATTTTATTTATTTACCTTTCAATTGTTATCCCCTCTCCCCATTCCCCCCCAAAACCCCTTATCCTATCCCCTTCCTCCTACTTCTATGAGGGTGTGCCCCCACATATCCACACATTCCCGCCTCCCTACTCTCGAATTACCAACACTAGGGCATCCAAACTTTCAGGGACCAAGGTCCTTCTCTCCCACTGATGACTGACAAGGCCATCCTCAACTACCTATACAGGTGGAGCCATGGGTTCCTCCCTTTGTGTTCCCAGGCTGGAGGTTTAGACTCTGAGAACTCTGGTTGGTTGGTATTGTCACTCTCCCCATGGGGCTGCCAGACCCTTCAGCTCCCTCAGTCATCGCTTTAACTCCTCCTTTGGGGACCCTGTGATCAGTTCAATGGTTAGCTGTGAGCATCTGCCTCTATTTATGTCAGGCACTGGGAGAGCCTCTCAGGAGACAGGTATGTCAGGCTCCTGTCAGCATGCACTTCCTGGTATCTACAGTAGTGTCTGCATTTGGTGACTACACATGGGGTGGATTCCCAGGTAGGGCTGTTTTCAGAGAGTCCCTCCTCCAGTCTCTGTTCCACACTTTGTCTCTGTACTTGCTTTCATGAGTATTTTGTTACTCCTTCTAAGGACCAAAGCACCCACACTTTGGTCTTCCTTCTTTTTCTTGAGTTTCATGTGGACTATGAGTTGTATCTTAGGTACTTAGAGCTTTTGGGCTAAAATCCACTTATCAGTGAGTGCATACCATGTGTGTTCTTTTGCAATTGGGTTATTGGGTTGCCTCACTTAGGATGATATTTTCCCAGTTCCATCCATTTGCCTAAGAATTTCATGAATTCATTGTTTTTAATAGCTGAGTAGTACTGCATTGTAAGATGTACCACATTTTCTGTATCCATTCCTCTGTTGAAGGACATCTGAGTTCTTTCCAGCTTCTGGCTATTATAAATAAGGCTGCTGTGAACATAGTAGAGCATGTGTCCTTGTTATATGTTGAAACATCTTTTCGGTATATGCCCAGGAGTGGTATAGTTGGGTCCTCAGGTAATAAATACTATGTTCAATTTTCTGAGGAACCGCCAGAATGATTTCCAGCATGGTTGTATCAGCTTGCAATCCTACCAACAATGGAGGAGTGTTCCTCTTTCTCTACATCCTCACCGGCATCTGCTATCACCCGCATTTTTAATCTTAGCCATTCTGACAGGTATGAGATGGAATCTCAGCGTTGCTTTGATTTGCATTTCCCTGATGTCTAAGGATGTTGAACACTTCTTTAGGTGCTTCTCGGCCATTTGAGTTTCCTCAGTTGAGAATTTTTTCTTTAGCTCTGTACCCCATTTTTAATCGGTTATTTTAATTGTTTAGAGTCTAATTTCTTTAGTTCCTTGTACACATTGGATATTAGCCCTCTATCAGATGTAGGATTGGTAAAGATCTTTTCCCAATCTGTTGGTTGCTACATGTCTTATTGACCATGTCCCTTGATTTACAGAAGCTTTGCAGTTTTATGAGGTCCCATTTGTCAGTTCTTGAACTTAGAGTATAAGCCATTGGTGTTCTGTTCAGGAACTTTCGTCCTGTGCCCATGTGTTCGAGGCTTTCCCCCATTTTCTCTTCTATTAGTTTCAGTGTATCTGGTTTTATGTGGAGGTCTTTGATTCACTTGGACTTGAGCTTTGTACAGGGAGATAAAATTTGCATTCTTCTACATGGTGACCTCCAGTTGAACCAGCACCATTTGTTGAAAATGCTGTCTTTTTTCCACTGTATGGTTTTAGCTTCTTTGTCAAAGATCAAGTGACCATAGGTATGGGGGTTGATTTCTGGGTCTTCAAGTATATTCCATTGATCTTCCTGCCTGTCTCTGTACCAGTACCATGCAGTTGTTTTTTTGTTTTTTTTTTTTAAAATAACTATTGCTCTATAGTACAGCTTTAGGTCAGGGATGGTGATTCCCCCAGAAGTTGTTTTATTGTTGAGAATAGTTTATACTATCCTGTATTTTTTGTTATTCCAAATGAATTTGAGAATTGCTCTTTGTATCTCTGTGAAGAATTGATTTGGAATTTTGATAGGGATTGCATTAAGTCTGTAGATTGCTCTCAGCAAGATGGCCATTTTTACTATATTAATCCTGCCAGTCCATGAACATGAGAGATCTTTCCATTTTCTGAGATCTGCTTCGATTTCTTTCTTCAGAGACTTGAAGTTCTTGTCATACAGATCTTTCACTTGCTTGGTTAGATTCACACCAAGGTATTTTATATTATTTGTGATTATTGTGAAGGGTGTCATTTCCCTAATTTATTTCTAAGCCTGTTTTGCCTTTGAGTAGAGGAAGGCTACTGATTTGTTTGAGTTAATTTTATATTCAGCCACTTTGCTGAAGTTGTTTATCAGGCTTAGGACTTCTCAGGAGGCGGTTTTAGGGTCACTTAAGTATATTATCATATCATCTGCCAATAGTGAAATTTTGACTTCTTCCTTTCCAATTTGTATCCCTTTGACTTCCTTTTGTTGTCTAATTTCTCTGGTTAGGACTTCCAGTACTGTATTGAATAGGTAGGGAGAGAATGAGCAAAGGCTGCACCTTTAAAGATTCTATAACCTCTTCAAACAGCACCACCAACTGCAGACCGAGTGATCACATACACGAGTCTGTGAGAGACATTCTCTTTCAGTGTGTAATGAAGCCCTGTTGCTTAAGCATTAATGATCTCTGATCCACCTCTTTTATTGATTCATCAATCCTGCTGTACACTCATTCTTATAGCATTTATGAACTATCTGCAACATAGTGTTTGGTGCTAGACAACTGTGATGAATGATACTACCCTTTTAGGCTGAGGATATAATAGCACACCCAGAAAACCATGGAGACACAAATACTAATTCGTAAGAGTAAGTTAGTTGTTTTGTAAGATAGCTGGATCAATAATAATTTAAAGTGAAAGTTTGTTCTCTATACACTAAAAATGAATCCTAGAAGTGAAAATGGACGATAGTGCTTTATTCAGTGTAACAATATGTTATACAATTATACATCATTTAAAACACTGTGAAATAATTGCGTAAGGAAGTAAGGGAGATTAAGATGCTCATGAGGAGATAAATCCAAACAGGTAGATGCACGTGTCACAGTTTTCGCCAGAGAGTCATAGAAACACCTGGAACTGCCCAGCGTTATAAGTTTATTATAATGCCAATGGATTCCAACTATCCTTACTTGGAATAAAACCATGTAAAATTCATATGAAAATAAATGTCTTTTGAAATGGTGCAGAAAATAAAGAGGCACAAAGAAAGAATAGTAGGTACTTTTCTTATTAGATATCAATATACTTGATAAAGCCACTATTTTAAAAGAAGACAACATGGTATTGACCCAGAATAAACAAATCAGTTGAACACAGATTCTAGGAGCTACTTCAGCATATATGAACAACTATTGTTTAATGGAAGTGGTCCTTCAGTGCAGTAGGAAATGAGTGAAACTTTTAATAAGCTGGTGTAAATAGCCTTCTGCAAAAGTTGAAACATTTCATGAAAAGTACAATATTAAAGACGAGTGGCTTGAAGATTTAAACATCTGCAGTGAGGTAATAAATATTTTAGAAGAAAACCTATATAAGTAGCCAAAGATTGGGAGAGACCAGCACTGTAACCAGTTCAAGGAAGCCTGAAAGCACTATAAATTATAGCTAATATAATTATGACAAGCACATCAGTTAGGGTGTGTAGACATTTTCACAGCATGGCGAGGGGTGACTGTTTATAATACACAAGCAGGAGTGAGAATCAAAGAGAATGAAATGGCCTCCCAATATGTGGACAGGAATGGAAACAGTTAACATACTGAAGAACCAAATCTCGTGTTAGAGAAATGAAAACTGGGGTAACATAAGGTAAAATGAAGTGTCATATGTGTTAGAACTGAAAGTACTAAAAAGTGCAATAACATCTATTCCAGTAGAGCAGGCAGGAGTAAGGGTTTCTCAGTTCACTTTATTGATAGAAATGCAAATTGGGATTTGTGTGAGTGTGTGTGTGTGTGTGTGTGTGTGTGTGTATGTGTGGTATGTGTGTGTGGTGTGTATGTAGTGTGTGTTTGTGAAGGTGTGTGCATGTATGTATACATATGAAGTGTGTGTGTAGTGTATGTGTCTGTGTTTGTGTGTGTATGGTGTATATGTTTGGTGTGGTGTGTATGTGGTGTGTGTGGTGTATGAGAGTAGTGGTAT
>NW_021604578.1:17516132-17520616 GCF_004785775.1 Grammomys surdaster | reverse complement strand
ATTGCATATGCTAGGCAGATGCTTTGCCACTGAGCTGTACCCCACTGTCAGTCTTTTGAAAGCCTCTTGGCAGTATTTATAAAAATTAAACAAATGGTCCTTCCCATTCCATGTTCCCTGTCTACTTTCCTGGCTTCTGTGGTTACCTCAGGTTAGATATTAAGTCTAAAGATTCAGAGCTGGGAGCCACAAATAAGCATGAACATGTGGCATTTGGCATTTCTCTTTCTGGGTCTGGGTTACCTCTCTCCGAATACTTTCCAGTTTCATCCATCTTTCTCCAAAGTTCTTGATTTCATTTTTTAAATCAGATGAATAGTATTTCATAGTGTATGTACCACACTTTCATGATCCATGAATCAGATGAAGGACATCTCTGTTGTTTCCATTTCCATTGTGAATAGAGCAGCAATGAACATGGATGAGTGACATCTGTGGCTTTGGGCATGTGCCCAGGCATGCTGTAGCTGGGTCATATGGTAGATCTGCTTTTAGTTTTTTGAGAGGAGATTCTCTGCACTGATCTCAATAGTGGCTGAACTAGTGTGCAATCCCACCAACAGAGAGTGAAGATTCCCTGCTCTCCTCATCCTCACTAGCACTTGTCAGTTGTCTGCATCTTAGCCATTGTGACTTTGGTAAGATGAAATCTCACAATACTTTTAATTTGTAATTATCCAATTGCTAAGGATGTTGGACATTTTTTTGGAGATGTTTACTAGCTGTTTTCCTTTCTTCTCTTGAGAACTCTCAGTTCAGACCACAGCCCATTTTTAAATTGGGTTCTTTGTGTTCTAGATATTAACCCTGTATCAGATGTATAGCTGGCAGAGTCTCTGTCTGAGGGAAGGAGAGGAAAGGGTAGAAGTGATGTAAATATAGTACTTATGTTTAAACTCAAAAATCAACTTAAAAAGCTTACTTAAAATGAAATAGCTACCCTTTAAATTACTAGTCCAAAAACTAGAAACCCAACAGCTACAAAGCAGAAGGAAATGATGAGGGAAGGTTTGTTGCAATGTTGTTTCTATTGCAACAAAGGAAAAATAAAACAGAAAACAGTTGGCTGGAAACCAAAAGGCAAATGATTGGTTTTATATTGAAATATCTCTTCTACCAATCTTATGCAACAGTTAAAATAATTAGAGTGTACCAGACTGCCTTGGGGAGGGACCGGCATGAAGTTTGACAGAGGACAATCAAGATTAATAGACAGGATAAGGGGACTTGGAAGTGAACAGCAGGAATGGTGATAGTAGTGAGGATGGTAAGAGACAGGTGTGTGTGCGTGCGTATGTGTGTGCGTGTGTGTATGAGAATATGTGTGTGTAAAAGACATTGTGCTGGGGATTGTGACACATGGCTATCATGCCAAACTATAGAAGCTAAGACAGGAGGATTGAAATGTAATTTTTAGGGCATCCTTGGATATTCAATGAAACATGAGACTTTGTCTTAGTCATAACAACAACAATAGCAACAGCAGCAGCAGGAGCAACAATAGGAGAAAAATAAAACAAGGAAAAAGAAGAAAGAAAGGCATGTTTGATTGAGGCAGTCTTTGGAACTGATGGTTTTGGAGCTGGAGTGTTTCCCACGTGGATTAGCGTGGATGGGAAAGGCAGCTCAGGCAGAAGACCCAGCCTCCCAAATTGCTGGGATTGCAGACTTGTACAACCGGGCTTCATGCTTGTCTCTTCAAAATTATTTATTATTATTGTGCTGTGTGTGTATGTGTGTGTGTGTTCACGCACGTGTGTGCTAGTGCGCGCCCCGCTTGTGCATATAAAGGTACTCACATAGTTCTTTCCTTCCTCCTGATAAACTCAGCTCACCAGGCCTGCTCAGCAAGCACCTTTACCCACTGAGCCATCTTGCCAGTCCTGACTTTTCATATAATAATAATGTTGTAATTATCTTTCTTAAAAACTGAAAACAGATCTTTTCCATACAGTATTTTCTGATAATGGTTTTTCTTCTGCAGATTCCTTCCAGATTCTCTGCACCTCCCCACCCACCCAAATCTACACCCTTCCCCCTCTCTCTCGTTAGAAAACAAACAGGTAACAACAACAACAAACCCCAGAATAAGATCAACCAACCAGACGATCAACCAACCAACCAAAAGCCAAAGAAAAGGCACAAGAAACACACAAAAGCAGGGACACACATATTCATTCACATAGAAATCTCATAAAAACATATTAGAAACCATAATGTATAAGCCAAACCCTATAGAATAAAAAAAAGTGTATTATCTCCTTCATGCAGAACATAGATAATTGTTGGTCTATCATGTTTACTATTTTTATTAGAAAAAATATTTTAATGTCATGCTTGTTTGGTTTTATAGTATTTAAGAATTTTCGAAGTGTGAAAAACTTCTACTCGGGGGAAACTGTTCACTTTGTTGAAGCATCAGTGATACAGAACTTCCTTGTTTTAGTAGATTTCTTGACTAATAAACTTGTCTATAGATTAGTCACTGACTTTCTACTTCCAAGCCTGTTCTTTGGCTTCCACTGGTGCTGTGCACCAAGTTCAAGGCCATGCAAAGTGTGAGCCCTTGCTGGTGCTCTCTCTGCTACCCAGGAGCCATGAGAGTGCTCCCAGAATCCATTGCTCCACTGTGTACTAGCAACACTGAGAAAGGCACAGAGTGGCAGAGAGCACTTTTGCTACTTTCCTACAAACAGCAAGTGACTTCTATCCTCAGTTCAACTTCCTCCTAGCGGAGTCCCCAGATATAGATGGCCTGTTTAAGGCCACACAAAATGAAAGGAAATTGGAGTACTGAAAGACAGTGGTCTTTGGCATTCTATGCAAATAAAGCATTCTTTTGCATTTTTGTAAAAGCTCCTTGTGATTAAGGTACTAGGATTTTTCTCTGGGGCCTTCCCAGGGCTTCCAAACTTCGGCTTCATTAGTTGATCATTGTACTATAGTCTCTCCTTTCTTAGCAACTACTTGCTATTCTGTTGGACAGAGTATAAAGCTCACTGTATGTAAGTCAGCGCTCCATGCCCATCCCCCACCTCCACCTTCTCTCAGCATTTCTTATTTCCTTGCAAGTTTATTTTTTGTGTCACACTGTAGCATAGGTCCAAATAAGTCAGCTTTGCTTTTTCTGGCTTCAAATCATTTTTTTTTTTAAAAAAGCCTAGATTCCCAGCACAGGGGCATTAAACAGTGACTGCAGTGATTTTAGAGTCAATGTCCTGAAAATGAGAAATTTCACCCAAATGATGAACTGCACAGCCTCGTCTCCTGCCCCGAAACCGTCGTTGGAGGCTTGCATATATTTTTCTCCTTCATTTTCATATATATTATATTTACCATCAATCTTGTGGCAAGTTGACGAGCAGAGAGATTGGGTGACATGACTGTCTGACGAGGAGATCAATCTGGAAACAGGTCTTTCCTGCTCTGTGTGAAAACATGGAAAACTCACTTTACCACTCATTGCTGCTTTCTACATGAGTTCAAACTTCGGTGGTGCTAATAGTAGCAAGTCTAGCAAAGGTATGAAGAGAACTCATCAAGGGGAAGGGTAGAGAAAAGCCACAGAAATGATTGTGTGGTCACTTGGGGACATTTTTTTTTTTTTGATGAGTTTGAATATAAATGCAAGAATCCAAGAAATGTCAAAAGAAGTCCAACCAATTTATCCCAGGGAAAATGTTTTTATTTATTAGTGGCCTACTTAAAACTTTTTCATGCTTCTCATAAGATTAGTCCCCTGCAGATAAAGATTTAGTATAGCCATTTTAGAAATATTTTCCATTTTGAAATAAAAGGCTTAGAAGTCAGACTGAGGTCTTTAACTCTCTGTTTCCAAGAGATGTTCAAACATGGCACAAGTAAGTGAAGTGTGTTTTAAACCTCTTCTTACCAACCTCTGTAGGAGACCGAATCTCCCACACCTATGCACACACACACACTGACCACATACGTACTTATATACACATACCACATACTACATACACACATACACACACATATATACACACATACATACATACATATACACATACACCACACTCTCAAACACACACAGACCACACACACATAACCACACACACTCACTCACACTCACTGACACTTATATACATACACAGTACACATGCATATCAAGTACATATATTCTGGAACACACCACATACATATACCACACACACACACACATTCACACATGCACACATACCACATACACACCCATACTCTCTCTCTCACATACACACACATACACGGACACACACACACACACACACACACACCACATACATACCACATATACATTCTCTGGAACATATACCATGCACACCACACATACATGACACACACACACTCACATTCACACACACATACAACACATACACACACATCACCCCCCCACATAGACCACACATACACACATCACATGCATACCACAGACACCTCTCTCTCTCTCTCTCTCTCTCTCTCTCTCTCTCTCTCTCTCTCTC
>NW_021604578.1:17490460-17516122 GCF_004785775.1 Grammomys surdaster | reverse complement strand
CTCTCTCTCTCTCTCTCTCTCTCTCTCTCTCTCTCTCTCTCTCTCTCTCTCTCCCACTCCCACACTTTTGGCATTATTGGCTTAACTACACTGCAATTGCAGTAATGAAAAGCAGACTGGTTAGAAGCCCACAGGCACTGGGTGTGTTTTCCAGAATAGGTTACAAAAATTAGCAAGAAAGAAATAGCTCTGTGTACAGAAAAGTTTGGGACCAAATACAAAACAGATGGAAGAGGCCCAAATCAAGGAGGATGATGGGAGGAACGAGGTAGCTGCTGTGTTTGGGAAACGGTGGGGGTGGGGTGAACTCCCCAGTACCTCTCGTCAAGATAAGAGCACGGAGGGAAGTGAGGTGCAGATGCTCTCAGTTGGTGTGCTTCTGTAGATTGCCCAGCTCCATATGCCTCTGCGTCCTGGCCATATGATCGATGGAGAACCCTTGGTCATCCTTTCCTCAGCTCTTAACGCCACCAGCTCCCCAGACCCTTCAGGGAGATGTCTCTGCTTTAGCAGGGTCCCACTCTTTGATCCTCCTGACATGTCCGGGCTCAGATGTGGGGGAAACAGCATGAGATCTACTTCCCAGCAGCCCATCCAGAGGAAAGGGATCACCAACACACCAACAACTGTAGTGAATTAACCACCCAGAGGCACAGAGGCACAGACTGGAAAGACCTGGCAAGGAAATTCTGTTCCCCTTCTTCTCCCAGTGGGCTCTTCCAGGGTGCGGGTGTCCCACGTGACTTGTCTAGATGTCTTGTAAGGACAAACACAGACGTGCTTTCACAAGGTCTGTGGCTAGCTCATCAACGCATTACCTTGCATTTGCTGTCATATTCTTCACACTCTTACCTCTCCTTCGTTCATGCTGCCCTGGGACTGCTCATTTCAATTAAGCGTTGACGTACAGTTTCACTCCAGCGCTCTGTCTTCTAGCAAACCTGGGCTAAGGTGGTAATGTATAGCTCACGGTGAAGCCATTATCTGTTTTAATTTTGATTTGCTCTGTTACATTTTGTTTTTTTGAGACAGGGTCTCCTTGTGTAATTAAGGCTGGCCTTGAACTTTTAATCTTCCTGCTTCTGCCTCCAGAGGGGTGTGGGGGAGTTTAGATATACGCCACCACAGTCGGCTCATCTTGTTTGCTCATTTGTAGGAGCAGGCATACCTTAAGAGAGCTTTATAATATTAGCATCCCAAGTCACGCTGTGATACTGATACAGAGTTTAGATTTAACCGTGTGGACATAGTTGTTTAAGAATTATGCTGCTAATCCAGCACCAGCCCCTGTATGGTAGTTTAAAAGAACAGCATAGGAAATTACCAAGTTGTCCATAAACAGTTGTGATTTAAGGAGAGAGGCTATTATGAATCCTAAGTGATTGCATTGCATAATAATTGATGTGATTTATGAAATTCTTGAATGTATTCATCTAGTGATACAAGGCAAGCTGATAAGAAAGCGTTTGCAGTTAGTTTATTAGGCATTCTGAACTTGATGGGGGTGAAAATAGTTTACTTTTCTCTGATTACTGCAATGAAATGCCCTGCTAAATATCCTCTGATTAGTTCCCTGGTGTGACTTTGCCACTCTCTACACATTTACTGGCTTAAAAAGCACATCTTTGTGTGCAAGAGTGATGGCTCAGCAAGTAAGAGTACTTGTTGATTTTGTAGAGGACCCAGGTTCGATTCCTAACACCAACATACCAGGTCACAAATGTCTGTAACTGCAATTCTAGGGACTCTGATGCCCTATTTTAGAGTTCTGTGGGCATAATGAATGCATGTGGTGTACATGCATACATGTAGGCAGAACACAAATCCATATAAAAGAATAACATAAACCTAAAAACAAAGCATTTTGCTATATCACAGATGGTGTTAGGGTGGCCTGGCATGACTAGACTCTCCCTTAAAACATCTCAGAGTCAAGGAGTCAGCTGACTGCCTATTCATCCCGATCTTTCTGAGTTTTGTTTTGTAGCCCTGAAGTAGAAACATAAGGGTTCTTTGAAGAATCAGTTGTGTTGGATGGTGTTTTGCTGGGGCGACCACATGAAGGAGTGTTTTCCTGAAGTGGATACAGGTGAAAGGCTAAGGCAGACTTGTGAAGGATTGTTTCACTGAAGCAGACACAGGAGAGAGAATGTTCTCCTAAATCAAACATGTGATGAAGGAGTCTTTGCTAACAGCATGCATGTATTGGTCCACCTTACATTGTATAGTTAGCTCTATTTATCGGCACTCTGAGAACTCAGGCTGATTGGATGCATGTGCTGATGCAAGAGGCAAGGCACATGGAGGACACAGGATGTTTGGAGGGTATAAATAGGACTCCATGGAGTGATGGAGACAGAGCCTGGCTTGCTGGTACAGCTAGATGTGCAACATTTGTGGGTCTCGAGTCTTCGCTGAGGCACAGGTGAGTCCTGGCAGCCCTCTGGGGTCCTTCCTGCTGACTCGAGGCAAGACTGAGGCTTGGCTATCTCTGCTAGGTCATGCCACTCTACTGAACTGAACTGCTGGTGTATCCATGAAGTGTTTGTAAGTGGATCGAGCTGCACCTGCCTGCCTACCTGTGAATTGAACTGCTGATTTCCAGACAACACACATGGGCATTGCTGGAAAGAACCATCCTAAACAGGTCCACTCCCCCTACCCCGTAACCTTCCTTTTCTACTACCTATGGTGGGTGGTGGGCTACAAGGGAGGTTAAAGCATTTAAGAACCACCATTTGAAAAGAAGGCATTGAAAAAATTAAAGTTATATAGCAGTTTCCTCTGAGAGTCAAATATTCCATATCAACCACCTGGAGCAGCCTCAAGACTAATGAAGGCTTATTCCTGATAGCCTTAACAGAACAGAAGCTCCTTAAGACAGAAGGCAAACAACTCAAATAGCTTCCAGAAGTCCCTGAAACTGACAAGATTCACTAGGACCCTCCTTCCCAGATAAGCAATTAAGATTGCTGAGGATCATCTCCAGACAAACTAAGCTGCAAAGTGGACTCTGAGACCAGGCCAGCTTCGTGTAAGAAGCAGAAATCATCTGAGCTGCCTGGGAGAGGTTTAGATGAACAGAATCATTTGAAAGGACATTCTCTAACCTGCTGAACTCTCTGCAGGCTGTGCAGTAGGCTCCTAGCTTTTAAGAATTACTACCTACACTGGTGTGTACTTTGCTAATGTAGCTGTCAGTGAGTTATTTCTCTTGCTGTAAAGTAATCCTTCACTCATACTCCCCTAAGTAGCCCCAGTAAAACTCATTGGTACACCAAGTTAGACTTCAGTGGTATCCGTACTTAGGTCTGTGGCGGGATCTTTATATAGGGTGAGGAGACATGTATGTTGTATTTTACCAGGAAAATTGTGATCACACACTCGAAATGGTTGAATTGTTTGAAGACAATCCTGAGAAAAGCAGATGCCAAATGAGAGTTGATGTACAAGGGATTTATTAGAGGGGGCGGGGATGCTTGTAAAGAAAAAGAGAGGCGTATTGGTAGACACCATGCTACTGTAACCCCAAATCAAAGGGATAGGGATAAACAGAAGGAAAATGCTGGCATACTGTGTAGTTCTAAGAAAGTCATGTCAAGGCTATCAGGAATAAGCCTTCATTATCTTTTTTAAAAATTATTTTTATGCATTTTATTAACTAATTACTTTATTTACATGCTAAATGTTGCCTCCCTCCCCCTCCCTTCACCTCTGAGAGGGTAGGTTCCCACTATATTCCTCTACTCTGGGGCATCAAATCTCTATAGGATTAGGTTTATCCTCTCCCACGGAGGCCAGGCAAGGCAGCCTTCTGCTACATATGTGCTGGGGCCTTGAACCATGCTCTTTGGTTGGTGGAGCAGTCTCTGGGATCTCCTAGGAGTCGCAGTTATAGAGGGCTAATATTCAAAATATTTAAAGAACTTAAGAAGTTAGACTACAAACAAACAAACAAACAAGAACTCCCCCAAAACCCAGTTAAAAAATGTGGTACAGGCTATACAGAGAATTTTCAACAGAGGAATCTTGAATGATCAAGAAGCACTCAAAGAAATGTTCAACATCTTTAGTCATTAGGGAAATGCAAATCAAAATGACCCTGAGAATTCTACCTTACACCAATCAGAATGACTAAGATAAAAAACTTAAGGGACAGCACATGCTGGCGAGGATGTGGAGAAAGGGGAACACTCCTCCATTGTTGGTGGGATTGCAAACTGATACAACCACTCTGGAATTCAATATGGAGGTTCCTCAGAAAACTGGAACTAGTTCAACCTGAAGTTCCAGTTAAACCATTCCTGGGCGTATACCCAAAAGATGTTCCACCGTCCTTAAGAACACACGCTCGATTATGCTCATAGCAGCCTTATTTGCAATAGCCTTCGTTCTCCTTAGGCTACTCAAGATAGTTGGTCTGCAGGCAGCCAATAGAGAGCATGCTCTAGATATAAGTGTGTAAGTGTATCATGTATGTGCCATATCAGGGGAGGACAGAAGAGGGAGTCAGAGTGCCTGGAATTGGAGTTGCAGGTTCTGAGTTGCTTTGTGGATGCTGAGAACCAAATCCCAGGCTTTCTGCAAAAGCAGCAGGTGCTTTTAACAGTCGAGCCATTTCTCGTGTGTGTGTGTGTGTGTGTGTGTGTGTGTGTGTGTGTGTGTTATGCTTTAAATTTAAATTTTCTTTACAAATTTCAGTGATTATAAAAGTAATTCTGATTCACTATAATGACTTTGGTAGCAGGAAATCATTGTTCTACCTAGCAATAACATTTGTCATTAGTATTATATTTCTTTCAGAGCAACTCTATTTGTGTTCTCTCTTTTCCAGTTGATATAATGTGAACATGTTCTTATATTTAAGACAGGTTTTAAAGGAATGTGAACATGTTCTTATATTTAAGACAGGTTTTAAAGGTAGGGGTTGGAATAACCACTTATGTTTCTATATTATGAATTCTCTTGTATTTATCCAGATGACTATTTTCATGTTTATAGATACTTTAGTGACATGCACAATTCACAACTTTTCTTATTTTCTTGGTTTAGATGTTCCCCAAATGCAGGTAGTACACTAAAGGTAGTGTATATTTTGAAGGATTTTCATCAATAGATTGCCAACCTGCCTTCTGGAAATGTACCAATTTGTAGTCTCATCAGGACCAAGTGAGATAATTTTCTATTACAATGTTCTCTTCTCATTTTGGTTTCAATTCCCAGGCTTTCCATTTCCTTATCCACGTGAGCAGGCCCTGAGTTTACTGCAAGAGTCATCTTCTCAGTGGGGCAGAGAGGGCTAGCTTCTCTGGTTAGTATTCACCTTTGGTTCAATTCATTTCTCGTCCATAAATTTAGAAGCTACAAGTGCACCCATTTTCTTTTATATCTAGAGGACAGTGACTTGACTATATTTTCCTCTATTTTGCTTTAATTATAGGGTTCTTCTTTTTCTTTCTGATTCTGTTGTTTTTCATTTCTCTGCTTTCTCAGAGGGACCAGCTTGCTGTCTTGTTCTGGATCTGAGGCCGTGGGCTACTTTTCTAGAAACTGACTCCTTTCAAGACTGCTTCTGACACAAACTTTCAAGTGACAGTACCCTCTCAAAAGCAGGAGGAAATGAAACAGAAAAAATTAGCTGGCTTCACATGTTCCCAGTTACAAAATGTCTGGCTAGGCTTACAGGTTTAGCCTCTAATTATGGGGTAGGATTTTCCCCTGTGGGAAACTGTCTCATGGACTGCTCAAGGCTTGGCCTTCCTGGCATCTGTTGTAACCAACAGGAAGTTTGAGCTTTGCTTGGAAGAGACTTAGGGACCTGTTCATGGTTTTCTCTGAGATTTAGTTGTATACCTGGGATTTCCAGGCTTTGGACAGTGAATCATGGTAGGGATGATGCGAGCAGGAGACAGACTGTGCGCAACCATCTAATCTGATCGTTACTAATGTCTGGTGCCCACGAAGATGGGACGACACATTTTTCCAGTGACACACATCACACGGATTCTTTAGTCAGGCCCCAGCTTCTCTTCAATGTCAAGTTCCTCTTTTCCCAGTAACCTTCATATGATTTCAGTATAGACAGGAAGACATTTTTGGGAACTTTCATCCCAAGTTTGATATTAGTCTAATTGATGAAATGGAGAATGATACATTGTATTGTGTTCATATGTCGTCTGTGATACTTCTGTCTTTATAACTGAGGCACACATCTTATTTGGGAGGTGGAGTCATTTCACCAGGACTCTAGTCACTTGAGTATCACATTTGGGGTGTGGCCTAGAGAGAACAGAGGTAGACACTGTCACGATTTAAACAGTCATTCCTGATGGTATTCCAGGCCTATGTTCTCACACTCAGCCACTCTCTTCATGAATAGAACCTAATGATGGTCTCAGACATGCTTATCTCCATGCTGATATGAGGATGTGTTCAAATGAGAACTCTATTACTTAGAGATTAAATGATTTCCCACCAAACACATTTTCTTTGTTCTTTGCACCATTTATTTTATGAATTAAATATGTCATGGACCTGATAACATACTTGTCATGTTATTTAAAAAAATATGTATGTATATTAAGGGTCCAGTTATATATACATACATATATGTTGGGTAAAATGAAGGCCCTGCATCTGCCCCTCCACAGGGCTAGTGCTGCTCGGGGAAGCGGGCCATGGGGAATTTGACTGTACTCACTCCATACAGGCACTGGGCAGGAGCTGGGCTATGTGAAACTGACTGGGACACCACTACGGGAGTGGGAGAACAAATTCTGAGGTCCCAGGGAGCTCGAGCTGGCTTGGGGGTTTCCCGTACCTGTAGGGTGGCTGGGGACCATCTGGTTCTCAGGCTTTTGGGCATCCAGGCACTGCTGGAAGTCTTGGAAGAGCTGAGAATGAAGTAGGGGCCCACGGGCTGGACTGGCCCGTAGCCAAAGGGAAGAGGGGGACAGAAGCTCCAGCTGCGTCCTGCAGGGAGAGTCCTTGGCTTGTCACAGCCGTTTGGCTTGGCTTGGCTTGGTAGAGGGCGGCTGGCTTGGGTTGGTGTTCTCCATGGTTGGGAACACAGAGATGTCTTCTGCAGGAGATTAGCTGGAAGTTCTGTAGGTGAAGGCCTGTTCCATTGTTCCCCATGGTGGTGGATCCCGATGAAAAGAAGCAGTCCATGATTTTAAGATGTTTATTGTCATAGTGGAAAGTAGATGAGAAATGGTACTCCCTTTTCTCAGGGCAGGCCTGAGGTTAAATACCTTTTGCAGGGAGGAGTGTCTGGGAAGGAAAGCTTAATTGGCTAAGCCCTTCTGGCCTTTAGGTACCTCATTAAAATAGAGATCTGTCTTGAGGCTATATGGCCTGTAGTCATGTCCTCTACGTGTGGAGGGGCTAGGAAGCATTGCCCTATATGACTGAAGGACACAAATCTATGGAGGGCTGCAGCCTCATGACAGGAGCCTGGAGTCTGGGGGCATGGTGAAATGCCTGCCGTCCCTTAGGGACCCCGGGGTCCCTCAGGGTCACCTGGGGTCACTGGGGTTTCCAGCCTGTGCTCTACCAAAAACCAGGTTGCCTTTCAAGTCCTACAAGTCCTACACACATGTACACGCACACGCACATGCACACGCACATGCACATGTGCGCGCACAAACACAGAGACATACACACAGACACACAGACACACAGACACACACACACATATATATATATACACATATATATATATGTGTGTGTGTGTGTGTGTGTGTGTGTGTGTGAATGATACACACATACATATGTGTCCATTAGGTTATGGAAGAGGAAAATGAAGGGCACATTTATTTATTTATTTTTGCCACACTTAAAAGATTAGATTTGGAGATTGTGTTTGCTGAATGAAAGTAAAAGAAAAGGATTTGGGTGAGATCAGAAAACTCGAGTCAGGCTTCCCTATCGGGGTTTTCTGTGCCTACATGTGCAAGTCAATACAGGCAAAGCAATGCTGTAGCACAAGGGGACCAGAGAGCCTGGCTCTGTACAGAGTCTGTATGTAGCCAGTGAGGAGTATTAGGTTCCAAGACTAAAACAATGACCATTTTCAATTTCTCTAGGCCCTTTGTTTTCTATATTTTAATAAATTCAGGATAAAGCTTATTTTAAAATTACCTGAATAAACACCAGTGTCACAGTCTTGAATGAAAAGGTTTGTGGTTACATAACTTGGTTTCTGAGGAGAACAGAAAGGGACAAAATAACAGGTTAATGGTGAAGTAAGGCGTAATTTGGACCTGAGTACGATGACTTACTGGGTATCACATTGACTAATCCAGAGAAGTGAACAGAGGGCAAGAAAAAAACCATGTTTTAAAATAAATTAATTACA
Source organism: Grammomys surdaster (assembly GCF_004785775.1). Lineage (NCBI taxonomy): Eukaryota > Metazoa > Chordata > Mammalia > Rodentia > Muridae > Grammomys > Grammomys surdaster. The sequence goes on along the minus strand of NW_021604578.1, from coordinate 17,507,763 downwards.
GCTGCACACAGACCCTTCTGCAAAATTAGAAGCAGCCTTACCAAACACAGAATACAATTCTACATTAACAGGCTGCGTTCATCTTTACAGCTAATCAAGCCAGGAAGCAACACAATAACAAACCATTTAAAAAGAATGTGTGTATGTGTGTGTGTGTGTGTGTGTGTGTGTGCAACAAAAAACAGAGAACAAAAGATTGAAATACTAAATGGACACAAAAAGCTTAAGCATGCGTATCAAGTGCCTGGAGGAGTCAAGAAACATTCCAAAACAAGACTGAAGGAGCAGTGAGTAAGGAACAAGAAGATTGTCTATCATACAGAAATGCTTTTCTGTTTTGTATATTTTAAGCGGTACAAAGGAACGTTAAGAGACAAATTCTAGGAAAAAGATGCAGTTCTGGAGGCAACATGACCCAAGAAGAAAACAAAAAACAAGATACAGAACACTTTTTGAGGAGTACCCTCATATCGTGCCCAGGGAAACTGCAGAGAGACAAAAACATGTACTGAGGCAGTGATAATTTACTTTAAAATTTATAGTGATCTCAATGGATACAGACAAAGAAAAGGTCTTTTGTCCAACTTTATTCTAGGTTTCTGTCCACAGAATTTACCAGCAAGTTATGATAGAAATAATAAATTTGAATAGATATCATTTTCTCAGTTAAGAAATCTGTACCAGTTATTGCTTCCTATTCTTGTGCTTACTGGTCACCAGGCAACTTTGCTCTGAGTATAAAATTTCTAGTATTTCAGGCTATCGTCATTACCTTCATTTGCCTGGTAGAGTTTGGGGCAACAGGACCTCATTGCTGAAGATGCAATTTTATCACAGGACTTGGGGAGGGAATCAAACTGATACTGACCTGGAAGCCTCCTGCCTGAGAGCTAGCTCTCATAGTGGTGTTGTGTAAGCTACCATGGCAAACACGGTTATCAGCAAACCTTCTAGCTATAAATAATTGCAAATACAAAAAATGATCAGCTAGGCAAGATAGCTCCAATGGGACAACACTGGCACTAATATCTTGGGGGTAACCACAGCTGTCTGATTGGACTTAAGGCCCATTCAGTAGGAACAAACTCATGCCTAGAATGGTAAACCTAGCCAAGACCCTGTGGATGGAAAGGCCATAACCCCTAGAGGAGAACCTATGTAGTAGTTTGAGTGAGAATGGCCCCTTTATGCCTATATATTCTGATACTTGGTCCCCAGTTGGTAGAACTGTTTGGGAAGGATTAGGAAGTGTGGCCTTGTTGGAGGAGGTATTGGGAATACTCATGGTATTCCCAGTGTACGGTCACTCTGCCTCTTGCTTGAAGATCTCCATCTGTTCTCTTGTGAGCATAAGACCTACATAGCTGGTCTCAGACATGGACACAGCCATGTTGTTGTAAGAATATTTCCAAATATAAAGTCTGTAAATGGACACCTAATTATACAAAACACCCCAAAAGTGCCAGGTAGTATTTCTAGGAGCTAGAAGGACACAGATAAACATAGTAGGGTCCCAGTGTTCAAGGAAACCATGACATAATAGTTAAGAAAAATACCTCACAGTGTGTTGAACAGTTGGAGCTAGAAATGGTTAGTGACCAGGCTTTGGGATTTTGACGATCTGGGTTTGAATCCCAGGTCCACCACTTCTTCTTTTGGGGTCATTAATGCTCCCCAGGGCTTTGCCATCTTGCCTTGTCATACCCTGTGATGGCATCCATGTTATATAGATACAGATTCTTTCCTTCTGGCCACAGAGCTAGCCACAGATAGACCGAACATTGTGTTCATTATTTCTAGCCACAGCAACTGGTTCAGGGATGGATTGAGGGTTTCAGCAGGCTAATCCTTTCCTGAGATTTTTTTTCTATCTGGAGCTATAAAAGGATGAGGTTTTCTTCTGATTTTTTTCTTTTATGTTGAAACCGTAAGAATGACTTGTTTCAGTACTGTGGGAGAGAGTAAGCGATGAAACACATTATTATCTGAAATAACATAGTCTATAAATATATATGTACAGACACAAACAACTTTTCTTGAGTGTTTCTTCAAACCTCACAAAAATAATTGACTATATGTTCTCTTCATCTCATTTGATGGGAAAAAATTTAGAATTTTTGGCAATCTCAAATTCTTCCTGGGCATTTTCACTGGTGCATTAGAAAGTAGTTTAAGTAACGGATCCTTTCTAGATCTTAGGTGTTATACAAGGGTAAGCTTATAATTTATTTTCTGTATATGATACCTAATCAAGAATTATATCATATTTATATTTTATTATCTCTAATACATAAATATGTATCTTATAATTGAAATATCCTTAACAATAATCAAGTGAAGGACGTTGTTCCTTTTTGATGATCTAATAGAAGTGGTGGTACTTTCCCCCTATCAACAGAGTTTTAGTCTTGCTTAAACACAGTCAATTTATCTGGTATAAATGAATGGTCTACCTTTCATCTTGGTCAATAATTACTAAAATGATATAATCGGGGATAGAAGTTGAGTCTTGTGGTTTTGTGGTGGCTGGTGGCTGGTGAGTGTGGGTATGGGGAGTTCTACACACCTGTTTTCCCTATACCATTCAGTCATCCGGAAGAAGTTTTGCTGAAAGAACTGAGAGGAAAAAGCAGGAGGAACCAAAGGTAGGGCAAGGAAGGGAGAGGGGGAGGGGCAAAGAGAAGGCTTCCATGATTTCTTATTATTTTTTCCTTACGGATTGCTGTATCTTCCCCAGAGTTCCTTAAGTTGCAGTAATAAATCCCTCTTATTGCATCCCAGAAAGTTTCTGTTTCCCACAACTAAAGAATCTCTAATTAAAACAAGCACTTGGTACTCTACCTAACATTTAGCAGTACACTGTAAATATTTGTATTTTATTACTGTCCTAAGGGATTTTGGTTCAAAGTCATATAATAGACAAGGAAAGAATAAAGAGTTAAGCATTTGGTTCCTAGCTGGGCAACTGAGGAGAGTTGGAAAGGGTGGTTGATATTTAGACAGGTGAAGGTGGGAAGCTAAAGGATGCACCAAAGAGATATCCATCAAAGGCAGAGCATGGCCTTCGAGATGGGGAGACCTTGGCTAGGTGATGTGTATCTTGCATATGAAGTTAGGCAGTTTGGAAGAGACCTCACATTCCCTAGGATGGGATCTATACTGTATTCCCAAAGGCATGTATTTAAAAAACAGAAAAGTGACAATAAAAGCTTCCTGGAGCATCTTATTCTGGCCCTGGCATGTAAGATGAAGTGGGAGAGGAGGTCATCTGTATTAAGAGCCCATGGCAGTTTGAGATAAGGAGAAAGGGAGGGAGATGTGAGTTATTAGTATTCTCTCCTTGTGTGACAGTAAGTGGCATGTGTGAGAATGAGCACATAAGTGGTTTGGGTGTGTATCATCAGAATAACAGCCACAGAGACCCAGTTACCTCAGCGTCTCCACACAGGAGCTGTCTTGATTACCTCTTTAGCTTATGAGTTGTTTCCTTTCAACCTGTTACCTATTCTCTCTGTATATCTTTCTTCTTTCTCCCTCATCCCGGGCTCCTTTAGTAGATACAAACATTGGATTTTCCATTTCTTCCTGGTAATGCTGCCTATCTTATCAGAACATTTAACGTGTGTGTGTGTGTCTGTGTGTGTGTGTGCATGTTCGAGTGCTGTGTACTTGAGTAGTGCATGTATGTTGTCAGAGAGTAATATGGAAAGGGCTTAAAACTAGCACTTTATAAAGGCAGAGCTGGGACCTTTCTTCCCTTTGTTATGACATTTTGACAGCAAGAAAAATGATGCGAGGATAACATGTATTGATTCACAAAAGGCTTTGTTTGTGGTTTTGGATACAGATCCATCTGTGCATTCTAGACAAATCTATGTCTATTTGGGTGGTAAAATCTGTAGCTTTGTAGATACTGTCATGAAATTGACCTGATGGAGGGACTCTGCTTTCTCAGTGGACAGCATAGAAGTAATGTATAGACATAGTTAGTTCAGTAAATATGTTTATAACTGACAACTGAGAATGATATTGCGTATTTGAGGGAATAATTCTTATACACTACAAGTGAGGGGAAAATAATTTGGAAGTATACCACTCTATTCTGGCTATGTGGTCATTTTAATGACACTGTAAAAAGTAGAGGTGGAGCAGAGAAGTGTTTCTTTATGAAGACTGGCTGACAACTCAGTGCTCTAACCTGGGATGATAAAGTCAGAACAGGGTGTGCTAAAAAATTTACCATGCAGGCAGTCAATTAAGTGAGTAGCAACTCAGAAGAATAAGAGCAAGGAAGGCATATTAAATGTAGTTTCAAGATAAATAAAAGTATGCTGTTAAACATCAGTAACAAATCATGACTGTTGTTATTCCAGGAGACAGATCAAAGTGTGATGGCTTCAGACTCATGAAGACAAGAGTGTTAAATTCATCGTGCCTATGGTTAGGAAATATGTCCATGGGTTGTTGGGTTTTTTTTTTTTTGGTTTAAATCACAAAATAGCACCTGCTCATTGTAGAAAACCTGAATAAAATAATATAAGCAGCACTGAAAAAATCAAGTCTATAGTATTTTAGAGAAATTTTGATATTTAGTATATAATTTAACAATTTCTATCTATATGTTTAACTTACCCAAATTATTAAGTTACAAGGCTATAAAAGTTATAAACATGGTTTTTCAATTTTTAAAATTAATACTTTGTGATCATCTTTCCCTGTAACTTAGAGCTGTATACACACCACAAATGATGGCAAAGTGTTCCTTTCTCATGAACCAATTCCATATGGCTACTCTGGAATCTGTGCACTTTGTCTTTTAAGTCAATTACGTTGTCAACTTAAAAATGTCTCATAGGATTTTAAATGTAACTGTGCTAACTTTATATATTAATTTGGAGGATAGATTTATAAAAGTAATAATGTTATCTTGAAAGAATATAGATTTTCATTTATCCATATCTTTTATGTTCAGTAAAACTTGGCTGTTTTATGAATACTTGTGCCTTAGCGTCTTATTAGCTTGACTCTCAGGTCTACAGCGTCAGGGTCTCAGCATCAGCAACATCATATCATCATCATCTCAGCATCAAGAGCTTAGCATCAGCTTCTCAGCATCAGCTACTCTTACTATGTATGGTTTTCCTTCAATATCTTGCTCATTTAGTGTATATAAGAAAACCACTGCTTTTAAAATTATTTTCCTGTTTAAAGTACCTTCTTACCAAGTGATCTAACTGGTTCTCGATGTTGCTTTCAGTTGTGTCAAGTTTCCTAGTTTAGTGATCAAGTCACTCACTACCAAATAATAATACAAATTTTAGTTGTCATATAGTTCTAGAATGATGCTAAACAGTACATGTGTGCATGCCTTATTTCTCATTATCATGGATAGGACTTACTGTTTGATCCTTGGTCATCAGCCTGTGCTGTTACTTGGTGGTTATTGGGAGAGTCTTTTAAGACACAGAATCTGGTGGAAGGGTGTTAGGTCTCTGGGGAATGCTCTTGAAGGGACGCTCTGGCCTCAGTCTCCTCATTCTGTTTGCTTTCTGACTACTGCAGATCACAGTTGTTTCTGCCACACATTGTCACAACAATGCCTAGCTTTGCTGCAGCTCTCAAATCAGAACGCTGACAGAGTACAACTGTAACTTTCAAAATTGTAAGTATAAAAATAAAGATTTCTCTTTATAACTTAATAATTTCAGGTATTTTATTTTAGTATGAGATACCTGGCATCAAATATAGTAACAGCAACTGAATTGACTTGAAAGTTTCACTAATAGTACATTTTATATTTTTCTACTAAAATTGTCCATAACTATTGTTTTATTTTTTTATTTTTTTGGAAAAAGAATTTTGCTACGTAGCTGTACTGGCTGGTTTTGTGTCAACTTGACACAAGCTGGAGTTATCATAGAGAAAGGAGCTTCAGTTGAGGAAATGCCTCCATGAGATTCAGCTATAAGGCATTTTCTCAATTAGTGATCAAGTGGGGAGGGCCCAGCCTATTGTGAATGGTGCCATCCCTGGGCTGGTAGTCCTGGGTTCTTTAAGAAAGCAAGCTGAGCAAGCCAGGGGAAGCAAGTCAGTAAGTAACATCCCTCCATGGCCTCTGCATCAGCTCCTGCTTCCTGACCTGCTTGGGTTCCAGTCCTGACTTCCTTTGGTGATGAACAGCAACATGGAAGTGCAAGCTGAATAAACCCTTTCCTCCCCAACTTGCATCTTGGTCATGATGTTTGTGCAGGAATAGAAACTCTGACTAAGACAGTAGCCCAGAATAACCTTGAAATTGTAATCCTCCTGCCTCTTCCTTCTGAGTGCTAACATTGCTAGTCTGAGCTACTACACCTTACTAAAAAGGTCAGGGTTACCAAGATTTCAAATGAAATCAACTTAAGGTTATATAATGTATTTAGTATTTGAAATACTGATTTTAGTGCTTAATTAATTTTTATTTAATAATACAATGTTGAATTTGTAGATTTTCCTATTGTTGTACCTTTGGATACCCTTGTACCTTTGTACAATGTGTGTACCAGTACACACATTTGGTGCCTGGGCTGTGCTGCTTCCGACATTTTCTTCATTTGTGTCATTTTGCCTTAATGATAGAGGCTACAGGAAGACTTTTTAGTTTCTTTTTGTTGATATTTTGTTTGTTGTCTTATTAATTTTTAGTATTATAGGTACATTATTTAACTTTAAAATATTCTTATTTCTCTTTGACTATTTTATCTGCCAGTGGAATATATAATCTACTGTAATAATCTTGTTAATTTTCTCTTGCCTTAAATACCACTTCAGTGCATATTTAGTCTTTATATATTCATTGGAGATTTTCTTTTTTGGGATGATGATGAATCTGTCTAATTTAGTAACTTTTCTTGCTGTTATTGCTGCTTTGTCCATTAGCGCTACCCTCCATTTTCTTTGTTGGCACATCCCTGGCATATCCCTGCTGACCTATGTTGCTTTTAGCAAAGAGCTTTTCAATCATTCTTCTTCAAAGGCATGCCTTATAAATAGTACGGCCTCATACATTTGTTGTTTGTCCAATGCGCCTTTATTTTGCTGAGATGCTGTATCCTTTTCACATTTGTTGGTCTTAGTTCTGCCATTTTAATTCATGCATGTTCCCCAAACCCCCAGTCTCTCTTTCTCCAACATTATTCTATTTAACCCTATCTTTTCCCCGTTTGTAACTTAACTATTTTCAGTCTCCTTATGGTTTTTATTTTCCTTTAACATATTTATTTATTTGTTTGTTTATGGTAGAAGGAATCCTTTAGAAAGTATGTGGCTGTCAGAGGACAACTTAGAGGAGTTGGTTCTCTCTTTCTCTCATGTGAGTTCTGGGGATTCAGCTTAGGTTCTCAGGATTGACAACAAGTGCCTTTATCTGCTAAGTTATCTCATTAGCCCACGATTGGATTTCCTTATTAGAAGAGTTTAAATTCAAACTTACCCGGAAAAGAAATTCTCAATGACATCCTCCATTAAGAGTGACATGTCACACCTCCCTTCCTTCTTCCTCTTTGTCAATTTTTAAAGAACACCATTATGCTTATGTAGTGGGTTATATTGATTTTTCAACTTGATAGGTCCTGGAATCACCAAGGGAAGGAGCCAAGAAGACTTCTCTGCCCTCACAGACTATATCCCCTCAAACTGTAAGCTGAAAGAAGTCCTTTCTCCTTTAAGTCATTCTCGTCAGGATATTTTACCACAGAAATGAGAAAAAAAAAAGAGTATAATTTAAACTGATTTTCTACATTGGAAAATATTTTTTAAAAAGTCATTTTGGACATTTGTGTATGTTAATTACTTTTCTGTTGCTGTGGCTCATGGGAGAAAAACGTTTCTTTTGACTTTTGGTTCCAGGTCAGAGAGAGGCCACGATGGTGGGGGAGACATGGCAGCAGGCAATGGGAACCGAAAGCCGAGAGATAAGGTCTCAACCACACAGGAAGCAGACAGAGTGACCTGGAAGTAGGCTGAAGCTATAAACTCTCAAAGCCTGCCCCCAGTGACGTGCTTCATCTAGAAAGCCAGCACCTCCTAAAGGCTCCATAACCTTCCCAAACAGCACCACCAACAGGGTGTGTGAATCTATGAGCCCATGGGGGATGCTTCCCATTCAGACTGCCGTAGGATTGTTTCAGAGTCTTTTGCAAGTTGATAATGTAGGTTCTAAAGGTAAATGATCAGAATTCAGTTTCATACTGGTGATCACAGGTTTTTACTGAGACATATTTATATCTGAGTTTTCTTTATGAGCTTAAACATTTATGAATTCTCAGCATGCTGTAGTGGTCTTACAAATGGTTTTCAAGAAGAGCACGGGATTGGTTTTCTTTTTGAATCCAGGGGTGTTTGTTTACCTAACTGCTTCTATATAAGTATTAGGATTTTGACATTTAAATGATCTCCAAGACTCTGTAGCTATTGCTTCATTTTCTATTTGTGACACTACTCAGAAGTTAGATGAAAAATGTGGTTTTTTCCTCTTGTATGTTACTTATCTAGATTGGTATGTTTGTAGTATTGTCTCCAAATTTTACTGAGTAGTTAAGTGAGTTAATTCGGAGAGAGTATGTGTGATAGTTTTGATGGTAGATCCTATATATTGTCATAATGGCTTTTGTTCTTATTGTTGATTGAATCACAAAATATCAGTAATCCCCTCATTTTTAAAAATTCAACTTTTAGTGATGACAAATTTCGAACTCTAGGATGTGATCAATTCCTTTCTTAGAAGGAAGGGTACAGGTCCACAGAGATTGCCCTGGGTGTCTGCAGGAGGTCAATCAACATATCATTGAAATTATTTGAAATTAAATTGAGAATCCAGAGGATGAGGCTGACAATGGCTCAGTGGGTTTTTGGCTTGTCACAAAGTCTGATAACATGAATTTGATTTCTAGAACCCACATAAAGGTGGAAGGAGAAAACCGATTCCATAAAAGTGTCCTCTGACCTCTACACACATCTTGTGGCATATGTCTGCCAGCAATAATAATAATAAAAATAATAATTTAAAATAAATAAAAACAAAGAAAATAAAATGGTTACAATAATAACAATAATAATAACAATCAATATGATAGCCATAACAACAATAACAGTAATAATAGTTCAGAGCTGCCCAAGGTGTGATGTTATTTAGCTAGGAGACTGATTTCCACAGAGCATAACAGAACAACTGAAAGAGCCAAAGGAAGCCAGGTTCCCAAACCACAGCAAACAACGTAAATCTGTCCTTATATTATGAAACAGGTATGGATTCTCTTTAAAGCCTCTGATAGTCATCTGTTTGCTGCTGTGAGCCTCATCTCACCACAAACACCACTATGCTTTGCGTGTCAACAAAGAAGCATGTAGTAGCCAGAGCAGAGGAACACTGCTCAGACTTAGAGGTTTATACAGAGAGGGGCCAGACATTCTTGGGTTCTCAACTTCCTGTGTGTAGTCCTGAGATTGGATGCTCAAATGCCTCTGAATACAACGCATTACCTTCTGTTGAAAGCCACACCTTACTCCGCCATGTTTGTGGGCCCCCAGCCTCGGTTCCTTGTGAGGTGCTGGCTTGTATGACCTCATTTCAGGGAGTCGTGACTCTGCTCATGTTCCATCAGAGCACCCACTCTCTGGATTTCCTGGGCTTTTCTGTGTGTCTGTATTCCTAGAGGGTAACATCCTCCTTTCCAGGTTTCCCCTCTTTTCCTATGGTTTATCTGCTTCCATATGTTTATCTGTTGTTTGGTCCTCCATCCCTATGGCTACTTGTGTGTTTTCAGTTTCCCTGAATTTTCAAATGATCTTGGTATTTGTAACTTCTGAGTTACTACTGAGTCTCTTATCGTTCCTCTGCCACCTGTCTAATTATTTCTGGGTCTCAGTGTTGTTTCTCACATAAAATTTACTTCTGGATAGTGAGATTGTTTTTGTTTTTTTTGTTTGTTTGTTTGTTTTTTTTTTTAAAAAAAACAGGACAGCCAGTTTCTTTCGCCTCTCCTTGCAGCACAAATTTTAAAATCCTCACCACCCATTTGCTTCTGCTTGTCTAGAGTTCTAGTTTCTTTTTGTGCCATTAGTAAGATAGACCACAATCTCTTGTTAGAGAATCTCTTTAGAAGTGGTAGACAAGTGAGAAGGGAGACAAACACTATGCCAGTGACCTGCGCCTCTTCTCCCAGGCTTTATTGATTGTTTCCCTCATGATCTCAAAGCTCTTCCTCCTCCCAAGGGCTTTCTGAACTACTCAACCCACTCTGCACAGAGTCTCACCAGAAACGTTACTAATGGAAACACAATGTATTGCTACTGCAACCCATATGGTACTGGCTTAGTCTTCCATTGGACTTCATCGTTACTCAGCTGTCTGAGTTTTCGTTTTTTAGGATTCCTCTTTTTTTTTCTCCTCTGTGGACTGAATTTTTTTTTTGTTTTGATATTCTATTTTTTTGGTATATTTTTAAATTTTTTTTCCTTTTTTTAATTATTTATTCTTTTTTTACAGTCCAGACTTTATCCCCCTCCTGATCTACCCTCTGACTGTTCTGTTCCACTCCTCATGCATCCTCCCCCATCCCCTTTCCACCCCCAATCCTCCCCTCTCCAAGAGGATGGCCCCACCCCTCCTACCTCCCCACCCCACCAGACCTCCCCACTCTCTGGGGCCTCAACTCTCTTGAGGGTTAAGTGCATCTTCTCTAAGTCCAAACCCAGCAGTCCTCTACTGTATGTGTTGGGGGCCTTACATCAGCTGGTGTATGCTGCCTGTTTAGTGGCTCAGTGCCTGAGAGATCCTGGGGGTCCAGGTTAGTTGAGACTGCTGATCCTTCTGCAAGGTTGCCTCCTCCTCAACTTCTTCCAGCTCTTCCCTAATTCAACCACAGGGGTCACCAGCTTCTGTCCATTGGTTGGGTGTAAATAACTGCATCTGACTCTTTCAGCTGCTTCTTGGGCCTTTCAGAGGGCAGTCATGATAGGCCCCTGTTTGTAAGCATACCGTAGCATCAATAATAGTGTCTGTCAGGCCTGGGGGTCTTCCCTTGAGCTAGATCCCAATTTGGGCCTGTTGCTGGACCTCCTTTTCCTCAGGCTTCTCTCTGTTTTTGTCCCTGCAGTTCTTTCAGACAGGAACAATTCTGGGTCAGAATTTTTGACTATGGGATTGCAACCCCATCCCTCCACTTGATGCCCTGTCTTTCTACTGGAGGTGGATTCTACAAGTTCCTCCTCCCCACTGTAGGGCATTTCATTAAGGTCCCTCCCTTTGAGTCCTGAGAGTCTCTCACCTCCCAGGTCTCTGGTACATTCTAGAGAGTCCCCCCACCTCCTACCTCCTGAGGTTGCCTATTTCCATTCTTTCTGCTTAAGACAGGGTCTTCACTGGGTAGGCCTTGTTCAATCTGGATTTTGCCCCAGCTTCTTGATTCCTAGGATAGCAAGTATGTACTGCTAACACCCAGCTGGGCTGACATATCTTCATGAAAACCCAGGTTTGCAAGAGGTGGTCTTCACATTCCCATGAGTATGTACCCCCCAAATACTTAGCTTTCCCATTTAATTTTAGTCCCAAGCACGTTTCTAAGGGTTCAAAAAACATCTACACACATTAATCTATCAGTCTCCTTAATAATAGGATGCCACCATGTTTCCAGGTATTCTTGTTTCAGAAAAGAATAAAGTATGAGGACATGCATTGTAAGGTTCAGGGCTGACCACGTGCATTTGGGCTCCTTGCCTTCTCATGTTGATGGTCCACCAAAATGGCCACCCCACCAAAATACAGACAAACACAGAACCATATACCACCCCTCCAAAATAACATGCACAGACAAAACTATATACCAAAAAAGCTAGAGAGGAAATATCCATAGGAAGTAGGGATGTTACAGGAAACATTCTCCAAGGAGAAAAGTTTTTCCTAGAGACAGTGCAGACTGTCTAGATCTAGATAATTAGTACAGAATTACAGTGAGTATTACAGGTAGATAGTATTTTCAGAGGGAAGTCCTGAGAGGTGTCACAATGTCATTAGTGTTCTCTAATTGTTCAGGGTGGAAGGATAGGATAGATATATAAAGCAAGTGATAAAATGTTGATTTTTGAAATTTGGAATTCAAAAATTTTGATATGTCTACTTTGTTGTATAAATTTGAATACATTTTGTAATTTATTGCTAGATAATTAAGAACATCTCTTTCTCCCCTGCCACCTCTCTTTCTTTGCCATACATGATTCTTACGATACATTTGTGTGTGTGTGTGTGCGTGCGTGTGCGTGTGTGTGCATGCGTGTGCGCGTGCGAGCGCCAGAGGTAGATACTGCATATCGTCTTCTATATCTCTCTACTTAGTTTTGAGACAAGATTTCACACTGAACTTGGATCTCATCTTTTTGGGAGTTCCCGGGATCTACTTGCCTCTGCTACCCAGAGCATCTGTGTCCTATCATGCCTCATTTTTATGTGGGTGCTAGGGATTTGAACTTGGGTCCCTATGCTTGTGCAGCAAGCACTTTCCCCACTGAGCCATGTCCCCAGCCCTAAAACATATTTTTTTCCATCTTTTAAAAATAATTCTTATCTCCTCTTTTTCCTTTTATTGAAAATAGATTTTCCCCCCACACAATATATTCTTTTTTCCATTTATTTATTTGTTTATTTATTCATTACACATCCTGATCACAGCTGCCCCCTCCCCTCAGTCCCCCTTTACACAGCCTTTCCCCCTCCCCTTCTCCTCTGAAAAGGGGGGAGGAACCCCCTGGGTACTAACCCACCCTGGCACATCAAGTGACTGCAGGACTAGGTACATCCTTTCCCACTAAGGCCAGACAAGGCAGTTCAGTTAGGAGAGTAGGATCCACAGGAAGGCAACAAAGTCAGGTAAGCCCCTGCTCCAGTTGTTGGGGGACTTACATGAAGATCAATCTGTGCTACTTATAATACATATATGTGTGTAGGGGGGCTAGGTCTAGCCCTTGTATGCTCTTTGGTTGGCAATTCAGTCTCTGGGAGGCCCCAAGGGTCTAGGTTAGGTGACTCTGTTAGTCTTCTTGTGGAGTCCCTATACCGTTTGGGCCGCTCGTTCAATCCTTTCCCTAACTCTTCTACAAGACTCACCAAGCTTGATCTAATGTTTGGCTGTGAGTCTTTTCATCTATTTCGGTCAGCTGCTGGGTGGAGTCTCACAGAGGGCAGCCATGCTAGACTCCTTCCTGTCTTTGAGCATAACAGTATCATTAATAGTGTCAGGGATTAGTTTTTGCCCATGGGATGGGTCTCAAGTTGGGCCAATCAGTGGTTGGCCATTCCCTAAGTGTCTGCTCTATCTTGGTTCCTGCACTTCTTGGAGATAGGACAAATTTTGGGCTGAAGGTTTTCACATACTGTATTCTGATTATGTTTCCCCTATGACTCCCAGTTCTTACTACTTCTTATCTGTATCCACACCCTTTCTGTCTCTCATTAGAAAAAAATAGGCATCTAAGAAATAATAATATAATAAGCAAGATAAAACCAACATAAACATTTCAAATGTTATTTCCTTTCCCAGAAAAATGCTATGTTTAGCTTCATACTCCACTTTTAATTGTGTTATTCTTTGTTTTTTCGAGGTTTGATATTTTTTTGTTCCTTAAATATTCTAAAGAGCAGCCATTTGGTCACTGTGTAGTCTGGTAAAGACTTTTTCCCCTTATTATTATTATTTTGTTTATAAAACATTGCTTATAAAACACATTTTATCGTAGGTATGGGCACAGGGGAGAAGTGTATATAGAGTTGTATATTATGCTTTTTTAAATTAAAAATATATTTAAAAAATCCAAAATGAAGTCAGAACAAGGAAAAAAAAAGGAAGACAGAGAGCCAAAGAAAATATATGGGACATGTAATTAGACATGAAAACACACTTTTATACATTGAAATCCCATAAAAAACAAAATTGGGAGGGATGTGTGTGTGGGTGTGTGTAAAGGACTGTAAGAAAAAAAAAACTCTGACACAATATTAAGACAGAAAGACCCTCCAAAGAGTCCATTCCCTATTTCTGGGTCCATTTTCTGTTTGATGTCTACTGCTAGACATGACCTACCTTTAAGAATGGTTTCTTTCTTCAGGGAGGCTCCCTTGGAGAAAATTAAGTTTCATTTGCAAGTGGTCATCAACTAGAGATTGCTTCTGGGTTAGGGATGGCAGCATGTGTCCACTTTTCCACTTAGCCCTAGGACCCTGCTTGCAGCAGACCCACGCAGACTTTGTGCGTGCTGCCGCAGTCTCTGGGAATTCCTATGTGTGCCACTCCAGCTGTGTTTAGAGGGGCTTATTTTCTGGTATCCTCAATCCCCTCTGGCTCTTATACTCGTTCTGCCTCCTCTTCTACAAACTTCCCTGAGCCTTTAGGGGAAGGATTTGGTGGAGATCCTATTTAGGGCTGAATGTTCCAAGGTCTCCCACTCTCTGCACATTGACTTTGGGTCTCTATTTGTTCCCATTTCCTGTAGGAGGAAGCTTCTCTGATGATGGCTGAGCAAGGCTTTTATCTAGGAATATAGCAGAATGCAGTTAGGAGTCATTTTATTGCTATGTTCCTTTAGCATTTGGTTTCTCTGTAGGTCCCTGGCCCATGTGGTCTCAGGTTCGTGGCTATTGAAGCAGTGTTGGGTATGGGTTACATCTCATGGAATGGCTCTTAAATCAGATGTTGCTTGGTTGCTTCCACAAGTTTTGTGCAATTATTACACCAGCATAAGTTGCAGGCAGGCCACCATTGTAAGTCAAAGAATTTGTAGCTGGGTTGACATTTATGTTTCTCCTTTTGTAGCATGCAAAGTGTCTTCCAGTACCATGAGTCCATAGGGATGAAGGTTCTAGGCAGGCACCACGTTGAATGAGTTGCATAGGCGTTGTCTTCAGCAATACTGTTATACTGTCGGCTTGTGGGAAGCAACCAATAGCTTTGGCAATAGCCTGAGTTATTTGGGGGTTCCAATGGGACCCCTTTGGCCAACAATTCAATTAGATGTAACCCGTTCCCAGTATGGGAATCTTCATTTGGTGATAAGAGATGTCTGGTTGGGACTCTGTCTCCTCATTATCTGATGATTTCCTATAGGTTGATTTCATTAGTGTATATATTTTAAGAAGTTTCTACTGAATAGGTTTCCATATGAACCTCACATGGCTCTTAGCTTTTGTTGTCTTTCTCTGTGTTGTCTTCCTTGCCTTCTCTTATCTTCCCCTCCTCTTTTGACCCTCCAGCTCCAGCCCCCCTACTGTCATGAATTTATAACTCTCTATTCCCCTTTCTAGTCCTGTCCCCTAGTCCCTTACTTTATCCCTAACCTCTCTGGCTCTATGGATTGTAGCTTGTACATGAGTGATTTAACAGCTAACATCCACATATAAGTGAATACATACAATATTTGTGTTTCTGGGTCTGGATTACCTCACTTAAGATGATTTTTTTCCTTAGCTCTACCCCTTTAACTGAGAATTTCATGATTTCATATTTTAACAAGTGAGGAATATCCTATTGTGCAAATGTGCCACATTTTCTTTATCAATTCTTTGGTTGAGGGACATTGAGGTTGTTTCCAGGTTGGAGGTATTATGAATAGAGAGCAGCAGTGAGTATGGTTGAGCAGGTGTCTCTGTAATTGGATGAAATTTCTTTTGGGTATATGCCCAAGAGTGGTATAGCTGGATCTTGAGGTAAATCAATTACTTAATTTCTGAGGAACTTCCATACTGATTTCTATAGTTATAGAAGTTTGCTCTCTCTAGCAATGGAGGAGTGTTCCCATATTCCACATCCTTGTCAGCCTGAGCTGTCATTTGTTTTATTGATCTTGGCCATTGACTGGAGTAAAATGAAATTTTGAAGTAGTTTTGATTGTATTTCCCTGATGACTAAGGGTGTTGAGCATTTCTTTAAGTGTTTCTCCAGACATTTGTGTTTTCTCTTTTGAATTCTGTTTATATCTGTATTTCATTTTTTAAATTGGGTTAATTGCTTTCTTGAAGACATCAAAATTTTTTGAATTCTTTGTATTTTGAATATTAGCCCTCTGTTGGATGTGTAATTGGTAGAAATCTTTTCCCATTCTGTAGGCTGCCACTTTGTCCAAATGATGATGTTCTTTGCCATATAGAAGCTTTTTAGTTTCATGAGGTCCCATTTATTAATTGTTGATCTTAGTGCCTTAGTGCCTGTGCTATTGGTGTTCTAACCAGGAAGTCTTTTCCTGTGATTATGAGGTTGAGACTATTTCCTACTTTCTCATCTATCAGATCCAGTGTATTTGGCCTTATGTTGAGGTATTTGATTCCTTTGTCACTGAGTTTTGTACAGAGTGATAAGTATGGACCTATTTCCAGTCTTCTACATGCAGGCATCCAGTTTGACCAACACCATTTATTGAAGATACTGTCTTTTTTTCTCAGGACATATTTCTTGTTTCTTTATTTTTTTAAAAAAAAATCTTGTGTCCATTGGTGTATGGATTTATGTCTGGTTCTCCAATTCATCCATCGATCAACATATCTGTCCTTATGCCAACACCATGTTGTATTTACTACCATAACTCTGTAGTACAGGTTGAAATTGTGAATGGTGATACCTCCAGAAGTTCTTTTATTATTCAGGATCGTTTTACCTATTCTGGATTTTCTGTGTTACCATAATAAGGCCGAACATTATTTTTTTCAAGTTCTGCAAAAAATTGTCTTAGAATTTTGATGGGGATTGCACTGTAGCTGTGGACTGCTTTTGGCAGGATGGCCAGTTTTACTGTGTTAATCCTACCTATCCACAAGCATGGGGGATCTTTCCATCCTCCGATAGCTTCCTCTTTGTCTTAAAGTTTTTATCATACAAGTGTTGCACCTGCTTACTTAGAGTTACCCCATATTTTACATTTTTTGAGGCTATTATGAAAGGTGTTGTTTCCATGATTTCTTAGTCCATTTGTCATTTGTATATAGGAAAGCTACTGATTTTTATGTTTATTTTGTATCTTTTTACTGTGATGAAAGTGCTTATGAGCAATAGGGGTTTCCTGATGGATGTTTAGGGGTCATTGATGTAAGCTATCATGTCATTAAAAAGATACTTTCACTTCTTCTGTTCCTATTTGCACCCCACTAATATCCTTCAGTTGTCTTATTGCTGTAGATAAGATTTTAATTACTATATTGGATAGGTATGGAGAGAAAGAGAGAGAGGGGGGGCAGGAAGGGAGAGAGAGAGAGAGAGAGAGAGAGAGAGAGAGAGAGAGAGAGAGAG
>NW_021604578.1:17455543-17490450 GCF_004785775.1 Grammomys surdaster | reverse complement strand
GAGAGAGAGAGAGAGAGAGAGAGAGAGAGAGAGAGAGAGAGAGAGAGAGAACGAACATTCTTGTCTTGTTCCTGACTTCAATAGAATTGCTTTGAATTTCTGTCCATTTAGGATGGTGCTGGCTATGAGTTTGCTGTAAACCACCTTCATTATGTTTAGGTATGTCCCTTGTACCCCTAATCTCTCCAGGACTCCCACCTCATCATCTTTCTTTCTTTTTTTCCCATACCCCATTCATCTCCCTCCCTGTCCCTCCCTCTGTCCCTCCCACCCATCCTACTGGACATTGAACCCAGAGCATGGTATATAGGCCCTTTATCATGGAGCTACCACCTCAGCTCTCAAAATTCTTTATTATCTTCTAGAGACCAGTTTTTTGTTTTCTAGATGATAAAGCTACTAAAAAAATTCTGTATTTTAATGTACAAGTCTTAATTTACAGGTACTCTTTTCTCTTTGATTTAGTTTCCCCCCTCTTACCATGGCAAGTAGTGGGTTTTATTACATTCTATGTTTTAAAAATAATTCCACTAAATAAATGAGGATACGCAGGAGGCAAGGAGAGAAGCAGGCATTTCAGCATCTCACATTCTAGGATAGACACACACACACACACACACACACACTGATGTGTGATATGAAGGAGCATGCATGCACATTCTAACTTCACTGGGACAAGTCCATCGTATGTAGCTACAAATGAGATCTCTACAGTGATGCTTTGGTCCCCTCAATTAGGATGCACTTTTCCTGAGAAAAGAGTTATGCCCCTGTAGTCTTTGTAACACCAACCACAAAGCTAAAGCACTAAATTCAAAGGAATCTTAGGCACCCTTCTTCTCTTTAATGTCTTCACAGCACTTACCATGTTGAAAGACTTTGTAGAAATCCCATTTTCTTCTTGCTCCCCATTTTCACTGCTTTATGAAGGCCAGAGTGAGATTCCTGTCAATGGATCTCCCTACCTTCAGCT
Source organism: Grammomys surdaster (assembly GCF_004785775.1). Taxonomy (NCBI): domain Eukaryota; kingdom Metazoa; phylum Chordata; class Mammalia; order Rodentia; family Muridae; genus Grammomys; species Grammomys surdaster. Next base: position 17,489,477 of record NW_021604578.1, on the reverse strand, counting down.
TTACCTTCTAACCCCTCCCCATTGCATCTTTCACATCGCCGTCAATGGTATCCACATCTGGTCTTAAAATAGCTAAGCAATTCGTATCCAGTCATTCTGTATCCAGTGTACAAAGGATGCTCAATTCACTCCTTCCTATCAGGACTGATCTTATTTTGCCTTCCTAAAACCTACTCAGCAGCCTCAGGAGACAACAGGTGGCTCTTTAAGCCCTTAGTATAGCTAACTTGGATCTTTGAAGAACACTGTAGTTCTGGCTTTGGAGACGTCACATCAGCTGCAGTGGAGAACAGATGATGGTAAGGGCTGCTTTCTGAGCAATTGTGCCTTCAGCTGTCTGAGTTAAGTGTTAATTACCACTTGAAAACAATACTGTTGTTTGTGTCTAGTGACCTAGAGGAGAAATTCCATGGGTTGAGAGTAGAATGGAGTGGGGTGGCTCGTGGTCATCAGCTTTGCTGTGTTGTTTAGGCATGGGAGAGGGTGATGGTTAGCTATGGGAAGGCCAAAGGGCGAAAGTGCAAGGGGAGTGACAGATGCCTCCATTTGTCTGAACTGACTCTAAACCGCCATAATGACAAGAATCAAGTTTCCTGGAGAACAGGTTCATGGGTGAAATAAAGGCTTAACAGAGGCTATTTTTGACTACATTTTGATGCTGTTATCCTTAGTTTGCCTCTGTATGTATCATAGCCATGGTGACCATATATTTTCCAGGTTTGCATGGGTCAAGGTGGTAAACTTCAATGTTTATTTAGGAAAATATTTAATATTTACTTTAGACAATATTTACACAGTCACCATAGCTGTGGAGGAGAGTCTCAGATGACCAGCCCATGGACTGCCTTATTAAAGCACACAGGAAAAATTGAATCTACTGAAGGAAAGAAAATTGCAAAGTATGAAATGTAGAGTGGCTCTGGCAATGGCAGAACAAACATTATCACTGGTCCTGAGTCATCTCCAGTGTTTGAGGGCATCCCCTTCCTCTTCTTGATCCTGAGTCATCTCCAATGTTTGAGGGCATCCTTTTCTTCCCCTTGATGGCCATCTTACTTTGTAGAAAGGTCATCCTCAATGGATAAGATCAGTGGGCTCCTGTCCCTGCATCCCTGTTTGTGTTTGATGGTGGAGTACACTGTCCGAGGGTGGAAAGCACAGAGGCGAGTGGTGTCTGGGTATTTGTTTCCTTTACTCTCTTTCCTTGGCATGCTTGCTGTCTCCTTTCCCTGGATGTGCAGCTCCTATCAGCTCCCCGTAACTTTGTTTGCCTCTCAGGCCTAGACTAGAAGCAGTTCTCTGCTATTACTAGTTCTGGAAAAAAATATACTGAACTGCGCCTATACATTTGTCAAGGATATCTTAAACATACTCATTCACCAGGTTTGAGAATATCACATTTCCTGTTGGAACCCTAACTGATGGGATGTTATTCTTGTGTAAATAAAGGGATAGAAGAGTGCCCCAAGGGCTTTTGTGGTGACCTCTAGGCAGGCAGTTCAATGGATATTATGTCAGTTGTATCTAGGTCATGGGATGAGAGGCAAAACTCTGGCTGTGTGTGACTTATGTTGCTGCATTTTGAGATGCCCTCTGGGTCACTAGCCCATGGCTAGTGCTTGCTCCACAGCGCTGGTTTTTATTTGGAACCTGGGAGAGAGGAGAAAATAAGTCTTCTTCATGAAAACTGCCGGCCCAGAAAGAGGCTTCTGAGTCAGCAGATGAGAGCAGACAGATCCTCTCCAGTGACATTCATCTCTCCTCTAGCACTGGGAGCTCAGATCCATCCTGGCATCAGGCTGCATGCAGCAAGGAGAGCTGTCCTGAAGTTTCCAGCCTGGTGCCTCCTGCAGTCTTCTCTGACATTCTCCTAGCAAAGCATAGTTTCATTAGCAAGTGAAATGTCCTGTGTCTCAAACCAACCCACCAACCTGCACTGGTTGGCCAAGTCATCTGGGCAAAATCACAAAGAAACTTCAGTGTCCTGTGTCTCCTTTTGGCCTTCCCTCTGGGGACACAGGGATCTTTTCATGGTTAGAGTAGGACTTGCTTCCTTTCTCATTGCTTGTGGTTACCCATCTCCAAAGCTGTGATGTCTTTCTAACTAGGGATGCTGCTGGTCCAGCCTGATGTGATGCTAGGAGTTTGTTAGCTGTTGTTACTCGTTGTCTGGGATTGATTAGGTGAACTGCCCATAGTTTGAAATTTGATCAGTTTTATTCTTTGCATCCTTTTCTGCCCAATTGTTCCCTACAGGAAACCTTCTTCGTTTTACTTTTCTTATCCGGTTCATTAGGAAAAAACAAAAAACAAAAACCAACCAACCAACAAACAAACAGAAAACAACAAAAAAAAACACTCGTCAGATTAAAAAATTGATCAAGGATAATTTTTCCAAACTAGACACTACCCTGATGAAATTCACAGAGGACAGGAGCGAGGCAGAGGCCGCTAGAGTTGAGTTCCTTGGCAAAGAAATAGTAAATAGCAAACCAGTTATTTCGGGGGGGGGGGAGAAACTATTTGCCTCACCAATAAAGCATGGCTCATGATGGAAAATTACTCAGAGGAAAGTAGGAAGCAAATGGATTGAGTTGCTATGGGAACGCAGTTGGGAAAAAACCACGAAATATGTAAATACTGTAATTTGGTATTTTAATGTACTTCTTTTCCATGAAGAAAATTCCCTGATAACTAAAACTAACAGCTCATTCCTCTGCTGCAAGGCTCTGATTGACAGAGGCTGGGCAAATAGGTGTCTGAATTCAGTTTTGCCCCCAGGAGCCAATGCATCCGTATTTTCAAGCATAAAAGTCAAGCATCTGCAACAGTGGCTCTCAATATGGGGTACATATCAGACACACGCATTCAGGGTACTTGTCAAACTTCAGCCATACCACAGGTCAATGAAGTGAGATTCTTTGGGTGTGGGGACTGAGCTTTTTGTTTGTCTTTGGTTTGATGTTTTGAGGTAGCATCTTGCTTTGGTCTTGAATTTGTGACCCTCTTAACTTCAGACCCTCAAGTACTGAGATTTGAGCTACCATACCTTTCTAATGTTTGGGGAAAAAAGCCAAGAGAAAACAAATGGGGACAAAATGCCTCCAGTCATTTCTACTCTTGATACGCCCTGTGAATTGTGTAGGGACCCACTGGCCGCAGATCCTCACTTGATAGGTTGGCAGCTATTGGTTGCTTATTTTGCTGTTTGACTTTCCTAGGTTCTATTGTACCCACTTTTAACTGATTTGGGCATTTAAATACTGATAATGGGAAATGATTAGCAATCATTAATCTTCCATTATTAATGCCATTATCCTCACGGTAATAGATGAGTGCTTCTCTGAGTTGGAGCAAACATGTGAGATTCTATTACAAATCATTATCATTTAGCCACAATAATAATGATGATTAACTGCTGTTATTTTTAAAGTTCTAGATTGATCATCATAATTTGGGAAGTTTGGATGTTGTTCTAAATGTTGATATCAATCTATATTTTTATAATTACCATCATTAATTAGCATTATATGGTAAATCAATATGCATGCATATAGACATAGCTATCCAGCCTGCTTAATCATAGTCTATACCAGAGGCAGTAAATGATACAATTTATATTTTCCCAATGGGAAAAGGATCGCATACAGGATTGTAACCTTTCTAGGTTTGTATGTTAAAATTCTGACACATCTGGATAAAGAACATTGAAATCCCAATTTTTTCCTTTCTGCCTGATTCCTGCTTTTATATTTCTGTCCAGTGAGACATCCCCATCTCCTTCCTATGGCAGGAAAAAACAAAGTATAATTTAGTCTAGAGGTTACTGCTATCAGGAAGAATTTAAATGGATAAGGGATATGGGTTGATGGTAAAGGTTAGTATTACATCAAGCATGAATGCATGGTGAAAATTGCATTTAGTGTCGAATCTAAATTCAGGCCCTCTCTTATGAGGTGACTGGAGAGCTTACCTTGGGGAAAGTTTGCTTTCTTATGAAACAACCTAATTCTCATTACCTGCAATAGTAGGGTTACAAAGTGCAGCTTTGGAGTCAGCCCCTGGTTATGGGTCTATGCCATGGGTCTCCTGTGTTCTTTATTTTCTCTTCTAAGTGCCTCTGAGATGACCCCTTCAGCCTCCCACACAAGAGTCTGTTTTTGTTTGTTCCAAGAGTACCACTGTTGTTCTTACTGTAAGTAATTAAGTAAAATTTATTTTTAAGATGCGAGTCCTTCCCCACAGGGCAGGAGATAGTGTTACTCAGCCTTATGTCCAAATGATGTGTGTGCCCCCTCCATTCCAATTAGAAAATAGATATGGTCGAATATTTTTCTCTTTCTGACTTATTATTTGAAATTTCCCTACATCATATCCTTAATAACAAAAAAATCAAACCAAACATTTTTGTTATAGAAAATTTCAAATATACTCCCAGATTAGAGATTTTATAAAAAGCTCCTATGAATCACTCCATTTTGGTTTTTCTCATTTTTAAATTCACATTATATCCCAATCATAGATCCCTTCCCTCCCCTCCTCATAGTCCTACCCTTGCATGTCCCTCCCCCTCCCCCTCCCTTTCTCCTCAGTAAAGGGGTGCCACCCCACCCTGGGACATTTAGTCCCAACAGGACTAAGCACCTCCTCTCCCACTGAAGCTCAACCTGGTAGTCCAGGTCAGGAAAGGGGATCCAATGGCAGACAACAGAGTCAGAGAGATCCCTGCTCCAATTGCTAGGGGACCACATGAAGACCAAGCTGCACGTGTGAAGATCTGCTACAAATGTGTGGGGGTCCTAGGTCCAGCCCCTGCAAGCTCTTTGGTTGGTGGTTCAATCTCTGTGGGCTCTCATGGGCCCAGGTTAGTTGACTCTGTAGGTCTTCTTGTGGTATCCTTGACCCCTCCTGCTTCCTCAATCTATCCCCTACTTTCATAAGACTCCACCTGATATTTGGCTGTGGATGAGGCCTCTCAGGAGACAGTTATGCTAGGTTCCTGTCTGCAAGTATAGCAGAGTATCAGTAATAGTGTCAGGGTTTGGCTCTTTCCCATGGGATCAATTCTTAAGTTGGGGCAGGCATTGGTTAGCTGTTCCTTCAGTCTCTCTTCCATCTTTATCACTTCACATCTTGTAGGCAGGGCAAATTTGGGGGTTGAAGGTTTTGTGGGTGGGTTGATGTTCTACTGGAAGTCCTACCTGGCAGCTTCAGTCTCTGTATCTCCTAGTGGTAGGAATCTCAGCTAGGGTCTCTCCCATAGACTCGCTGTAACCTCCCCATTTCACATCACCAGCTGATCCCAGAGATGTTTCCCAATAGTTCCATTCTCACTCCCAGGCGCCTCTTACCCCCTTCTCCCCACACTTGATCACTATCCCCATATCCCTTCTCATACCCTATCCCACCCTGTTCCTCCCTCCCTCCACCTCTGATGAGTATTTTGTTTCCCCTTCTGTGTGGGATTCACACATTCTCCCTTGGGCCCTCCTTATTACCCAGGCTTTTGGGTCTGTGGATTGTAGCATGATTACCCTTCACTTTATGGCTAATATCCACTTATAGGTGAGTACATATCATGCATGTTTTTCTAAGTCAGTGTTACCTCACTCACAATGATAGTTCTATCCATTTGCCTGCAAATTTCACGATGTCTTTGGTTTTAATAGCTGAATAGTATTCCATTGTGTAAATGTACCACATTTTCTTTATCTATTCTTCAGTTGAGCAGCATCTAGATTGTTTTCAGTTTCTGGCTATTACAAATAAGGTTGTGCGGGCGGTGGTGGCTCACGCCTTTAATTCCAGCACTTGGGAGGCAGAGGCAGGCGGATCTCTGACTTTGAGAGTTCGAGGCTAGCCTGGTCTACAGAGTAAGTTCCAGGACAGCCAGGACTACACACAGAGAAACCCTGTCTCGAAAAAACCAAAAACCAACCAACCAAACAAACAAATAAAGTTGCTATGAACATAGTTGAGCTCGTGTCCCTGTGGTATAGTGGCACATCTTTTGGCTGTATGCCCAGCGGTGTTATAGCTGGATCTTGAAGTAGAATTATTCCCAATTTTCTGAGAAACTACTAAATTGATTAAATCACTTAATTTTAATAATCATCATATTTTGTCAATGTTGCCTTAATTTTTTTCTCGACTCGAACTTCAGTGTTCTGTTTTCAGTCTCCAAGCCTTCTTAGATTGAAAATCATCACTCATTTAAAAAAAAAAACCTTTACATTCATATTTTTATTAGTTTGTTTAGAATTTCAGACATACATACAATATATACTTTTATCCACCTCACACTCTTTCTGTTTACTCTTCCCAGATCATTCCGAGCTCAACCCCTCACAATTTTTTATTATTCTTTTTACTCCCCAACATCTCACTATTTAGTTTGCACTACTTATATACTCCCTGGTGTGGGACCATCCACTGTAGTATGGTCAACCTCCTGGTGGCCACACTGTTAAAGAAAACTGACTCCCTACCCCAGATGCTGTCAATCAACTGTCAATAGCTTCTAAGCTAGGGGTTAGGGCTTGTGAGCCTGTTCCTGCTCCATGCTGGAATGTTGATTGTCTTAATGTTGTGTAGGTCTTGAGCAGGAAGCCACAGCTGCTGTGATTTTATGAGTGCAGTCTGGTGATGAATAGAAGACACTGTTTTAGCCTAATCTTCTGTCACCTCTGGCTCTTCTAATCATTCTGTCCTGCTCTATCATCATGGGTTCTGAACCTTGGGCAACCAGGAGCAGTGGCAATAGTGTGGTACGGATGGTCCATTTGTGGATGAGCACTCCACTGCACCTGTTCTCTGCACTCTCAACAGTTGGGTGTTAAACACCATGTACTGCACACAGAAACGTCTCTGAGTGCTATGAGAGCTGTGATAATCTATGAGTTAGAGACACTCAAATTATGAGGAAAGTTTGCTGGCATTATGAACTTTAAATCCAACTGGAGAGTGGTTGGTTACCAGTCTAACCCTCGAGCCACTCTTGCATCCAGAACATCCCTCCGCAGGCTGATTGTTATTGTAGCTTATGAGATTGACAGCTGGTAAGATTGTTGATGACTTATACCCATCCTCAGGAGCCTACATCACACCTTACAGCATCCGAAAGTCAGCAGCTAACTAGAAGCTTCCTGGTCAGTACCAACTTAACTTCTCCATGGCCTTTCACAGAAGTCTGGTGTTTCCAGCAATAGGGTCTTACCATCAGGTTCTCATAGGCATCCTAGCAATGACAATAGCCTGTATTCTTTTGGTGGCCTTTGGTACACCCCTGATAAACACCTCAAGGGGCGGTAACCCACGTCTGGCACTTGGTTTTTTATTTGGCAGTCTATGGCTTCCGTGGGGGGTGAACATTGTTCCCTGTGTCAGATAATTCTAATTAAACACTTTCATATGGAAAAATGTATTTAAGAAGCTTATAACATATGTTTCCATACAACCCTTTCAGTATTAGTTATCCTCTCTCTACACCCTCCTCTGTCCTACCCTTCCATTCCTCTCCCCACTTAAACCTCCTTCTCCATTATTCTCTCCTTCTCCTTCACATCACCTATGGTCTGCTACCTGCATATCATTATGCTTTCTCTTTCTTCTTCTCACCAATGGCTCCTTTCTAGTCTCTTGCATTCTACAGTATTCCAAGTTAAAAACATAAATCTAATGATTTGATATTATGATCCATTTTTGAGTGAGAATATGTGATATTTGTTATTCTGGGTTTAGATTACCCCAACCAGAGAGGTTATTTTCTGTTCTATCCATTCCTCTGAGATTTTCATAATTTCTTTACAGCTGAGTAGAGCCCCACTGTATATAGGGACCACATTTTCATTATCCACTCATCAGTTGATGGACATTCAGGCTGTTTTCATGTCCTAGCCGTTGTGACTAGAACAGCTATGAATGTGGATGACCATGCCTATCTATAGTAGAGAATGGAGTCCTTTGATTGTATGCCCTGGAGTGGTGTGGCTGAGTCACATGGCATATCTGGCACACATAATGGCTGTACCACATTCTATTCCCACCAACAGTACATGAAGGTTCCCCAACCACTGTCACTTTATTGTCTTTTGTTTTCTCAATCTTAGCTGTTCTGAATAGGGTAAAATGAAATCACAAAGTCGTTTTAATTAGCATTTCCCTGATGGTTAAAGGATGGTGAATGCTTAAAACTATTTTGTAGCCATTTGTATTTTTGTCTTTGGAGAGTGCTCTGTTTGGTTTCTTAGCCCATTGTTAGTTGGTTTGTTTGCTTTCTTGCTGTTTAGTTTTCTTTTGATCATTCACATTCTTAAATGAGAAAAAAACTAAAGGGAGGTATTGGGGAGAATATTGGGCAAAAAAGGGATAAATCTGATCAAAGTGCATTACATATTGTATGGAAATGTCATAGTGACCCCTCTCATACAATTATAGTAAGAGTTAAAGCAACAACACAACAATAAACAACTAAAAATAATTTGAAAATTCCCTGAAAATCAATCAAGAGTTTTTCTCAGACTTATTCAAGAAAGTTGCAGAGAGGATCACTACTACTCTGAAACATGGAGCGATGTGCAAGCCCAAGGAGCTGTCCTGGAGATCTGCTACCCAGAGAAACCACTGATAACATTGGATGGTAGCCCTGATGACTCAATGCAGGTGAACTGTGGGCTGGCCAGAGAAGGAGAGAGTCTTGGTCCACTAGAATCTTAGAGTGGAACCTTCACATTTCTTCATATTTCACCTCCAGGAATAACATCCTTTTCTCAAGTGAGTATCTAAGAAAGACCTTTCAAGGCCTTTTACAGGTTGAGAGAAGGACTAACCCCAAAAGGTGACTTGTGCCTGGAACAGGCTTCCCAACAAAGATATACTGTCCAGGGAAAGGATACCCCAGAGCTTATCTCATCAAAGAGAAAGTTTATCTGTCTTGGTCTCTTTTAACCTTGTGTTCTTACTTATGAGGCAGAAAAGTTGCATCACAATGGAGGTGCACATGAAAACCACAATATTAATACAGGTGGAGCAAAGACAAATTTAGCCATATAATTAGCTTCCTTCCCAACTTACCACCACACTTACAGGAACCTAGTAGCATAGTGATTACAGCTGAAACAGTTCCAAGATTCAGGTCCTCTCAGAGTAAACACATAGGAAGCTCCAGGCCCAGAGTGGAGACAAAAACAAGATCCCTGGAAGAATCTGAAGCTTGGAGTTCTCATAGCTATGGAAACCATTAAGCTCCAGTCTCAGTCCATATTAAGAGGAAGTAAGCATTGGGACTGTGCTAGGTATGAACAGATGCTGGGTTTATCAACTGTAGGGTTTGAAAGAATGCTTTTCAAGTTAAGTGCCATGATGGCAACAGTAGCATGCAGAAACAAAGTGATGTCCTGGAAGACGCTGGTGAATCTAAGGAAGAAATACACAGAAACAACTATTCATCAGAAAATTCTTGGCCATTATGACTTATTCAGCTCCGGTTTTCTTCTTCTGGTGCTCCAATCACACTTGTGGTACACCTTTTGGTGTGTGGTACCTTGCAGCTGATTACCTTGGGTAATCAGTTCTGGGCTAGGGAGAGATGGGTAATCCATCCTGTCTTTACTTAGCATTGCAGCACGGGAAGTTTTTATTAATCTATCTTCAAACTCAAGGAATCTCTACTAGGTGATGTCCACTCCAAGGATAAGCCACCAAAGGCATTCTTAAAGTCTGTTGCAATGTTTCTAGCATTTATCAAAATTTAGACAGAAACACATGTTCAGAAAACTATAAAACTTTGGTTAAAAACACTATACCTAAACAAATGGAGAATTATTTTGGCTTCATAGATTAGAACACTCAGTGATATTTCTGTTTTCTTCAAGCTGACCTGTAGACTAAAAAATTACATTATTTAAAATCTCAGCAATCTATTTTTTTTGGCTATTGACAACTTGCTTGTGAAGTTTATATGGAATGGGTAACAGGTTATGAATAGATGCAGAGGCCAGTAGTACTGATTGGAGCATACAAACAGATAAACAAAAATATAAAAACACAGTCAACCAACCTTCAACAAAGAAGCAAAGGGAATTTAATGAGAAATGCATCAACTTTCAGTTAAGTGTTGCTGGGGTCTTTGGGTACCTCTGTGTAAAAGCAAAGATGTAGAAAAATACCTTAGGTCTTTCCCAAAATTAATTAAGAATGGATTATACATTCAATTTCAGAGTGCAAAACTATAAAATTTCTCAAAGAAAAATAGGAGGAATTTCCAATGTCCTTGTGTTTGACAATGAACCTTTATCTACCAAACCAAAAATAAAATCCACGAAAGAAAACTGGATCAATTGAACTTTTGAAGAACAAAGAATTCTTATTGATGGGATATGCTATTAATAATGAGGACAAGAGAAACCAAAGGTGGGAAGAACACATATTTGGTGAAAACATCTTGGAGAGTGAGTGTCAGATAAAAGACTTGTGTCCAAAATGTACAAAAGTTTTAAGATTCCATAGTAAGAAAACAATCAGTTAGAATGCATGAACAGATCTGAAGAAACAGCTCATGAAATGATATTCAGATTGGCAAACAAGCCAGAGAGGTTCAGACATCATTGGCCGTTAGCAAACTCTATGTTAAAACAGTCGACCTTGTTAGGAGACACAAGTCTAAAATCTGCAACACTGTCATTTGTTGCCAAGGATACACAGGAAGATGAATTCTTAAATATCATTTGATCTGATCAACTTTGAAAAGACAAATGACATGAAATTAAGCAGATACGTTGGAAGACAGAAAAATATTTTAGTTTATCCATATTCCCATCAACATAACCAATAAGAGTGCTTCTAGGTATTTGCCTAAGTAGTTGGAAAATAGGAGAACCTGCATGAGTTTTAAATACCTATACTTATAGTACCCTAAACTGTCAATGGCCAAGATGTACTTAACTTGGTGGATGGATAAGCATATGGCAGGATAATCCGTACAGTGGAGTGCTCTTCATGGATTAAAAGGAAAAGGGCTACAAAGGCAAAAAGTCAAGCATGAGTCTTTGTTTTTTGTTTTCAAGACAGGGTCTCTTGTATCCCAGGCTAGCCTCAAACTTGCTATGTAGCCAAAGCTGGCCTTGAATTCCTAATCCTCCTGCCTCTCCCTTTGCAACAGTGGTTCCCAACTTGTGGGTCCCAATCCCTTTGCAGGTTGAATGATATGTCCACAGAGGTCACATATCAGATATCTTGCATATCAGATATTTACATTACAGTTCATAACACCACCACATGAGGAGCTGTATTAAAGGGTCACAGAAGCGCAAGGCTGAAAACCACTGTTTTAGAGTGATAGGATTACAGGCATGTATGACGTATGCGATACATATGTATTACAGGCGTGTACAGGTGAGTGCTACGACTTAGTTTCACCCATTAAGTTTAAACGTTCATTTCTAAGAGAAACAAATAAACCTACAAAAGTAACATTTCTGAGTCAGATTTTTATAACATTCAGGAAAGGTAAAATTGCAGAAATGATAAGATCAGTGTTAGAGACTCAGGGGTGTGGGGACTGAGGGTTGACTAGATGAAGAACAGTATATGCTTTTTGTTTTTTCTGAGAGATTAGACTGTTTTGTTAGATAAATGTAATGGTGACAATATACATTTCTCAAGATCCATAGGATTTTGAAACACAAGGAGTGAACTTTAATACATCAAATTAAAAGCTCATTAAGAATATTGGTATACAAACAGTTATTTGCTGTGTCATCATCCAAGAGGTCTTGGGCAAGAATACTGATGTACCATCAAAGACAAATCACACCCAGATCTTATTGGACATAATTATACAATTTAAAAATTAAGAAATAGATGGGCTAGACTCTGGGGAAGAATATAGTGAAGACGATCCTAGAACATCTTGTACTAGAAAGTGCCCCAAATAACAGCAGCAACAGCAACACTAGTCTCCATAAACACCGAGGCAAGTTCCAATGAACCAACCAAACCAAAGAAACCACAAAAAAACCCAAATGAAAATTCAGTGGAGCCCACAGTGATAAGAGTATGCCAAATGAGATGCGGGTGTAAACTGACAGCAGCTCACAGTGGTTAAACCGGGAGAAAGATGAAGAACATGAAATCATACTAGATTACAACTCAAAATAGAAAGTGAACAATGAACACAAGTCCATAGTCATCTAAATAAATAACTGGATAAACAAACAAATGGGGAAACGTCTATAGGTAAATATAGAATAGAGAAGGGGAAACTGGCAGTATTGCCAAGAGGAGTCAAGCTGAAGTATGTATCCTTGACCTGCTGAGACAGTGGTGGAATTCTCCTGGACCACGTAGTCCAGTTTAACGAGAGAGAACTTCTAACTGAGGGATTTAGCATAAAATACCTGATCAGGATTACAAAAATAACTAAGGCCATCAGAAACTAGCTGGGCATGAGGGTACACACTTGTAATCCTAACTAGTAAGGAGGCAGGGGCAGCAGGGCTGAGAATTAGATGCCTGAGCAAATGTAGGGAGACCTTGTCTAAATAAAGCATGATGACAGCCGGGAGGACGAGGTGAAGAAACATAATCATTACATGTCGTGTGGAATCCTGGCCTAGATGCTGGGTTAGGAAAGGATGTCTAGTCAACATAAAGATTTAATAGATATGGACCTGTCCCTGGTTGTTTTAAAGATCTCTTTGCTCTTGATGATCTGTGGATTCACCATAACCTGTTAGTCTTTCTCTCCCTCCTGCCTCTTTTTCTCTTTTTCTCTAATCAGTGGATATCTTCCTCTAGAAACTCTATGCTTTACTGATTCTGCTTCATCACTTCTGTTACCTCTCTATAAATCCACCCTGAGCACACGTTAGACCTATTCTAGCCATCTGTTAGTTTCTCTTGCAGTTCTCATCCTATACATTTCTGTTTTTTTTTTTCTGTATTTTTAAAGCCACTCTTCTTAGTTGGGTTTTTTCTCTAGTTTTATGGTCTAATTTATCAATTGAGCTTATAATATTTTTAAAAACATTTTATATGAAATTTGTATACAATAAAGTTTGATAATATTCTTTCCCCTCACTCAACTCCTTCCAGATTCTCACCGACTCTCCCTTCAACTTCCTGTTCTTTCTCTCTCCATTTAAAAAAATCTAAGAAAAAACAAAAATGAGATTATAATTTCAATTTGAATCTTTTTGTTTCTAGAGTTTCTTTCTTGTTATTCTCCAATCTTAAACAATTTCTGTGAGTTTTCTTTTTTTCCTTTGCCATACTATCAACATTTAAAATCCCCAAATACACAGAACATATTTTATGTTCTGTCCTAGTAATTATATGATCTGAAATTTACGCATTTCCAATTTTATAATGCCTTTCTGGCTCTCTATCATGGCATCTTACTTCTTTATATGTTTGGTAAATTTTGATAATGAGTTAACGTTAGTTGAAGCAAAAACTCCTTTGAGGCTTGGGTTCAAAGTATGTTCCTTTAGAAAGGATTTTATTTAATTTGTATGGCTAATTTGGAGCCATTTTAAAGGAAGTCTTTCAGACACTATACATTTTATACATTTTATGCTGTAAAGACTGTGAACTTGTATTAGGTGAGTTTTAGGGACACACACACATGCATATACACACATATGAATACACACAGACACACACGTGGATGCACACACACACCTTCACAGATGCACAGATACACACATACAGAGACACACATGCACACACACATACACAGACACACACACAGACACACACACACACATAGGCGCGCGCACACACACACACACCACACACACACACACATACACACAAACCTCCTCACTTCATCCAGAATCTAGATTGCACTGCACAGTATCTCTACTGACGTTTTTTGCACAGAGCTGTCTCTTCCCTTCCTCGGAGGACTGTCCTTTTTTGCTTCCTGGCTTTCATAAGTCTTCTTAGATCTGACCTTCAGTCCTGTGTAAACCTAGGACTTGTTAAAAGGCAGGTGTAAGCTTCCAAGAGCTGGCAAATCCCCCCATAGTTCCAATGCTTATTTACAACTCAAATCTGTTTCGTTTGCCTAGTACAGAAACATATGCTGAGCTGAACTGCATAAGAAAGATGTGAGATTTATTCTCTATAACTTTCTGAGTGAAAAGGCGAGGGGTTTAGCTTTGTCTAAGGAAGATTGCTTCCAAATAAATTGAGATGTTTACGAACCAGTGAGCTTCATGTCTACTTGAAGGACTCAATACCAGGCCAGAAAACCACACACTGTGGATGTGGCAGAGGGGACTCAATTATATCTAGAAAGTTCGGTTGCTTCCATATTTTCTTTCATATTTGCTTTAAACTGTTCTGCCTGGAAGAATCAAAACCATGATGTACTCATGTAAAAGTCTCCTTTTCCTGGCCACACTTAAAGTTCAGTATGTTGCCTTGCCAGGTTTGTTCTCTGCTTGCACATGGCTCCTTGACACTTGGCATTGGAGCCTTCAGGGGCCCCTCAGGCTGTGCCAGAGCAGGCGAAGCCATGTCTCTAGACCCTGTCAGGTGGCTGTGGTTTCTTTTGGCTTTGCTGTTGTTGAGCGGGACATAGACTGGGGCACAAAGAGTGAGCAACAGGTGTTACCAGGAGTCTAGACAGAAAAAGGATCCGATGCTCACAGCAACACTTGTTTAAAATAGCTCGCTCCCCACGTACTCTTCTGATGCCATTTGCCTGTCCGGGCTGTGGTTTTAAGATCATTTGGCAACTCTGTTCTTGCAATCAGAGAATGGTTTCTGGGTCTACAAAATCATGAGTGAGCTAAGCCAGTTCACTCAGCCAGGAAAGGATTATGTGCCCCAGCTTTGGTCTCAGGCAGTTCATGCAAATTGATTTCCCAAGTTTCTGTGTTTCTGCATACCTCACTTCCCTCCAGGGCAGGCACAGCTTAATCAGGGCAAGGCTCCGGCAGGTGATGACTTTGGTACTTTTTCAATTGCCCAGAAAGAAACTGGGGGAAAAGTATTCACACTGTCATGCTTGGTGAAGTAAGGCAAGGAATCCAATTGCAAACTTGGACAATCTGTTTCTGTGGGGAGACGAGTGAAAGCTCCCTTTCCTCTCAGGGAGTGGGGACTAGATGCTTTTGTAAAACTTAGTAATGTGCTCTGGGATGGAACCCAGGCTAATCACAAGGTCAAAGCCAGAGGTCAATCCAGGTTCAGGCCAGAGGGACTCTACTGTGCTGGCACAAAATGGTGCTTCAAGTTACACGTAGGATCAGAGACAGATCGTTTCATGTTAATGTAGCACACAAGTAGAAATTATAGGTGACCCTGGAAGCAACCTCCTAGCTTATAATAGGATATTTTTTCCTGAAATAATTTGTTTTGTGTTTTGGTCCTTGTTGTAATAACACTTTATGCTCTTCACCGGGAAAGAAAAAGATATCTAAAAAGGAAAGAGAGAGAAAGGGAGAATGAAAGACAGAGAATGAGAGAACATCAAAGCAAATATAAAAAATACCATGGATCACTTACCAAGGGAAAACTACTCATAGGATCTTGACGAATGTCTTTCTAGAACTCCTTCTGTTCTGACACTGGAGTTGTTCTGGTGGACAAAGCAGGGACTTTGTCCTTATGCAATGGTGTCCCGTTGAGAGTCTGTAGTCAGTATATTTTCATTCACAGATCCATTTATGAAACAAATTTTTTTCTGTCTCCTCTTCCTCCGTGATATGGATGGAGTTTAATTGTCCTACTGCTGGATATTCAGATCTGATGCATCTTTTTGTTATCTAAATGGTTTGATGTACAGTCAGAAAGTAATGTTCCTGTACAATTAGAGACAAAAGCTATAATGGAAAAAAAAAACTCAGGAAATGAAAAGTTTACTAAGGTAGGAAAAATTAATGGGTTCCCTTTGTTTGTGACCTGCAGGCAATTAGTCCCAAAGACACTTGAGACAAGAGGGTATCCATGATGGCCTTGGTGGTCTGGGTGGCTTCGGTTGGAGCAGATGGGCCATGAGTGTTTCAGATGACCCAGGTAGATTCTTGATAGCACTTGACCTTCAGCTCAGTTAGGGACATTTATGGGTTTCAAGAATCTTTAGAGGCTCAGCTGCTCTCATTGTGTTTTAAAAATAATGGAGTGCCACTCTGTAAGGACAAGCTGCTTGAAATTACATTTGAACAACCAATAGAAGTCCCACATAAGCACATATCCAGCCGTTGGGCGCAGCCTGACTTCTGCATTGAGGATAGATGAAGTGTGTTGTACAGAAGGTTTTCTGTATGCTCAGGAAGGGAGACAGCAGAGGGAGCAGACTGCAGGGCCTTCAAGTTGATTGCTTGTGGTTTCCTGACCTTCTAGAATGTTACTATGCTGTGTCCTTTTGTTCATAAGAGGAACTTGTGGACAGGTATCTAGTATGGGAGTCTCAAATCCTGAGATCATATTAAATATCTTCCTCTTTTGTTCCTCTTGCTCCTAACACTGTCAGCCTCCCCAACAAAGCGGTCAATATCTGTTGTATAACCACCATTCTCTCATCTGACCAACTGCAGACACTTTGGTGAGTCTTTTGTTTCTACATCCTTGCAGTCCAGTTTCTATACAACATTGATCCATATCATCTTTAGGATATTTTGGGCAAGTGCCGTGTTGCTGCTGGGTAAAAATCCTCCACTGGCTTCCTGTTGTCCACGAGGTGAAATGTATTCTTTAGAGAGTGACAAGGACCCTTGTCTTTTGACTAGCCATGCCTTCTGCTGTTTCGTAGAACTGCTGGCTATAACCTGGAGTGAAGTGTTTATTCAGGCCTCTGTGTCCTTGAACATGCTCTTCCTTTCTGCTTGGAATGTTTCTTGGGTGTGGGGCACGCCCTTCCTTGTAACCTCATTGTATTGTGTCCATCCATCTCTGCACTGTTGCTGAACATGTTATCTATGTGATTGTCTATTGGAGCATCACCTTTCCAGGACTGTGAGCCACTTGAGCATGAAGGCCGAATCCTATTAAATTTTGTATCTCCAAACTCATTGCAGTGCCTAACATATATTTATTGTTGAATGGGTGTTTACTGAATCATAAATATTGGGAGGATACATACAGTTGGGATTACAAAAATATTTTCTTTGTTTCAGACCTAACCGACATACATTCACAGTTCTTAGTATAGATTTATTATTTTTGGATATCTTTAAATTTTTATGCAAATTTTGTTATATAAGGGATATTTATTAGATATTTTTGTTGTCACACAAATGTAAGATTTGAAGCTGCAAACATATACACATACATGTGCCCACACATTTATACATATCATTTATACATACACACTACTCAATTCTAAATGGTGGTTTGTAATAGTCTGTTTTCTGACTCTGTAATAGGCTCCTAACTTTTATACTCTTTTTGGGGCATCTGTGGATTCTGATATTTTGGATTCAAAAGAGAAAATCAGAAATGTAAAGAGAGAAATATGAAAAACTCAAATCAACTAAAATTACCCTAAAATAAAAATGGGAACCAATGAGGTTGGTTATTCAAGATTATCATGAATTTATAAATTTGAAAACTAGACACTTGTGTTTTCTTTCAAGGATATACATGTTCCTATACTTTCCAAACATAAGCATTGATACTCTTCTTTATTAGTCAGTTACCGGGATTAGATGAGAACTTATATTCTATATAGCAAATGCCAAACAGTAGCCATTCTACATGTTTCCCAGCAACTACAAGCAGACTCCAGGAGAGAGGACTCTTCACAGAAGGGAAGCCCAATGCTGTGAGAGGTGAAAAGGGCAAAAACTACCAATCTCTTCTTCTGGAATTTCATCTCCTTCTCTGTTACCTCCTATTTCCTTCATGAATCCCACATGCAGATTTCCTCTCATGTCATGCTCTAGATAAAATCTGTGGGTTAATATCACTGGTAGAGCTGACAAGTTAGAAATTTCACTTTGTACCTCGGTGGGGGTGTGATTTAGATTTTTCTTTTCTTTTCTTTTTTTTTTTGAGGCTATCAAGTGTACTTTATTGAATCCATGTGGATAGATAGATGAGTGTTACACCTGCGTGTGGGGAGGGCCAAGGGGCAAGAAGGGATGCTGCTGAGGATGGTGAGCTCTCAGGACCAGAAGCCAGAATTCTCTATGAAGTCTAATAACGACCAGAGTTAAAGACAATGACGACGACAGCAACGATAGTGATAACAACCATGAGGATGCTGAGGACCAGGGAGCTGATGTTCAGGCACTTGGCGGTGGAGGCGTAGGCCTGGGCCCCGGTCACGTCGCCCACCATCTTCCGGTCCCTGGACTTCACAGAGTAGGCATAGGCAATGAAGCCCAGGCAGCAGAAGTTCATGAAGAGTGTATTGAACAGGGACCAGACCACATGGTCAGGCACAGAGACCTCTCTGGGCATGTTGATCACAGTAGTTCTGACAGAAGCCGATCCGTGGGGTGCCCCCATCTCAGACACCTCATATTCTTCCTTGATCCTTTCGTAGTTTGGGGGTTGTCCCCCACTGGCAGCGGTAATGAAGGCTTGAGAAGTGTGGTTCATGGTGCTGAGAAGAAGCAGCAGTGAAGGGCAAATCGATTTTTCTTTTAAAATATAAGTTTTTCCTTGTCAGGAGACCTGAGGAAGAGACATTTGTTAAAGGAAAGATTGACAAAAGGGAATGGGGTGAAGAAAGTATCATGGATACTCCATTTGGGGTTGGCCACCCAGCTCCCTTTCATCTTGTTCAGGAATGCCCTTCTGAATGATTTATTTTACACTTTTGGTTTACACAATGTTTTAATGGAAGTCTAATGGACAGTCACTCTTCGGACAGGTGTGTGGTGAGGAGTTATGTTGGAAAGATAAAGACTCATTTGGCTCAAATGGTCATTTTGAAGAAACTCAAGTTAACGAACTGGTAGACCCAGGTCAGGACACAGTGCAGTTGCTGGAGGACAAGGTGATTTCACAGCATGGAGATGGGGAATGGTTGAGAAAGTCACTTCCCATGACTACTTTAAAAACTACAGTAAGACATATGTTTTAACCATTTTTAAACCTAAAGTTCAATGACATTAAGTATATTCACACCAGTTATAGCGCATCACCACCATCTATCTCTGGGATTTCTTTCATCTTCTCAAACCTCATTAACTAAAAACTCCCCACCTCATCCACCATCATACTTAGTCTTTGTAACCACCATTCTTTCTCTATATTTGACCATTCTAGAGAGGTCATGAAAATGGACTTTTACAGTATTGCTCTCTTTATTGGGTCGTCTCACTTAGCATCTTCAAGGATCGTCTATATTGTAGCCTTTACCTGCTTTGAGAAATTGTTCCTGATACCCAAGGGGAAAATAAAAAACCAAATGCTGGCTATTCTCAATTCCTACTGCCTCTCCCCTCTTAGGGGCCACTAAAACCGCAAGTAGAAGGTACTTCCTACTGAACGTCTCTGTAAACATGAGCCTGTTGGAAGTCAGGAATGATTCTGTTTCCATGTAGGAACAAGAACACAGTGTGCCAAGTTTGGTCCCAATTCACATTCTAAGATAGCCTTTCCCTACTTCCAATGGCTCCTGTCCCATCAAATGATGTGGCTCTCGTTATGGGTTGGTCATGCTGACAGCTGTGTAAGTGTTGGCATGGCTGGCCAGTGACTTCTCATCTTCTGGATGCTTGCCTTACATACTTCTTGGAAGCCTTGTCATATCTGATAGGGTAGGGCCTGGTTTCTAGAGGAAAGGTTCTTTGGCATTTGGATGAAATCTGGCCTGTGCTGTCCTATTCCCAGAAATATCGGAGCAAGTAGCAGTTGTAATTAACACTTGGCAAATCATTCCCAGTGGAGGGTTTGCTTCTGACAGCCTAATGTTCTAAATGGGTGCAACACATGGTGTTGGCTGGGTGCTAGCTATGCTTACCAACAGAGAGTTCACTTGACTTATTCTGGCCTTAGCTAGGTTAGTCAAGGACAGAAGCCCTGAAATAAATAGTGCCCTAAATATTGTCCCATATAGCTCTGATCACATTTCTTCTTTTCCTTCTCCTTTTTCCTCTTCCTTCTCCTCCTGCTTTTCCTCCTCATTTAGATGATTTACCCAAAAAGTTTCTTCTATAAATCTTAGCTTCTGAGTAAGACAACATTTAAAAAAAAATCTAAAACTGTCGCACAATATAAGTATACAAATAATAAAGAGCAGATGGATGGCATCTATAAAGCCATGTGACAGCTAGATTAAAAAATGCAATATTCTGAGATTCTGAGACCCATCTCATGGTGCTTGAGACAGTATTTTAAATTCTGATATCTTATATTAGCATTGGCTGCCTTGGAACTTGATGTAAATAGAATTACCAGCACTTTGAGTTTGGCCCCTTGAACTTAGCTTCCTCTATATGTGATTTGTCCATGTAATTGTGTGTTGTAATTCATTATTGTGGCTGTAGAACATTCTATACTATATGATCATTGATAAATAGATCCTATCAGTTTCATGCTGAGCCATCAGGACAGGAAGAAAAATTAGTAATGCCTACTCTGCCATTATTTTTTAGAACTGATAAATGTCCTATTCATAGATTGTTAGTATTAATTTTATTTTAAAAATTTTTATTAAAGTATTACTTATCTTGACTAAATGTTCTATTCCCTGCTTCAGCTTTTTCTTTGAGTCTTTAAGTACTAACCATAGCTAGAGATAAGAGCTACATACAGATTTTTTTATAATTTCTTTTTTTATAGTTTCTTTTATAGTTTCTGATTTTTTTTTTTTTTTTTTAGTTTTTCAAGACAGGGTTTCTCTGTGTAGCCCTGGCTGTCCTGGAACTCACTCTGTAGACCAGGCTGGCCTTGAACTCAGAAATCCACCTGCCTCTGCCTCCTAAGTGCTGGGTTTAAAGGCATGTGCCACCACTGCCCGGCCCATGTCCTGATTTATTTATTTATTTATTTATTTATTTATTTGGTCAACTTGTCAGAAGCAAGAGTCATTTTGGAAGAAGGAACTTAGAGAATGAACTCACCAGACTGGCCTGTGGGCAAGCTTGTCAGACATTTTCCAGATTAATGATTGATGGGAGGGGGCCCAGCCTATTGTGGGTGGTGCCATCCCTGGGCTGCAATATAACCCTGAACTAAGAGCATTTATGAACTGTGTTGCTATAAGCATTTGTGGGCATGTCCTATGGTGACCAAAAATATGCATGCACTTTTGTGAAGTATTTACTGACAGGTGATTTGTCTACTAGGAATTTCTTGATGAAAGAACTGGGTGCAAGAGGAAGAAGGTATTTATTTTCTTTTCTATATAGCATTTTTTTTCTCTCTAAAGTGTTTTGAGAGTGCACCTGACTTTAACTTATGAAGCTGAGTGTGAATTTTTGTAAACAAGAGAAGCCTGAGGAAATCAAAGCACTGGATTCATAGACATCATCACGGGGAAGTTTGGGTTTCAGTGATGTGGACGGTACAGCCATTACTAGAGAGAGCCTTTCAGAGTCCAGGAAATAGATTTGGCCATTATATTTGTATACTTACATGTTTGAAATATGTCTGTACACTGAGATGGATATAATTTATATTATTACACTCAGATTCTCTAAAATGCCTTTCCAATTTTATCTGCTAGAGACAAAGGAAAAGATGTTAATGTTTCTTATAATGATGACTTTGTAGGTTCTCCTTTAATTAACCAAATGTTTTTATTTCAGTAGCATATGATTATGGAGTAACATCACATGTAATACTATGATTTCATTCTATGAGATTAACAGGAAAAAAAAATCCATGATTTTTCTCATTACTTTTATTTATGATTACATCAGATGTGCTAACCAGTGCAATAAGGCAAGAAATGAAATCATTCAGTTTATAAGAGAAGACATAAAAGTGCTTCTGTTTGAAGATTATGTGATTTCTTCAGAAAATTCCCAAGAATCACCTAAAACGATTTCAGAACTCTTAGTGTTCTCAGTAATTCATGGGCCAGTGACTGAGAGTCAATTGTGTTCTATAGGTTAAAAGTGAAATTTGGAATTTGGGAGTTAAAAGATGCTTTTGAATAGCACCAAAATATTTATATATAAAATTGACAAAATGTAGGCAGGATCTACATATGTTGAAAAAGGAAAAGAAAAATAACGAAAAGAAAAAAACCCCTAAGACCTAGTAAGCAGGGAGATCTGCCATGTTCGTGACCTAGAACTGCTAGATCCATTTAACACAATCCTCATTGAAACTCTTGTCAAATTTTCTAATCGATGTTGTAAACTGGTTCTAAAAGTTGTATGGGACAATGACCAGCATGGCATGAAAGCCCTATGGGTGCAGTAGTATTACATGTACCTTGGCAGTAACCAGTAGCTCTCTAATTGAACTTAAGATCTACTCAACAAGGAGGAAGTCATGCCTTGTACTGGAAACTTAGTCAACTATCCAGGACTAGTGACATCATAGATCTTGTAGGAGAACCTTAGATTGCCATTTTACTAAGCCAGCATAATTTCTAACTCCATTATAAATATTTAACCTTCTTACTACCTATAGATAAGTATAGTACTCATCCCGCACCAAAGAAACTTTTCTCGTCAATACATGGAGAACATTAAGAAACCTATAAGTAATTAAAATTCAGAGTAGTGAAGACCATTCATAACGGATACATCTACAATACAGCTCCTTTACCTAAGGCTTAGGAATCACCCTGTAACAATGGGGTGGAAAAATTGTAAGAGTCGGAGGAAAAGGCTTTGCTTTGAGATTAGGCTTTCTAGTGATGTCGGAGAAGCAACACCTAGGAAATCTCACCAACATGGCTACCTAAACAAAACCTGAGCAAGGAGGACACCAATAGTCATGCAATGTGGAAGGGAAAGATCTCAGCAGGCTTCAACCCTGGACAAAGAATTAAAGGTAATTAAAGAATATTGAGAGCAGGGAAGGGCACACCAACTGATTATTCAATATCAAATGGTCAACACTTAGCAGACAAATACAACTAATAGTATATGGACAAATCAGGTTGCATTTTTATATTTAGAAATGCATATGTATTTATATATACACACATGCATATATAGCAGCAATTAAAGTAAAAGAGGCCCCAAATTTGAGAGAATGCAAGTCAGGATACATGGGAAGGGTTGAAGGGAGAAAAGGGAGAGGGAGAAATGGTGTAATTATATAAAAATTACATATATAAATTAAATATATATGTATATAAAAATTCTGAAAAAGAAAAGTAGAGTTAGAGAAGATTTACAAGATTTACAAGAAGATTCTGAAGATTTACATGCTTCATGTCAAGACATGAGGTTATAGCCATGAAAACAATATGGACTTAGTAAAACAATGGATGTCTAAGGCAACAGAACAGGATTGGGAGCTCAGAAATAGATCCGCACAAATGTAGTCAATTTTTTTTTGAGACATAGGTTTAATCATTAAAGAACAAATAGTTTTTTCAGTAAGCAGTCAAAGAACAATTGAATGCCCAAATGCAGAACAAAGCAAAAGAAAATATACCAACTTGGTACACATTGCTCAACTTATACGAGAATATGCAACTTATTCTAGAAACTTGTGGAAGAAAATATGGAATTTTCCAAAGACATTATGGGTATGGCATTAAAGAATAAAATTGACACCTGTTAATATATGCTGATATTAATAAATTAATATATACAGGATAAAATAACTCCTCTATAAAAAATAATTATAATAATAAAATGTAGGCAGGTAAAGGAAATTGAATAACCACTATTAAAAAACAGAAATAATAATAACTGATGGCAATATTTGCATATGAATGGTCAAGTTGGGGCACAAGCTTTAAAAGCACAGGTTGTCCATACCATGTGGATGATGTCCATGCAAGTACTTAGGGATTGTAGTGTCTTTAACATATGTCCTCCACCCAGAATGTATAGTTTAACTTCTCTGTTCTTAGATATGGGATGGATTTTTTTTTTCTTAACATATCAGGCATGGAAAAAGATGAGTGTTGATTTTACAGTAGAACAAGTTTCAGACACCAGCTTACCCTAGTAAACATCATCAGACATGGTGATGCCATGCACTTCCTCCTCCAGTGTGGCGACAGGCACTTTACGTCTACTGTATTCCTCCTTCCAATCTGCAACATCAAATCAACCACAGGGAAACATGAATTAAGGGCATTCAAAACTCTCAAGGTTGTGATATGGGACGAGGTTGTGAAGGAGCTATCACAGATTGGATAAGAATAAGAAGACAGAAAAAGCAACATGTTGGGACCCTGGACTGGATCCTGGAACAGGGAAGGACCGTTAGTGGCAAAATTATTAACATCTTTATAGGGCTCTTAATTTAGTTAATGGTTCTGCCCTAATATTAGTTCTTAGTCTTGATAACTGTACATGGGTTATGTAAGATGTTACACTTAGAGGAAGCTAGGTAAAAGCCTATAGGAAATTTCTATTTTATGTCTGCAACCTTCTATTTATCTAAATTTGTTGTAATATAAAAAATAATTAAAACCCCAAATAGTTGCTTTCTTCTCTAAACTCCAGAATTATAATAGCATGTACCCCCACTGATTCTATTATTAAAAATAGACCCAAAACAGTTCCCTCCAGTCTTTCAGTTCCTCCTGGGTTCTCTAACATTTACCGACAGTGTGACTGCCTCACCTGCTGATAATGTCTGCAGTTCCTCACGTGACTAGACATGCCTCCCTTCTGTCCTCCTAATCTTGAAGGAAGGAAGTTCTTTCCTAAATCCATAGCTTTAGATTGATCATAAAAAAATAGACAAAAGAAACAACTATATCAACCCCTTCATGGGCCAGGGAAAATCATGGAAGATGGAGGGGAAAGAGTGTAAGAACCAAAGACTGGGGAGGGATTCTATGAGAAGCTGTAATTCTAATTAATTCCTAATATGACATGGCCATTGTAATCATGAACAAACAGAAGCAAGACTTGTGTGTATATGTGTGTGTGTGTGTGTAGGTGCTCACAGAAGCCCGTCATATCTCATGAGGATAGAGTTGGTGGTGGTTGTGAGGTGCTTGACATGGGTGATAGCAACCAAACTCTGGTCCATTGCAAGAGCACAGTGCTCGTAACTGCTGAGCCACCTGTCCAGGTCCCCATCTTATCATTGTCTTTGAGACAAGGTCTCTCAGTGAACATGAAACTTACTTGTGTGACTAGGCTGGCTGGCCAGCAAGCTCCATGGCTCATCCATCTTTGCTTCTGCAGAGATTATGGGTATTCACTCCATACCTGGCTTTTGACAGGGTACTGGGGATTCAAAATCAGGGCCTTATCCATGTATAGCAAGAACTTTACTGACTGAGCCTCTCCCTGCCCCCTAGTATGTTTTAAATATAATCCCTATAATTAAAAGAAATCTTGGAGTCTCGATAAAAATACAATGCTATTTTTAAGCCTCCTAAAGAAAGAAAATGAATAGATAAAGCAGACTGAGAAAAAGTATTTATAGTAGATATATGGTATAGAATATAGTAGAATATCCCAGTCAGCACTAAGTAATGTATAATCTAGAGATTTTTGGGTAAAATGACAACTTAGATACTACCTCTGTGTGACTTGGTGAGGGAGAGAATCTGAAGAAAGATAAGAAAAAAGAAAAAGAGATAAACCAGATATTATTCCAAAGTCAGGAAGTGATTTGAACATCTACAAAACGAGTGACAGGAGACCAGGAAACTAACTGCTCAGGGGAAGGTGTGGGTGCGTGTGTGAGAGAGAAACAAGCCCAACACAGAGCTAGCCACACGGCTTTCCTGTGAGGTGAGGGAAAGGAGAAAGTGCTTCAGAAAGATGAGCCAGCTGAGAAGTAGGCTGAGTAGAAGTCAGGACATACTCATAGACCTCATAAGCCTCACATCCAGCTGTGGGTTTTGTTGAGACAGTGATCCCTCTGGTAGATGGTGACTCAGCAGTAGAGGGAATCCTGTTGTACCCTATGCACATAGAGAGCAGTGGCTAGGTGCCATCTTTATGCTTTAAAGATTTATTTCTATTTTTTATTTTATTTTTGTGATTGTACATGAGTGTGTATGTGTGTGTTTGTGTGTTCATGTTTGTGTGTGTATGCCTTGTGTGTAAAGTTGCCCATAGAGGCCCAGGAGAGGGCATTAGATTCCTCAGAACTGGAGTTATGGGTTATTATGAGCTACTTGTCCTGGGTACTAGGAATGTAACTTGGGTCCTCTAATAGTAACAAGTGCTCTTAACCACTGAACCATATCTCTGGGTCTCCAAATATCATCTTGAAAGATAATCTGTTTTCCAGAAATGACCTACTATGGCCTTGTTATAGGGAGTGTGTCACTGGGGTTGGGCTTTGAGCTTTCAAAAGCCCATTTCAAGCTCAGAGTTACTTCCTTCATGTAGTCTGAATCTGGATCTAGAACTCTCAACTAGTTCTCCCAGTACTGGATCTGCTTGCATTCTTCCATGCTTCCTACCATGATGATAATGGACTAAACCTCTGAAACTGTAAACCAATCCCAGTTAAATGTTTTCCTTTATAAGAAAAAGAAATCTTCTGCAAGGCTTATTATTCATTTTATTTAGACATAAAATATTTATATAAATATAAATTTATAAGTATTCATTTTCTATCTTGACTCATGATTACATACAATTACACTTAATTCTGCTACTTTTGTAGGTGTAGATTTTGTTCTTGAAATAGATTTGGCTCCTCTGAATTTCCCACAATTGGTTTCATTACCATTCCTCCTATCTTAACCTCTTACATCATAGAACAAGAAAATGTTCCACTCTTGTTTTATGTTTCTTATGGTATTCCTATGCCAGCAGTTTCCCCTCAGAGTTCTGAGCCTTACACTGGAGAACCGTGTTACAATAACAGTGGCTTCCACCTTAGTTTGTTTTCCTGATGTTGTGATAAAATAAACTGACAAAAGAAAAAAGGAAAAAAGAAAGAAATGACCTACATAGGCAGCCTGAGAACAGGGAATAATCACAGGCCATAGAGCCTCAGTTTGGCCTGCAAGAGCTCCTTGGTGAGGGAAGGTCCAAGGAGGTACCTGCGGAGAAGAGAAGGGTTAGATGCTGACAGAATGGATCCAGGAGGCTTCATCTAAGCAGTGAGGTGCACTATAAGGAAAAGGAGCCTTGTTCTTCACGGTAGAAGAATAAGGTTCATAGGAGAAGATCACAACAGAATCAATAACCCTGGGATTTGATATGTCTGAGGACAATGGGTGGATCAACCTGTTGTACCATTTATCTGCCATTTTCTACTTGGAGTCCCATGATGTACGTGATACCCATAGCTATATTTCATACACAGCAAGGTGATTAATACTGAGAGTCTTGAGAGTACAAAGACAGGCCATCTGCTTAGATCTCAGAGCTAGGCGTTTTCCCACAGCCACAACACGGTTGAAAAGAACCTCTGGCTTCTTAACCAAATCCAGAGTATTTAGATCTGGTGTATCTCAGGAGGGCAAGAGAACACTGTAAAGCTATGTATGGCCAACAGAGGCCTCTGGTATGCAAAGGAACATTTCTAAAACAAAGACAGCTCTGACAGACTTCAAACACTTGTCCAAGACTCAGCAACAGCATAAATCACAGGAATGTTATGACCCACACGTTCAGTTGACATCTACCATGACCTCAGTGAGCATAACTGGCAGTCTTTAAAATTTTAGGACCTAGAAAACTGTTCTAACACTTTATCCTGTCTGTCTTTCCACCTTTGTGGGTCTGCCTGTGAGTCCTGTTTCCCTACCACTTGCTACATCTTAATATATACTGTTACATTGTTATTAAAATAAAATTTTATGTTTTATTTTCCTTCCTATGTTCCTCAAATTTTGTCTACACACTGTTTTCATTATTGGTAAACCTTTTTGCTTGACTTAGTTGCTGCCAATGTTCCTTCTCCAACTCCTCCTCCTTTTCCTCCTTTTTCTACTTCTTGTATTTTATTTATCTCTCTAATATTTAGGAATATTTTGATTGTGCCATATTTAAAATAATCATCCTTCTTAAATTTACCTAAACTTGTATTTGAGCATTTGTATTATTGGCAAGTCTTTATTCTTCTCCGCATTCTAACCTCTTGCTTTTTTCCTCTCCTCCCCAATTCATGACACCCTTTTACATTCTTCTTCTAGTTACCCTTTCTACCCCTCTCTCTGCCTCCTCCCTCTATCGGCTTGTTTACTATTTCTACACTTATTCTAAGTTATTGTAAGCTTTCTAGCAAACTTGTTGTAGTGTCTTTTGCTATTTTATATTTTAGTGGTCACTGGGGATGTATCAATGAGCTTCTGTCAATTTTAAATATACTTTCATGTCTTGGATGACACTGGGCATAAGAAATGAAAAGGAACTGAAATAGGTGAGCTATAGCCAAAGTAGTCATGCTACATATAGCATGAAGTTATCAAGGACCATATTGGCAGTAATACAGAGGGCATTAGAATATAGGTTTTCTGACTTGCAAAACAGTGCTATTCATTTATTTATTTACATATCACTTTCTAGAGATTTGGGAAACAATAGTATTGAAAATCAAAGAGGCCAGGTGACCATTTCATTAGCCAATAAATGTTTGTTGTGCACTAGTCACAGGTACTGGGAAAACAAAGGCAGGTCAGACTTCAAGAAACTTTTTGTTTAAAGAGAGATCTAGACAAGCAAATGGTGCTGATGGGGCTGTGGAGGACAATGGGACCCATGAGTTCACAGCAATGAAAGAAATCTTTTGATCTGGGTTCCCCCATGAAGATTTTGAAAAAAAAAAGTTTATTTAAGGATCAGATTCCGGGAAGCACTGTGAGGGAGTAGAAAGGAGAGAGAGAAAGAGAAAGAGAAAGAGAAAGAGAGAGAGAGAGAGAGAGAGAGAGAGAGAGAGAGAGAGAGAGAAGAGAGACTATAGCAAGTGAGTTCATGAGTCGGTTTTTGCTATGGCAAATAATACTCAGTCCTCTGGAGGCCCCCTAAGGTCCTGTGTACTACAGAACTCAGACTGTCCAGTGGAGGGGCAGGCAAGCTGGATGTGGACACTCTACAGCAATGTCTGGCTCTCACTGCTTGACAGTTATTCTTGGGATGTTGACTTGCTAATAACTCAGCCAAAAACCATCTCCTGACTTGAACCTGCCTTTAGTTTGTGAGATATAGGCAGTTGCTGGTATGCACGAGTGACAGCCCATAAAGAACCAGGGGGATATGAGGTTGGGAATATTGACAAGGTCTACCAGTAGGCTGAAGTCTGAGAACTAATTAACTGGATACAAGTGGCTGCAAAAGAGTGACAATTTTCAGACAGAAAGGGTGAAATGTACAAAGGTTCAGAGGTAAATGGTAATTCAGTGACTTGCAGTGACTTATGAGGAAGGTCTTGGGAGTGAAGGGCATGTGTTGGGGGAGAGGGCAAAGAGAAGACTGGCAAGAAATATACATACATACATACATACATACATACATACATACATGGGAACATACATACACAAATGCAAAGGTCTTACGTTCTTTGGTAGTGTAGTTGGGTTGACATTACCATTACCATCTTGAACTATGGCCACTGTGATGATGTGCAGGAGACCCTCACAGAGGAGGCATGTTAACATCCTCTCATGGATAGGGAGGAGATGCTCAGAAGAAAATACACAGTGGTATTTGTGAGAGAAAGAGGAAAATACCTGTAAAAATGTGAACTCTACCAGGCTGTCATGGAAATCCTATGTTGCTTTTCCATTTGGCTGTGAATGGAGCTCTTGTTCCTTAAGTTTCAGAAAATGCATGCTAAAGGTGGGTAGGAAGCTGCACGTGTGTGTGCCCGAAGCCAGCATCTGCTGATAAAAGCTCTCCTTTAGGTTGTGGTGTTACACCTGCTGCTGTGGTTGGCATGGCCATTTATTTTCCGAGAACCTTTAGGAGGGACTGATTTTTTTTTTTCTTATTTCTCCACTGGTCCAGCCTTGTGCTATAATATTTGTGTTGGCCACTGTCCTTTCCTTTACTGGTTGGTAAGAGCTGTGTTACTATAGTAATTTGACCCCCTCTGTTAGAGAAATAAAAAATAAGCAGAAATGTCAGGACTAAAATAGAGTTTCATAAGGATGTGACTTTCTTTTGATGACATAAAAAAAGCAAGTCCACTTGTGAAAGAGTAGCCTCTTTTAAAACCTAGTTGTACACTGGCTGCTCTGACTATGGTGGTACAGTGATGGATCCCCTTTGTGGGAATATAAGCACCAAGAATACTAGTTTTGTGCTTCTCTTTGGTAAGTAAATTTCATTTACCAACATTACTGCAGATTGTGAATTATTAATAGCCTCTTAATTAATGCCACCAGGGCATTTTGCTGGTGGAATCCAGTCTTGCCCTCTGCAAATTAATTTTGATTCTTGAAATATAGAAAAAACTTTGCATCCTGACTAGTTCTTATTTGTACCCCTTCATGAATCTTCAACTCCAAATTCGAAGGAGTGTATTCAATTTTAGGGAGAATTTCTTTGTTGAAAATCTCATTTTTGGCCGGGCAGTGATGGTGCACGCCTTTAATCCCAGCACTTGGGAGGCAGAGGCAGGTGGATTTCTGAGTTCGAGGCCAGCCTGGTCTACAAAGTGAGTTCCAGGACAGCCAGGAGAAACCCTGTCTCGAAAAAACAAACAAACAAACAAAAAATAAAATCTCATTTTTATTTACTTCTAATCTCTTCACTTTTCATCTTAAAATTATGCAGAATAAATCTACGGTTTATTCTGGATGACAAGCTTTCAGATATTTAAATCCAAATACTTAAATATACCTACAGTGGTAACTTCCTGAATTTCTCCTTTCCTGTCTGTCTAAAGTTTCCTTCTGTTCTCCTGGACAGGATTTTATGTGTGTTATACAGGTTAGTCACTGTTTTGGAGTTAAACCAAATTTGGGCCTTTTTAGTTTAGAATTTATTCTTTAACACAAAATCTAATAAATAGAAATGACTTACAGTTATGAAGAAGACATGGAAGCTAAATATTTAGAGAATCACATTTTTATAAAAAAAAAATCTATAGGCCAGACATTTTTTGACAAACATTTCATACTTTTGCCCTGCATTCTATTAGTTATCTAATAAAATTGAATGCTATTTTCATTTGATTTACTATTTTCCATATTCTACAATAGTGTGAGACACTCAATTTATTCCAGGTAAATGTACCTCCCCTTTTCTAGTCTTGGTTCTTCATGCAAATCTTAGTAATTGATCTCAAGATTTTTCATGTCCACACTTGAACTATTTCCTTCCTTACAGAATGCATTAAAAGAAAAGTTAGTCAAAGTTGAAAGAGGGAAAACTCTACAAATTAGTTTCTGGGGCACTGTTAGTGGCATTAGTATTACTCTATTTAAGTTTAGTCAATATACAACTTAATGGAAATTAATTTTATATTGTAGCTACAGATAATTACTAAATTTTAGTCACTCTTAGTAGTGAGAAATAAACTTATAATTTGTGTGGATTGTCATTCTGCTATTAGGCTACTTGAGTGTTTGTTGGGCAGAAGGGTTTGGGGAGGGCGCTGATGATCCCTTTCCTTCTAGTTTTAAATGTTCATAATAGACTCCTCTACAACAAAAAACAGCTTAGCAATAGAAAATCCAACAGACTTATTTGGTATTAGTTTTCTAGTGCTTTTGGAGTTAGAGGAGAATAGACAAACTCAGGGTGAACTATGCATTTTTCTGTACAGGTTTGGTGACGCATGCATAGTCCTGTAGACATCTGATTGAATGGAGACCCTTACAAAAAAACTACACTGATTAAAATGCAGAGAGCAAATGGTTGTGAAGTGGCAAGCCCCGACTGATATATCTACAACATGACTGCTGTACCAAGGCTCAGGAATATCTCAGAAGAGGAGGTAGGAAGATTGTAAGAGCCAGAGGAACAGGAACCATCTGTGAGACTGCATCTCCTAGAAATGTTAGGAAAGCTACACCCATGTGATATCACCCACATTGCTGCCTAAACAAGACTTTAACAAGGGTGCCAACATGGGCCTCAACCATTGACAAAAGACTCCAGACAGACTGTAGCATTCCCTCCTCCTAGGGGTAGGGATGACACCCTTCTACTATGGCAGGTGGGTCTTATGACCTGCTGCGGACAAGATAGGTCAAATAATTTTGTTATGGTCATACTTAAGGCAGAAAAATATGAAAAAAACTGGAATAATATGTTTAGGCTTCACGCCTGGATTTTGGAGAAAAGAGATTGTAGTTTCTATGATTTGCTGAGACGAGAAACCCTCACATCTATAGTCTGCCTTAAGGGAATAAAGTCAAGCAGGAAACATCACTGCTAGGTCAAATCTGAGGCTATTCCTTAGGCCTTCACTTTGGAGTATTGTTTTCTAAACTCCAACATCTTGAATTATTTCATTTATTTTCATGTGTGTAGGTGTTTTGCCTAAATGTATATCTGTATACCATGCATGTGCCTGGTACCCTCAGAGGGCAGAAGAGAGCATTGGATCCCTTTGTACTGGAGTTATAGATGGTTGTGAGCTAGTATGTGGGTACAGGAAATTGAATCTGGGTCTTCTAGAAGAACATCCAGAGCTCTTAACTGCTCAGCCACCTCTCCAGCTGCTAATCTCCATCATTGTAACTGCATTGGAATGAGAAATGCCAGTGTGTGATATGCTTTTTTCATGTCAAAGGGATGAAAAAAGATACTGCTAACTCACAAACCATCATTCTCCAAGATGCTGCTTAAATGTAAATGTGCCCCATCCCCTCACACACTATTGACAAAAGCAAGTCACATGACTAATCATCTCATCAATAAGATAAGGCTTCATGCCCCTGAAGAAATGCTCTAGAACAGAGGTTCCCAATCTGTGGGTCATGATCCCTTTGGTGATCACAAATTTCAAAATTACAGTTATGAAGTAACAATGTGTAGAGAAAATATCTTGTTCAATATGGATGTGGCACCTGTCAATAATAAATTTGATGGCCTATGACTTAGGCAGGAAATAGGAAGTGGAACAACCACTAGGCAGAAAGGATTCTAGGATAGTCCAAGGCATGAGAGATTTGCCTAAGAAGATGGGGAAGATGTGACAACACAGACACATGGTACCTGAGTACAAGTAACCCAGTTGTGTGGCAGAATGTTGATTAGAATAAATGGCTAATTTTTAAGTTATGATCTAGTCAGAGTAGAACCTAGCTATATAGCCAAGGTATTTATAAGTATATTTTGAGTCTGAGTGTTGTTTCTGGGAGCATGGGGCTGGGAGAAAGAACTAGAACTAAATTCTACAGCAATGAAATAATTTTATGATTGGGGGTCACCACAACACGAGGAGCTATATTAGAGGGTGAAAGCATTAGGAAGGTTGAGAACCGCTGCTCCAGAAGTATTGACAGCAAATGACAGGGCATAATGAGAAACAGCCGATCAATCATTTTTCGGTTTCCAAATGTTTTCCCATCTTTCTGTGATAATCCTCAGTACAACCAAGAGACAAGGGTTGCTCTCTGTTTATCAAACAGTGTTCTAAGTGATGACTTGTCTTGGTATTGTTAGTGAGTGGCAAGTGAAATCTCAATTTCAAATCTTTTGAAGCCTAGATGTTCTTGCTAACAATGATGGTGGTGATGACAATGACAAAGATCACAAATGCTGAGTGTACAACTTTACACGGCAACAAAAGTCTATTTCTCAACCACATCCTATTCCAGCATGGGCTGGGAAACTCTCCAAGGCACTGCTTTCTCCTAATGGACATCAAGGCTGGTTCCATCTTATAGCTAGAACATTCAGCCTCTGGTACCTGCCATTGCAGAGTCAGTCAATCTCTCTCTCTCTCTCTCTCTCTCTCTCTCTCTCTCTCTCTCTCTCTCCCATGCAGTGAATGTTTTTAAGCAATAAGA